>NW_003852429.1:16844914-16854013 GCF_000181295.1 Otolemur garnettii
GTCACTCGTGCTGGTGTGTGCATGGGAGGTTTGCTCCCTGTGTGCTGAGTGGTCTGAGCGTCACTCGTGCTGGTGTGTGTATGGGAGGTTTGCTCCCTGTATGCTGAGTGGTACCTGATTTTATGGATCTACCACAGTGTGTGTCCACTCACTAGTTTGTAGCATTTTATTGTTTCTAGTCTTGGGTTATTCCAAGTACAACCTCTATAAATGTATAAATGTTTACACACAGGAGGTGTGTGTGTGTGTTTCTGCATGGACACCTGGTTTTACTTTTCCTGGGTATATGCTTAGGACTGGGATTTCTGTTGCATTCTCACAGACTGAAAGTCTTGAATCCCCCCAGAGGATCCCATTAGCCGGCAGAAGGCTCGGAAACACGGCGCTCAAACCACTATGATTTAGTTATGAAGCTGGGGGGGGTGGGAAATACAGGGTAAACAATCTTATTTTTAAAAACATCTTAATTAGACAAGTTCAGCACAGAATAATATTGCCAGGCTCTGTCCTTAGGCTGCGTTCAATGGTCCTGAGTCCTCTGGTATCCAGGGTCCCAACTAGGGCTCCTCTTTCTGTGCTCCGTTTTTGAATTTTGTATTCTTGACTTTCAGACTGAGAATAATTCCCTGAGCTCTTTCTGCTCATTCCTGAGCTCATTCTGGAATAGACTTCCGGTGTCCATGCCTGTGGGGCCCAGCAGTGTCAGCCCAGGGATGCTCCGAGTGCCATCTCTGGGATCCTGGGTTTCCCTCACTCCATTCTCTTTCCAATACCTGGCCTCAAGTGGCTGGAGTATTTATCCATCTATCTCTATCTATCAATTAATCATGTATCGTCTATGTACCATCTATCAATCATGTATCTTTCTACCTACCTGTCATCTATCTAAGGGGTTATAAGCCATGTGCTGAAATAATACAGTTCATTGCTATTTTACTATAGCAACATAATGGATTGTCTTTTCTTTTTTTCTTTTTTTTTTTTTTTTTTTTTGCAGTTTTTGGCTGGGACTGGGTTTGAACCTGCCACCTCTGGCATATGGGGCCGGCGCCCTACTCCTTTGAGCCTCAGGCCCTGCCTGTCTTTTTTTTTTTTAATAATTACTAGAGATGGTGTTTTTTAATAGAAGTCCAATAGTCCATATACATTTCAAAGTGCTTCATTCCAGTTTACAAACAACAGTCTCTAAGGTACATTACACTCAACTTCCCTTGTCCTCTGTTCCTTACCTTGTCTCTGTGTTGCTTTATGGATGGATTCAAGGTAGCATAAATGAAATTTTAGAAGAATCTAATTAATTTATGTAGATCGTAGAAAGAGAAATCTGTGTTCAACCCTGACACCAAAGAAAATTCCAAAAGATAGTAGCTACATTGGAGTTTAATTCTGTGAGAAATACTTTTAGGATATTTAGTTGATAATTTTTGATACAGTTAATAGTAGCAGTTTTAGTCCTAGACTATAAATAGAGTAATATTAGCAGAATTTTCTAAACCAGTTTTCTGAACGGTAAAGTATTCCTGAGTACTGAAACCAAAACCCAAGGGCTGTGGTTTCAAGGGGTTTGAGCCTCATCCCTGCATCCCTGTACCCCCAGAAAACAGAAGGCAGGGACTTGGGGGCTGTGTGGAGGGGAGGCGCTCGTGCTGGCAGGGGCATCAATGTTCCCCTCGCTCTTGGTGAGACCTACTTTGGGCCAGATCTAAGATAGGCCTGGGCTCTCAGGCAAAGACTGATCATACAATTAACCTGGCCTGGTATTAAATAAAACTTATATTAATAAAATCTGACGCATACTAATGACACTTAGAATAATATTTGATAGGTGAAGATGAGTCATCAGTAGTAATCAGTACAGATAAATGACTGTCATTAATTATTTAATAGAGACCTATTTTAGTAGTTTTTCTCTTTATTTTCCCAATATGTACAACAATTTAGTATTGAAAATGATCGCTAAACCTGTGCATTGTTCCCTTGTAGCCTTAAAAGGCTTCCAATATGTTCTCAAAGTTCAGAGTCCTAACTTGCCCACCCCTGCCTTGGCTGTCCTTAAACCAACCTCCTGACCTCCTAGGAGATAAGGGGTGCTGTCTCGCTCACAAAGCAGAATCCTAGGGAACAGACTTCTAGTAGCCATTTTCTTTGCCAGCTGTGAATTTTCTTTGCCATTTTCTTTGCCACATGCTGAGTCGGAAAAGACAAGACAGAAGATGCAGATGGACTCACATGGAGGATGGGAGGTCAGGAGGCTCTGCGTGTCTGAAAGAACAAATATGGCCCCAAATAACAGTACGGCCCCACATCCCCAGAGTCACATTTCCCCTCCTACATGGGGTGTGTCTCCCTCCCTTCCCTAGGGCAAACAGCAGAAGCTGGAGCCACGGAGAAAGGATAAATGTCTCAAGAAGCATTTCCGAGGTCAGGTCAAAGCCCTGCCCCAGCTCTGCTGAAGACAGGCTGACTGTTCGGGGTGACCCCTGTCCACTGGGGGCCACAGTTTTTCTGACCCCTTAGTTTGTGATTCCAGTCTGCATGGTGAGGAAATAGCACTTTTGTGAAAGGAAAACTATAATGCAAAGAAAAAGGGCTTTGTGTTTGTGAGTTTGATTCTCTTTTTTTATTGGCAGGATGTGATTTCTTCACATATGTGGATCATGGCGTCCATGCTTACTGTGCTGTGTAGAGGGCTTTGCCTTCTGTGTCAATTAATTTGGAATGTGTGTCCAAAGATTTCAGAGGCTCTCAGATAAGCCAATAACTCCATTTTATATTTAGAAATATATTTTTGTTCGTTTTTAAAAATTCAAAACACTTCTAAGGAAAGAGTTAAATTATAGGGTAGTAATAAAATTTATGGAAATAAAATCTATTACACATTAAAGCAAACCCCCATGCCTTCCTTCAATTCATGATTAACTAATTGGTATTTTATAGAATTACATTAAGGGCAGTGGGCCACTCTCTAATGGAAATGTTCTGTGACTGTTATAATCTATCAAAAAGAGATAATCAATATAGTTATTTGGTATTATTTAGAAATAATCAAATGCATGCCTTTTGAAAGTACATATTGCGATATTTCTTCATTTTTATAATCAGGTGGGATTTGTTATTCACATACATAAAATTACAGTTAACTTAGAGAATTTGTGTATAGCTGATGTGTATAAAATACTCCCGTGGCTTGCTGGACGTTTCCTCCTCGATGCATGGCCAGTTAACATTTCGAGCGAGTGTACCATTGTGCATCAACCCTCCGGCCGTGCATATTAGCCAGGTTCATACTCACATATTAATATTTGCCCCGCTTCCAACATCAGTGACAATGAAAGTTCAGGGACATTTCATTCTCATTTCCTGACTGCACCTTCTTCCTGTCACCCACCTGGGGTCACACAGCATCTCTCCCATGTTCTTTCTCCTCATTATTAGCCCTGTCACCCTGCCTGGTCTGCCCTGGTGTCACTCTAGTAATGACACAGCTTGAGCCCCAGTCACTGCCGGACCTGCACTCCCTACTGTGTCTCCCACCAGCTTCTCTAGAGCCCCCCCGATTTTTCACAGACTCCACTTCTCTGACTATAATGCTGTTTAGAAATCTTTAATGGCTCCCCATGGCAGAACTATAGACGATAAAACTATTTTTACTTCCTCATAAATGTTGCATCTCTTATTCTTTTTTTGGCTTTATTTTCAACTTTCCATCCTTATATATCTTTGCTTCTGTCTAACTGAACTCCACAAGTGCTTGGAATTTTTCTGTGACTCCTGCCTTTCTTTTATAGTTCTACTTTTTGGTCTTAATGTAAAATTGAGAATTTTTTTCTCATATTTGAATTTCAAACTTTTAACGGTGATCAAATTTCAGACCTAAAAGGCACAGAATCTTACTTGGTCTTCTTCAAGCACTAAGTCATCCTCATATCTGAGTTAACTTGGCACTTTGTCTATTCTTTTCCTTTAGGGACAGGAACATTTATGTGACTGCTCTCTTCATCCTGGTTGCCAAACAGTATCAGTGCAAAGTACTCACTTGTTGAACTTGTAACCTCCAACGTGCAGATACTAAGGCTTACATATAGTAAGTTCTTAAGACTCTATTTGAATGAGTAGATGAATGAATCCATAAATGAATGGTTATTGAGTCCCTTTAACATGGCAGGTCCCTTGACAGCTCTGTAGATGCAACTGTGAACAAAAACAGAGATGGTGCCTGTCTTCATGGAGTTTATGGTCTGTGGGGCAGGAAGCAGGAGAAGAACATTGATAAAAGTGTCCCTTTGCTCATAAAAGCATAACTTTTCAAACACATTCAGATGAATTGGGTCAATGGGCCCTCCTGGCATGAAGAGGATTGAACTGAACCTTTGTGCCCTCTGGTCCTCCTGTGGAGATACTGTTCCCTGGGAGTGGTCCCTGGTGCTGGTGTATCCCCAGAGGGGGACATAAAGCATGGCTTTCACTGCTCTCTGCTCTTACGGTCATGCCTGTGTGCCCAGGGATGCTACCTTCCACCCTCTGTGTGTCTCAGCTCGTGTCCGGGAGGCATCCAGTGGATACTTTGTTTACTGAGTGTTGACTCTGTCTGAAGTGCAGCATGTATGGGACACAAAACATGAAGCTTCTGCAATCTGAAAATGTATTATTTAGAAATGCATAATATATGATAAAAGTTCTGCTTCATATAAACCTGTAAACTTTAGTTCTACTAGTGGAAATGAGCTATACATTCATGGCAAAAGAAGACAGAACTGGATGTGCTGAAGGCATATATTCTTTGGCATGAAGAATGAAAAGGTTATCATGGACTTGTATATTATATGAGTCACTTGTTATCCACAGAAATCAATTTTTTAAAAAAATCTGAGTTTTACTTTGTCACCCTTGGTAGAGTGCTGTGGTGTCTTAGCTCACAGCAACCTCAAACTCCTGGGCTTAAGTGATTCTCTTGCCTCAGCCTCCCAAGTAGCTGGGACTACGGGTGCCCACCACAACCTGTGCCTATTTTTAGAGACAAGGTCTCTCTCTGGCTCATGCTGGTCTTGAACCTGTGAGCTCAGGCAATCCACCCACCTTGGCCTCCCAAGTGCTGGGATTGCAGGCATGAGCCACCACTCCTGGCCCTCAGAAATAAATTCTTAATGCTTTAAGTACAAAGGGTATTTACTGGCTCTCATATTTGGGAAATGGCCGTTATGCTCAGAAAATCAAAATTCCTATTGGTTTTAGATACTGCGGGATCTGCACCCTGGGATCTGACTGACATTTTTCACTTCCATTCCTCCCTCTCTCTCTCTCTCTCTATCTCTCCCTCTCTTTCCCCCTCTCTCCCCCATCTCTTTCTTTTTTTGTCTCAGAAGATACAGGCCTTGAGAGAAATATTCTGCATCCTATAGGATTGGTATGAAAGCAACACAGAGAGCCTTTAAAAAAAATAAACTTCCAGTGTCCATTTATCAACTTCATGGAATCGTCCCCACCAGGATCACATCTACACTAGAACCAGTCGTTTGCCTTCAGTGTCAGGGTCATTGTGATGGGCCCAGCCTAGGGCAAGTCTCCAGTCCTGCGGGTAGTTGAACTTCCTCACAGAGCCAATAGGAAAACAGGGGGTGACAGAGAAGAGAGGACTCCTCCAAAGGAAGGTGCTCCCAGAAAGAACAATGGGCCCCTCTGGGTGGGTAATGGAAACAGCGGGTTCTGTATAATGGAGTAGCAAGAAAATAGGAGGGGGATGGAAGGTGTGAAAAGGCTGGTTTCTATGGGATACGAGTCGGTAGTAACCTTCAGTGAGTAACCTGGAGCCCTTTGATATGGGCGCAAGTGAGCTTTAGCAAAGTCTACCTAGAGGAGTGGAGGGGTGAGACGCTAATGCCAGGGGTGTTTAATGAATAACCAAGATTCCAGGGAAGAGGGGCCCCCGTGTCACATAGAGAGATGCTTATCCGAAAATTGTATTTTGTCCTTGAAAAGTGTGTTTTCGTCTGAATATGTTTTTCAGATCAGTATGAAGAGCAATGGAAAACATTTGAAAACACATACTATGCATGTAACCTGGGAAAGATCATAGAAATTTTAGCATCTTGTTTTTCCCTAAGTATATTTTCAGTCCAAGAGGAAAAAACAGACATCATAAAGCCAAATGTATGTGTTCAATGTGAAATTTAACTTTGTCTCAGCTCTTCAGTTTAGTACTAAAAGTATTTGATATCAAAATAATATAAAATACCAAATATTTTATATCAAAATAATATTTTAAATAAAAATGTTTTGAAAACTCAAAACCATGATGAAATATTTTTTTAAAACTTTTATGTACAACCATGAAATGAAGTTGCCTGGACACAGATGAGTGCTTTTCAATGAAAAAGAAAGGAATTTGAAGAGGAATTGTTAGGGCAAAGCGCATGCTCCTTGGTCCTGTATTTGAACTGTGCAATGTTCATTTTACAATGTTGCTGCTCCTGACAGCATTCAGGAAGCTGCATCCAGCCCAGCTCATGTTCCTGGAGAAGGGAAACCATGTCAAAGCTGATGAGTTTCCTGTTCTGAGACAGCCTGAGTACCGGGGAGTTTGTTAAATACCTAGTCTGGCAGAAATAGGAGGCTGAGCTTCTTCCAACCAGGATGGAAAATGTCAATTAAGGATGAAATTCATATATGTGGACTCAGAACAGATTATTGAACATTGGAAGGCTCAGAAATGTGTAATTGGGGTAGAGGCTCTAAGTTTATTTTATTGAGTATAGAATTAAAGAGAATTTCTCTCACAAGATGCAGCCTGTTTGGGCCAGGAATTCAAGCTTGTCTGAGACAGTTTTAATTCCAAAGTGTCATCCTATGTCCTGGAAGGAGCAGAGGGGTAATTAGGCACCCAGTGGTAGGAGTATGGGGACTGGGGAATCAATCGTAGGGGTGTTGGGGGGGGGAAAAGCAAAAAATCGTGCCCTCTGAAGGTATCCAACAGCTGTCAGTAGGCAATTCTAGTCTCAAAGGGACTAGACTTTTTCAGAGAAGTCTTGATTAGGCGTGTATCTGGGAAGATGACAGCTAAAATGGGACGTCCCAGACCCTTGGCTGACACTCCACATACATTTTATCACTGGGTCCTCCCTTTGAGGTAGACTCAGGACACAGAGAGGAAATGCAGTTTGGCCAAAGTAATGCTACTAGAAGAAACTGAGTGAGGATTTAACATCAGGCACTGGGCACAAAGGGCAGAACACCGGATCAGCAGATCCTGGGTGCAGCGGGTGCCTCTGAAAGGGAGCGGGGTCCACTGGGGCTGTGCGTCATTCCTTGTGCTGGGGCATTAGCGTGTTGACATGATCTTGGAAACATTGGTGGAACAAGACTAAGCACTCATACCATAGTAAGCTCCATCAGCCACAGCTTTGGCTAGACAATCTGGGTCCACTGAGATGGTGAACTGGGAACATCACATCATAGTGAAAATCTTCAGTTTCACTGTTACCCTGAAACAAATTCTGATAGGAATTGTGACTTTACATCTGTACTCATTGAAAGCTGCTTATCATAATCAAATCACTTGCTATAGAAATACAAATTACAGGGGAAATACTAAGACCAGAAAAGCATAGACTGGTATAAAATAAAGATACGTAGACTATAGAGTAATTATTAAGACACATGTATTTGTCTTATTTCCATCTTAATTTAAAGAGAAAACATACAGTACATTCTCTCACTAGAAAAAGAAATGTCCAAATCTTTGAATGGAGAACCAAGCAATGGCTTCTTGATGCATAATTTTGAAACCTAAGCGTATATACCCTCATATTAATCTGAAGGATAAAAACCTAAGAAAAGCTATAAAGTAATGAGATGAAAAATATTGCTGATTTTCTTGAGTGGAAGTTGAATTATTTATGTCTATTTAAATGGTTTATTTCTCCACTTTATGGAGAATTGTTTACAGGCAGGTGTGTGTGAGATGTATTGCAGCTCTACCTGCTTGGCTTAGAGTAACATCTGCATCTTGTCCAAATGCAATTTCTTTCTACTACTTTTGCTTTATGAAGAGGGCTGGGGCTCTGCAGCTTAATTACAAAGATGGGAGAATCCAGCACTTTCTGAGACTTCAGTGTTTAAGGAGAGCTTTTTTTAAGGCTCTGGGGGAGTATGCTGAAATTGATTATACTCTTGCCTTGGAGAACCCTCATCGCTCCTTTGTTTCCTTGTCATTGTGTGTGCAGTAAAGAATCTCTGGGAGCTTGTTATAACAATGGATCCGAGAATAAAGCTTCTGCTAGGAGACACGCTGAGTGTACATGTCCGTATGTGTGCCTGTTTGTGTTAGCTTGCCGCACCTGCACGCAAGTGTGCTGAATGTTTTCTTGAACAACAATCATTTTGGCTCCCCAAATTCACAGCAAACATTTTCATGAAGTGATATAAATAACAAATTTGCTACAGTATATTTTTTGCAGTACTTAATGTAGATAGGTATGTTTTTAAATCTGTGTGGTTCAGCTGTTGGTGTCTTATAGCTTTTTCAAACAATTTTTCTATTGTGGTAAAAAGCACACAACATAAAAGATTCCATCTCAACCATTTTTAAGTGTACAATCCAGGAGTGGGAAGTATATTCCTATTATCTAGAAAGAGATCTTCAGAACATTTTCATCTTGCAGATCTGAAGCTCTGCACTTATTAAACAGCCCTCCTTTTTCCTCAGTCCCTGGCACCCCCCCATTCTGCTTTCTGTTTCTAAGAGTTAGGTTACTTTAGATGCTTCTTATAGATGGGATGCTACACTATTTTACTTTTAATGACCAGTTTATTTCACTTAAAATAATGTTTTCAATATTCATCCTTGTTGTAGAATGTGACAAGAAATCTTTCCTTTTTAAGACTGAATAATATTTCATCATGTGTGTAAAATAGTTTATTCATCTGTGGACGTCTGCTGCCCCCTCCTGGCTAACGTGACTAGTGCTGCTGCTAACAGGGCACAGATACCTCTTTCGGATACTGCTCTCATTTTTTCCCCCATGTATAATGTATTCAGAAGTGGGATTGTCAGATATTAAGATAGTATGATTTTTAGTTTTTGAGGAACCTCCACACTGTTTT
>NW_003852429.1:16854209-16860525 GCF_000181295.1 Otolemur garnettii
TTTTTTCATCAGGAAATTTGATTTTTTGTTGTTGTTAGAGTTAAGAGTTGTAAGAATGAAGAATTTTTATTATTTTTTTGCGTTTTTTTGGTCGGAGCTGGGTTTGAACCCACCACTATTAGCATATGGGGCCGGCACTCTACTCCTTTGAGCCACAGGCACCACCCCGATGAAGAGTTCTTCATATATTGTGGATATTAACCACGTCTCACACGTTGTCTTGCAAATAGTTTCCTATTCTGGAGGTTGCCTTTTCACTGTGTTGGTTGGATCCTTTGATGCACAAAAGTTATTATGTTTGACAAAGTCCCACGTGTCTGTTTTTCCTTTTATTATCTGTGCTCTTGGTGCCGTATTCAGGATTCATTGCCACGTGCTATCATGTGAATATTTTCCTTTACTATGAAGAATAGAGACATACATGACTGGATAGCCTATTATATATTTGCGTGTGTGTGTGTATATATATGATTTATATACACATACATACATATACATAAGTATGGAAGTTGCCACAAAATGTACTTGATACTAATATGAAGCCAATACACAATCCAATACATGACCACATAAGAGTAAATGTATATCCATTTTAAGAAAAAAAATATTAAAATTGTAATAGTCAATATAGACTGATAACAAAAAATGAATACGAGTCAAGTTTGAGTACCGCTTGTAATTACAGATGTCAAATATGACTTGACTGTTAAACAATTTTGTTTTTTTGCAGTTTTGGCCGGGATGGGGCTTGAACCCACCACCCTGAGTATATGGGGCTAGCGCCCTACTCCTTGAGCCATGGGCACCGCCCACCTGTTAAACAATTTTAATACAGGTTTTTCTTTCTTAAAATGTGTATACATTTTTTGCAGCCTGTGTGTGTGCATGCATAATATAATAAATATATATTTTTAAAATTTCCGAATTGTTGCAGGGGTACAAATTGTTTGGTTATGTGGATTGCTTTTGTACTGCCTGAGTCAAAGTTTTAAGTGTCCCCTCCCCTAGACAGTGTGCATTTCACAGGTCTCAGATTGCGTCCCCTAGAAGCAGAAGCCGAGAGGAGGAGTCAGGTGCGCATGACCATTTATCAGGAAAGCTCCTCAGGGCAAACCTGTGAGGGAGTGAGGGACACAGAACATAGAACAGAAAAGAGCCCAAACCTGTGTATTTGTCCAGATTTGCTTTGATCTGGGATACAAGCCACACAGTGGAGTGTCTATCCTTGAGTCAAAGTGACATGACTTTGCATCCCTCTGCAGGCTGCTCAGCTACTACGGCTTAGGGGATGGGGTTAGGGTCTCCACTTCTGGGAGGCTGAGCCTGATGAGACAACTAACTCTCTGAGTCCTTAGGAGTCAGGACTCAGGGAGCTGGCGATGGGGTGCTGGTCCATGAAGGGCATTGATCTGGGCATCAACAGCATCTGCTCCAGGTCTTTGCTAGAAAGCCTTCCTCAACTGCAAGATAAGCTCATGTAATTGAAATAGAACTCGCCCTCATCAATTAAATACACATTCCTGTGTATATATGAAAAGTGTATTTTCTTTCTCTTTACAGGGAAAATTGTAACCTTTACTTTTATTTCCTTATGATGATTTATTTTTCTTTTGGAAAAATAGGGTGATACACTATTTCCAATTGTGTGCAGAATATATTGAACCTTTGTCCAGAGTTCCCTTCATTCTCAGTGTTTTGAAGTCTGGTCATGAAGGATAAATGCATATCTACCGAATCTAGTTCAAAAGTAAATATGTATTATATATAATGATTCAACAAAATCAGCCACTCTGTCCTAAGGTGGTGCTCGGTGGAGGCAGCTGACTGAACACCAGGCATCAGGCTAAGGCTGTCCCAGGCTGGCTCCCTCTGGTCCCAGCAGCTGAAGAAGGGGTGTTTCTCATGCTCTCAGCTGAGGGTTGCGAGGCCTCAGCATGTGGAACCATCCTCAATGGCCTTGACGAGCACCATCATTCCCCTAGAAATGCTACTACGTGTATAGTTAGAGAAACTGCCAAACCATTTCATTGAGTTTCTGTGCTATTTTACATTCCCATCAGCAATGTGAGAGAGATTCAGTTCTCTACACGCTCACCAGGGTCAGGCATTCTCACTAATTTACTTCTATCTCAGCCCTTCTAATGTGTGTATAGCGATGTGTCACCTGTGATTCATTTGCATTTTCCTAGTGACTTGGGAAGTTGAGCCACTTCTCGAGTGCTTATCCCTCACCTCTGTATGTCTGTGAAATGACTCTGCATCTTTTCACATCTTTTAATTGAACTTTTTTTATACTGCTGAGTTTCTAGTGTTTTTATATATTTTAGATATAAATCTCCTTATTATATATGTGGTTTGCAAGTATTTTTTCCCAGTAGGTAGTGTTTTATCCTCTGATCTACTGGGATAGATCAGACAGATCTTTCTATACAACAAGCAATTTTCATTTTGATGAAGTCCACACATTTTTTTTTCTTATGTATTGTGTTTTGGCCTCACGTCTGAGCAGACTATGTCTCAAAGAATTTCTGTGTTATTTCCTAGACGTGTCAGAGTCTCACATTAATATTTGTGTGAGGTTTGAGCTTGAGGCCGAGCCCACTGGTTTTCCTATGGATGCCCATTGCTCCACCATCATTGTTGAAAGGCTATCCTCCCTCCGCAGACTGGTTTCTATACTTGGGTCACAGATCAGTTGGTTGTATTGTGTGGAACTATTCTGGGTTCTCCACTTAATTCCTATAATCTTGGTGTCTATTCCTCTACCAATGCCACACATAGAAAATACTGAGGAGAGAAGGTGGTGAAATGCATTTCCTCTAAAATTAAGGGAGGGGGTTGTTTAAAAGGTTACTTTTGTGACCTGTTATTTTATTAGTGAGTGCTGTATTATTTTGCATTTGCTAACCTTCATCTGCAGTGTGTTTCATGAGGTTTCTGAGACACATATCTCGGTGCAGGAGAGATTCATCTTAAATCATACTACATATTTCCATGTTGCTTTTCAGTTGCAACGACATTTATCAACTTTCTTGATCAATGACATTTATCATCCATTTTACACTTTCCTGTGTTAGAGTATCTTTCGTTAGGTTTCAAAATACAGCTAATCTTCCTCTGTTTATACTTTGTTAGTAGTCAATGAAAAGTCCTAATAGCTAGTTCATGGGGCATGTGGATTTTTCTAAGTATGTAGCAATATTTACAATGATAACAGATTTTTTTCTCCTCTTCTGACCCACATTTTATGCCCCTAATTCATTTACACCTTTTTCTAAGCTTGCACTTCATTTAGAGATAGAACAGAAGCAACAATAGAGGGCCTTCTTTTCCTAAATTTTAAACAGAATTTAAAATGGTAGCTTACATTAGTAGATTTTTTTTTTTTTTTTTTTTTTTAGAGACAGAGTCTCACTTTGTCGCCCTTGGTAGAGTATTGTGGAGTCACAGCTCACAGCAGCCCTCTGGGCTTAGGCGATTCTCTTGCCTCAGCCTCCCAAGTAGCTGGGACCAAAAGGCGCCTGCCACGATACCCAGCTATTTTTTTGTTGCAGTTTGACTGGGGCTGGGTTATGAACCTGCCACCCTGGGTATATGGGGCTGGCGCTCAACTCACTGAGACACAGTGCCACCCAGTAGATGTTTTAAGATAAATCATCCTTTCACTGAAAAACTCTGCATTTCTGGTTTCATTTTGCTAATGTGCATGCATGTAAATTATTTTTGTGTAAATTTGTAAATTAGATTGATCTATAACTCTTCTTTTTGATGATGTCCTCATTTGGTTTTGGGTATCTAGTTTATGCTGATATCAGAAAATGAGTTAAGGTAATTTCATCTTTTTTCTATTCCCTGAAAAATTAGAGTGAAAATGCACATTATCTATTTCTTAAAAACTAGTAAAATCATCTATGTCATGGTTTTGTGTATTTGTTTAGTTTTTGTTTTTGCTTCGGGTCAACAGATTTTTACAACTGACCTAATTAAATAATGATTAGAAATCATTCATTTTGTGTTTCTTCTTGAGTCACTTTTGTTAAGTTATATTGTTCTAGATATTGTCCAGTTCTAGGGTCTTTCTTCATTTTCCATCTTTCATTGTTTTGTTTCTATTTATTCGTATACTCATTTTATTATTTCCTTCTTTCCTTTTTGCTTTGGCTTCCCTTATTGTTCTTTTCTAACTTTATGTATCAGATATTTAACTCACCCATCTTCAAAACTGTATGCTTTCCTATTATGTATCTAAAGCTATAATTTATTTTTATGGACTGCTTCAGTTTCTTCCATAAAATGATGATACAATTTGTTTTCCTCAATGACTGGTTCTTAAGTTCTATCATTTCTACAGTTTTTTTTTTTCTTTTGTATACCAGGCTTTATTTAGAATTGGCTTTTTAAGTTTCTGAACATGTTGGGAGATGCAGTTCCATTTCTGTAGTTGATATCCATTTTCAATTATGTTAAGGAAATTCTTGTGTAAATTTAGTTTGTCAGTATTTGTTGAGATTTGCTTTGCTTTGTGGACTAAGACAGAAGTCAATTTCATAAATAATTTATGAATTCTTGAAAAAGAAATGTGTGCCCTGAAAATTGGGTGCAAGTTTTTATAAATGTTCTTAAGATCAGATCTTCTGTGTTCCTAGTAATGTTTTGGCTCCTTAATCTAGCAGTCACAGAGAGGTGTGTGTAAAAACCTTGAACATTGATTGTGCCATGACCATATGAAGATTATCCTTTTATTTGAAATAAAGCATTTCTGTTAGCTGTACAGCAGAATTATTTCAAGCGCTCATTTTTTCCCTTAATTTTATTGTTTATATTTTCTGGTTTGCTATAGTGTTCTAAGGTCATGGCACAGGGTCTGGGGCCATACAAATCAAGGTGTGGGGCACTACTTGTTTTCTTTACTAGATGTTGTATTTATTATCTGCCTTTTCCTCTCTGTATTTTGTATTCTGGCATTCAGGTTTAGTCATAAGTAGATGCACATTCAGTTTTGGCTGTAAATTTCAAGACAGCCAAATATTTAGGACCCCTCAATGGCCTCCCTAAAAATGAGTAACCCTGGGAGCAAGGGAACCCAATACAAGCATGCCCTTGATTATGTTACCTCAGGCCGGATAATTCTGTAAGGAAGGATATAGATGAGAGCCCAGTGTGGTCTTGCATGTCTGTAAGAGCAGAAGTAATAAGAATGTATCTGCCATGTGTTAGGTCCCACTGATCATCTCATAATGCAGTCTACAATGTCACTCAACAACAGAACAACCACAAAACTGCTGAATGCCTACTGTTCTGGATGCTAAGAATAAGCCACGGATAAAACAGCCCAAGTTCCTGCCTTCACAAGGCTTAAGACAAATAAGAAAACATATGGTGCAAGTATTTAAGTAAATAGATTAGTATTGGTGGGAGTCTAATATATGATCTAAGAATAGTAATTGACATTGTAGAAGTATATGTTAGAGTGATAAATACCAAGGAGAAAAATAAAGCAAGGGAAGGGTAGAGAAGTTTATTTCAGGGAATATTTACAAATATAAAGTGACCTGTGAAAGTCTTATGAAAGGGGATTTTAGCGATGGATTGGAGGCGGGGAGGGTGCTGACGATGGTCTTCAGCTGTTGCAGGGCAGAGTGTGCCATGCAAAAGGGACAGCAAATATAATGGCCTTGAATCTGGAACACTCCTGCTCACTGGACAACCAATTAGAAAATAAAAATAAAAAGGGGCACACTTTGGAGTGCTCAGTAGGGGAGAACCCTGCTCTTGGGTTCTTTGCATACTCCACAGAGCACTGGGATACAGGGCCTTAAAATGTTATTGCTGTGATAACCATTACAGTCCATTGATTGCTTACCTGTGCAGCCTCTTTTGCAACTATCTCCCATTTATTAAATATCTCAGCAACTTGACTTATTAATGCCCTTTAAAAATGTTTTATAAAAATCTTTGCTTAAGATCCCAGCAAAGCAGCATATCTAAGGGTGGAGAGCAAGTGTGATTTTCATTTCTCCAGGCTGTCCACTCTTTGACATTGCCTTCTACAAGTGAATGAGATGACAGTTAAGAATTTTAAAGTATATGAGTTACTTCTATGCTTCCTACAGTCACTCAAACTACTAACACAGCTTGGTTAAATCAGTAGAACATCTTGGGCAGAGACGATTATATCTTTAGTTATTTACCATTGAGAGGTGAGTCACACTGCTGTCTGCTGCACACCTGGAAGTAATTCCTTAATAAGCGTCAGTCAGGCTCGGCGCCTGTGGCTCAAGCGGCTAAGGCGCCAGCCACATACACCTAAGGTGGC
>NW_003852429.1:16860736-16876544 GCF_000181295.1 Otolemur garnettii
AAAAAAAAAAAAAAAAAAGCATCAGTCGGATGCATAAAAGGCTGAATTCTCCCCAGCTGTGGAGATGAGGGTTCTGAGCCCCAGTGTACTGGCTTCCAAGAGCCAGTCATGCGCAGATCTTCCCATTACACTGGTAACTAGCAACTGGCCATGCTAAAGGTCCTTGCAAAGTAAATGAGACCAATGCTGTAAAGCAAGATTCTGTTCCTACCACACTAGAGTTGGTTTGTCTCAGGCCTGGAAGCGAAAAGGGAAAAAAAAAAACCAGTCTGTGAGTACTAACGTGTGGAGGGAGAAGAAGGAAAGCTGGCCTTGTGGAGAGCTCGGCAGTTTCTGCCGTGGCAAGAAGGTGCTGGTTTGCTACTTGTGTCTTTGAAATACTCATTAATTTATGTGTGATTGCGAGAACGTGCAATATGGAAATTGTGTTAGTTCATTTGTGTATTTCCCTAGGCAAATCAGACAAGAAGTACAGTTTTTATTAGGGTAGAGCCTTAAGTTCAGTTGCTGCCAGATAGCACCCAGTCCCTCACTGTGTGAGGATTACGATTGTGAGCCTGTACGCAGGACTCTGGTCTGAGATGTGCCCACCCACCAGCCAGTTCACAGTCATGCTCCTCCTCCTGCGGTGGAATCACCTACCTGCCTGGGATGTCACATGGTCACCTGAGAATTAATCACTGTCATTCTTACTGTTCCATGGATTTTAAGTAGACTGCTTCACGCCTATGTTTCTCTTGGTCTGTCATCCTCACTGTGTTGTCATACAGATTGATAGACATAGATGATTGATGACATAGCTGATCTACTTGGAATTAGATTTTTTTAAAGTCACAAAACCCAATAAATTCTCAGGTAATAGAAGAATCAATTTGTAGAGTAGTTAAAATCAAAACATGGAGAATCATTTAACAAGAAAATACATTAAAAATCAATATTTGATCCATTGATGGATTTGAAATTTAACAACTATGGTGTTTTATTTTTCCAAACCCTAAGGGAAAATAAGAACACTGATTTAATAGCAACACTGGACACTACTTTTTGACAGCCTGTGGGAGATTACTCAATGAGTCATGAGCTGTCACAGCAGATCTTTAAAAAAGTTAATTGAAAATTTCACCAGGAGACCCTTCCTAAGAGTTAAAGACTAGAGAACTGGTGTGTTAATTAGATTATCCTTAACTGTCAGCTGCCTGCTCATCAGCACATGACACTCCGCAATGTTGTTTTATGCCATTAGGATTGTGTGTGTGTGTGTGTGGCTCTGATAAGTCCCTGGGTGCCTAATGACAAGCCAGGAAAGTCACAGAAGTCAAAGTGTCATAAACATCAGAGTCAATAAATCAAACCCAGTACAGTTTTCTAAACAGATTTGAAGGCAGAAGACATTTCTTGATTATTAATGAGCTCTCTCAGTCAACCGGTTGTGCCAGTGAGCGTGGCTTTTATCATATACACGTACTCCAGAGCAGTTTGTTATTATTTCAGAGCTGCTGTTGTGTATTTGTGTTTAGGTCAGTGGAAAGGGAATGTAGCTAGTTAATACCTGTAACATTACTTTTACAGATACATATAAAGTGGCCTATAAAAACATAATTCTAAAATGTCTAAATTTTGTCAAATGCAAATAAATGAAAACAACATTCCCCAACACTGGGGAACACTTTCTTCCTCCCTGTTATGTCAAAGCACAAACCTATCAAATACCTGGCTTTAGAGAACGACTGTGTTGTTTAATTTTATTCTTGGGCCTTTATGGAACATTTCTTGGTTCTGTTATATAATCATTTCTTTGGTTTTGAACAAGTCACAGCCCCTCTCAACTTCATTTACTTTATCTGCAAAGCAGGGACGGTCAAGCACCTGGTGAGAATAAAGACTTGCAGAGTGTCAAAAGAAACAGAAATGGAAATAGCATTGTCACAGCAATGCCGTGTGCTCCTTCAGAGGAATGGGGGACCGACCCACAAAGCCCAGACCCTCAGAGTAGAATCTCCTCAGTTACAGCATATGATCCACTACACTTTGTGCAGCCATAGTTGCTTTAAACTTTTGGGGACCCATGTCATAAATATTGTATGAATGTATGAACCTGATTTTACTTGTGAGCCAGATTCTAGAATTTTTAGTGCGTTCCCATTACTTTTCTGGCCAATAGCGCAATTTTAACCTGGTAGTAAATATAAGTATTTGTGCAATTCTATTACAGGTGTTTAAGTGGTGTTTGTAAGAAATAGCATCTTGAAAGAAAGTGAATATCGTCAATTTCAGAACAGGAAATTCAGTTTGTTAAGCAATATAGAAGTAAAACAAAGACCACAGAACCACAATTCTATGATTTTACGGTGCCCCCCCCCAAAAAAAAAAAATCTCTGTGCCTTCTCTTAGTCTTTATACTTAATCATAGTTTTAGGTCTTGGAAATGAATGTCACTGATCACGAGGAAAAGGATACAACAATAAACTAGTGAAAAATGACCTCTGTATCATGTAAATAATCAATAGCACGCATGTAATTATTACATGAAATTAACAGAGTCATGATTAGCCCACATGATACGCAAAATTAACGGCCTTAGGGTGTTGTGGAAAACGTGGAATGACTTTCTGCCAAAGATTAAGTATGAGGTTTAGTTAGAATCATTCAGTTAGACAGGATTTTAACACAAAGCTAAAATACTTGGGCTTTGGGTGTGGATTAAAGCGATGGGGTTGTTGTTAATTGTGTTGCACAAAACTACATATCTGTATCTAATTCGACCATTTTTTTTTTATTCTCATGAAATTTAGAGTAGGACATTAACTGTTTCCCCCTGTCTGTGAAAGGGTTTTGCACCTGTATTTGTATAACAGATGCAAGGAGAACTGAAGGAGGTTGAGGCTCCCCGAGGGGTGACGGCAGGGGCGCATCCTCTGCGCGGCCGCCCCGGCTGCAGTGAGCTCCGGTGACCTCCCCACTGCTTGCCTTGCAGGTTGCTTTCAGCTATGCAACGTGTTCCGATCCCATGAAATGGAAATTGACCAGTGCCTGCTGGAGTCGCTCCCGCTGGGCCAGCGGCAGCGGCTGGTGAAGCGCATGCGCTGTGAGCAGATCAAGGCCTACTACGAGCGCGAGAGGGCGTTTCCGCGGCAGGAGGGGCTGCTGAGGCGGCTGCGCCATGGCCGGAGCCCGCGCGTGCACTTCAGCCTGGCCGACATGATGCGGGACGCCATCATCCACCACCACGACAAGGAAGGTACGTGCAGACCCAGCCAAGGCCCGGGTGACTGCTTTTTCTTTCCTTCCTTCTTTTTTGTGAGACAGAGTCCCACTGTGGCCCCCGTGGGAGCGTGCCGAGGTGTTGTGACCTCCAACTCTGGGGCTTGAGAGGTTCTCCTGCCTCAGCCTCCCAAGGAGCGGGGACTGCAGGCGCCCGCCACAGGGCCCGGCGGGGTTTATTTTATTGTTGTGGTTGTCGTGTTGTCCCGCAGGCCGGGCCGGTTTCGAACCCGCCAGCCTCAGGGCATGTGGCCGCGTCCTGGTCCCCGAGCTCGGGCGCCGCCCCCGGGTGATTTCTTATGGTTTGTTTTTGGTGGTTTGCTGTGTTGTGAGGGGGAAATGGGATAAAATTCCCTTTACCTGGTGGTGGTCTTTTAACTGTATGAAGTATTCAAGGGAAAAAACGCTCTTTCCAAAGAACTTCACCAGAAGTTCCACGTCTCCTAGTAAAGATCAAAAATAGAATGTGAACTTTTGGTGGGATTATCATATTTTTTTCTCTAAGAATCTCATCTGAAAAACAAGTGATGTTATTTCAGATTGTTAATGGAAATTTTTAAATGAATTTTTGATGATGACACTGGACTACCAGATGCATTTAAGAAGTAAACTCACTTCTGCTCAAATTCTCAGGATGTGAGTCATTTTTTTAACCCCTTAAAGTTGGCTGGCTTGTATTATTAAGTTTCTAAGACTATCAAATCCAAATCTCAATTATCTTCACAAGATTGTAAAAGTTTTTCACTTTTCATGTGTATATATATATTTATATAAAATCTATCTCCCCAACATCTAGTGTGAGAAACTGCCTTCTCTGGGCATACACAGAGAAGACTTCAAAGAAATAGGTATAAATCAATTTGAATTGGTGTAAAACCAATGGTTAAAATAATTAAAAATAATTATTCTTCACAATCTATTGACGACAGTTAGAAATCTAAAACAATCTGAAACTAATTTTTCTTTGTAGTTTATTTAGTATTAAAACTTTTTCTATTTATATTTTTTAACTTGTTCAGTTTGAGAAAATAATCAATTTCGTGGCTTATATGATTCCAAGGCTTTCCCATAGTGACTGTGGATCTGCATCTGAGAAAACTGATGTCACAGTATACACAATAATAAGCGATATTTAATAAAAAGACTCAGTCATTGTTTTCACAGTTTTGTGTGGGTTTACTGGTTAAACTACTGTGAGAAGTTCTGGTATGTTTTTCATGGTGGCAATGACAGCAGGCAACCTCTGAGCTGGAAGGTACCTAAGAGATCATCTGGTCCAATACACTTGCTTCCCCATGAAGGGACTGAAGCTCAGGCGCTGGGTTACAACCCCAAGGCTGTCTGTCACACTCGCACCTCCGTTTAATTCTTCTCTTCTCACTTGTCATTATTCCACACCCACTTCCTCTGTAACTCTGTAAGTACACTAGCTGCAGGTATACTGTCCACTGGGTTCTCTACTCCTTCCTGCCTATCTTAGACCTTCCAGCAGTGCCCAGTAAATGAGAGTGAAACCATCTTTACCAGCTAACAAGACAGCAGCTGTCACAGCAAACTTTAAATGGGAAAAGCTAATTTATGTATTATTTAATGAATACACAAAATGTATTAGGAAAGTTATAAAGTTTCTTAGGAAACATGTCTATAGTACAAAATAATGTCTAAGTTAGGGTTAAAAGGAAATTTGAAGTAGTGAAGTAATAAAGCTAGAGACCAAGAGGCAGCTGTTTTATAAATTATAATGCATTTCCCCAAATATTATAACGTCCTAAGAAGGGCATTGATGTGCTAGAGATGCCTTCTAGTAAAGCTTAGTCCAGGGTGTTTATCCATAGGATAGGTTAGGGTGATAGCTGGAGGCAAACGCATCATCGAAGAAGCTACTGACAAAATTTCAGTGTGAGAAGAGAGAGTAGGCTGGGATCGTTGCACTGGGAATAGGAACAAAAGAACAGACCTGAGAGTCATCGTCCGTGGAAACAGTGCATGATTTCACCAAATACTGATTCAGGCTGTGTTATGTGAAAGAAGACTATGGATGAAGCAGACAAAATCTCCAGCTCGACCATGGCTGTCTGTCCGGTGTGGGTGACCAAGAGATAAATACATGGAGAATGTAAGTGCTCAGGAGACCACCAGAAGGTGATGGGAGTTCATGTCACATATGTCTAGGGTGAACATGTCAGCTGGGCACAGAGGCCTGAGGGAGGACCTTGCCAGCCTGCTAAAGCAACAGCAAGACAGCCAGCATTGGGGGACAAGGAGGACAGGGGCCCTAGTGGCCACACCTGGGTGGTCACACACAGGGCTGTTGCTGCCCCACGTGGGGAGCTCTGACACCAGTGAGAGTTTTGAGCAGAAGAAAGAGCTGAGAACACTTATGACTGTCCAGGATTAGCCTGGCTACTGGGTTGGCATTGACAAAGGATTTCCAGGGCAAAAGCAGCACGCTGGTTAGGAGTCTCACAGGAAGCTGAGCAAGAGATGGAGGCAGCCTGAAGCAAAATGGAGCAAGGGTGTGGCTAGAAATAGTCAATTTTTGGATACATTTTCAGGCAGAGCCGACAGGAAATGCTGATTGACCAGCTGTAGGGAGTGTGCTAATTTCCTGATGCTGACCAAAGAGATTATCACAAATTTAGTAGATGAAAAAAAACACTGTAAGTGTATTACCTTAAAGTTCTGTGGGTCAGAAATCAGGCCTGGGTCTCATGAAAATGCAGTTGGGGTCTCATCAAAACTGCCTTGGATGTTTCCAGCTTCTAGTGGCCACCTGTATTTTCTGGACCACAGCCCCCTTCTCTAACTTCAGAGTCAGCCAAGATGGACACAGAGTAGGGACAGTGCTTGTTCTCATGGCTTCAAGTGTTGCTGTTGCTTTCTTTGTCCTTGTGTCCTTCCGATAGAATCTTCTGCCTTCTTCTTCCACTTTTAGGGGCCTGTGTGATTGTACTGTGCTTGCCAGAGTAACCTCTGTACTCAGAGGCCAGCTCATGAGCAAACATGATTCCCTTTCTCCTGATAATGTAACACATTTATGGGATAACACCAAAGGACAAAATTATGGGGCCATAATCTTACCAATGCCAGAAAGTGAGAGATTGGAAGATAACATGAATGCTTTTCTTATTTATTTATTTATTTATTTCGCCCTACAGTACATTAGGAATGTCTCTGGTTTCTGAGAATAAGAGAAGGGGTGTCATACCTGCTGGGTATATAAATATCCCAAAAAGTGGGTAAAATGACTTAGGGAATACGATTAGATAAAACTATAGGAAATCCAAGGACTGAGTCCTGAGGAATTTCAATATTGTGAATTCAGGGGAATGAGGTAGAGCCATGTGGAGCACCCAGGTGGAAAGCAGGGGAGGGGAAGTGACCAGGAATTTTCCAGGGAAAGAGGTTGAAAGCCAAGTGAGCAGAAATTTTCCAGGGAGAGAGGTTGATCTCAGAAGGGAGGTAGATCTTAGAGAATGAAGTTGTTCAAGGGAGAGGTTGATCTCAGGGAGAAATGGAGATCACAGGAAAGAAGTTGGTCTCAGGGAGAGAGGTTGATCTCAGAGAGAGAGAGGTTGATCTCAGAGAGGTTGGTCTCAGGAGAGAGGTTGATATCAGGGAAGAGGTTGATCTCAGGGAGAGAGGTTGATATCAGGGAAGAGGTTGCTCTCAGGGAGAGAGGTTGATATCAGGGAAGAGGGGGATCGCAGGGAGAGAGGTTGGTCTCAAGGAGAGAGGTTAATCTTCTCTGCCAGATGCTGCTCTGCCAAGTGGGAGAATTGACCATGGCATTTAGAAGTATGGAGTGTAGTAATTTAGTGAATTGTTGAGAGCAAAAACTTCATGGATTGGGTTCCAAATGCAGTGAGAAAAAAGAAATGGAAAGAAAAAATATAAAAAGCTTTTGAAAGGAAATTTCTATAAAGAGGGAATAAACAGGAAGATTACTGCAGAGGGAAGATAAATTAAGAGGGTTTTTTTAATGATGGAAGAAATAACAGCAAGTGTGTACTGCTGGGGTCCCGCCCCGTTCTGCCTGCGTGTACTCTGACAAAAATGATTTGAGAAAGGAAAGCTGGTGACGCCGGGGTAAAGGAGGAAGCTCGAGGGAGCACGCCCTCCTGTGCATGATGAGACCTGGACAGAACGGAAAGGTTTGACTTCAGCTAGGATGACCCTTGGCAGTTGTTTTAGACCTGGCTGCATGGGGATTACCTGGGGAGATGTTATTGTTCATGCCAGTATCCAAGACCTACCCATAAAGATGTGTTTGTGAAGTGGATTCCAGACAGTTTTCAGAGATGCCTGGGCAACGGTGGAGCACAGGGAGTTGAGGACCTCCTGTCTAGGGAATGCGAGATGTGCTGAAGGCTTGTGTGATTCTCTTACTGGGTCCAAAACTCCCAAACTACACTGTTGGCTAAGACTGAGGATGCCTAAAGGGACCTGCAAGTAAAGAAAAGGGGGGGATTGTGTGAGGGTGAGAATGAATGGATCAGAAAATGCATTATAAAATATAATAGAACTTATAAAAATAGATACGAAAATAAGACTTAAAAAAGAAGGATCAAATACGATTCACGTGTTTCCGAAGGGATTTGGCATGGCCTCTCCACCCCTTTGTCCTTATCCTTACGTATTTCACATCTGATCAGGGAATTTTTACGTACTTTTTGGAATATAGAAATTTGCTTTCACTGAAATTGTTCTACATATATACGCTGACACCATTTGCTAGGGTATAATGTAATCTTATCAATAGTCACTCAGTCTTTCTTGGCTAATTAAATTCGTTCGGTAACCACAAAATGCCCAGTAAGGACGTGGTTGCACATAATTTCTAGTGCCCTGAGTGAGTGAGCACATGTAGAGCAGTTTGTTTGCGTGTCAGTGTTGGTATAAGGGCACTGAAATCCAAGCAATCGTCAGATTTGACTTTTCAGTTCTAAAGAGCAAAGAGTAATTTTTATTTACTAATCCATGATTAACTTTGTGTCAGATTTTTATCGAAGAAACTGCTTTTAGTGTGTTTGTTTTTTAAGTGGCAATGAAGAAAAAGGACTGGACAGGAAAGTTTCACATTTTTCTTGGTGTAATGACCAATTTGAGGACTGAAAGTGATGGAAACAACAGTAATCAGAAAAAACAAACACCCCACACGAAGTCCTACACATAAACACACACCATGTTGTTTGCATGTTCAAGTGAACGCAGGACTGTAATAAACACTTCCCACACACCAGCTCATTTCTTCTCTATGACAAAACATAACACAAAGAGATTTCTAAAGATGTGGAAAGAAAACATCCTCAGAAGGAAACCTGCGTAACTTTGTCACTTGCAGGAAATAGTCCCTGTTACTAATGGGAGCCCAGGAGACGGACAGTAAGGAAGGGTAGTGTTAGCATCTGATGCTGAAGTGGCCGAATAACTCCAAGAGCTGAACAAAGGCTTTAATTTCTGACAATTATTAAGACCTCAAACATATTAGTGTGGTATAAAAACTAAAAGTTCTGTCCAGAGACTGCCTGATACAGCCCTGTTGTATCGGGATGCCGCAGACTAGGTGGTATCAACATTTATTTATCACAGTTCTGGAGCCTGGGAAGTCCTGGATCGAGGCACCTGGCTGGCTGTGTCCTCCCAGGGTGAAGAGGAGGATCCGGGGGCTCCATCAGGGGGCTCCAAGTTATAACCTCCTGTAAAGCTATTTACCTTCCTGAAGAGCTCACCACCTGATACCATTGCATTTCTGTTAGGGCATCCACCTGTGACTTTTGGGGAGAAACATTCAGTCCATAGAAAGGTATATCTACTCACTGTTTATTGCTGACCCAGTAAGTATATGTAATTTCTCATCTATCTTGGAAACAGCCTTATGAAAACTTGTAATCTCACTGTGTTAGAGGAAAAATACATAATTTTTTACCATTTAATAAAACTGTGTTGAATGTGCAAGCAATATCTTTAGAGGCATTATAGCCTTTGTAGAATATATATCACTTCTCCCAGAAGTGTATCTAGGAAGAAATTTTTATTTAATCATGATGGCAATATTTTCACTTGTCTTTAAGCTGCTAAAATATGCACGTTTATGCAGTTGAGAAAGTGAGCTATATTGCCATAGAAAGTCTTTCCATTTAAGTGATTGTTTAAGATTTGCAGATTGTGTATTTGTGTAAACAATTTCATTTCTAAGTTCCAAGCACTTTTATTGGCACACTGAGCATGAAGAATCAAAGGCACTATTTCAAAGGACAACATGTCTATGGTGTTATTTATGCCAAGGTTTGTAGCGTGCTGTTTAGAAGTGATTCAGATTTTTTTTTTTACTTTATATATGTTGTATTTCTGTCAGTGTAAATCTAGTATCTTTGGTGCTTCATTGTTCTCCCCTGGGAGCTGGTGATATTTCAGTGTGTAGTTTGTCATTTTAATATACTGTATCCATCTAAAGTGTCTTTAGCTCTTTTCCATCTACAAGGGAAAATTTTCTTTTAGGGCTGTTAATTCAACTCTATTTGAGTTACACTACATGAAAGAAAAAGGGAGAGGGATGGAGAGAGAGAGAGAGAGAGAGAGAGAAGCAGGCAGAGTCTGTGGGCGAGTTGGAGTGGCAGAGAGGAGGCCTGCAGGAGCACTGGAGAGGAGGTGAAAATCCCCATCCGAGTTGCTGCTCCCAAACATCTGTCAGGTTTTACTGATTTGTCCACAGTATACTTTTATTCAAAACAGTTGACGGTGCTGTTGTTATCTGGCACATGGCCATGTACTCAGCACTGCCTGAGCTTTACATGATTTAGTTAAACAAATCTTCTGGACAGCCCCATGTAGTAGGTGGGACATACACCCCATCTTATGTGTAAAGAAATTGAGCCTTAGAAGCAGAAATTGCCTTCTCAGGGCTACTTGAATTTAGAGACCATGGTTCTGTCCACAACATCACACACTGTCTCTCTCACTGATCTTTGGTGGTCTAATCAGCCAAACCATTGACCCTACAGATTGACTTGCTGCCATTGCTGCTGGATTTCTTTCTTCCTGTTTTGTTCAGCTCACTGTAAGGGAAATGTCCGCAGGCCAGCAGGTGTGTGCCTTGCGCTGTGGAGTGTCCCTTCTTCTCTCCCTGCTTAGTCTCATCCCTCCCTCCTTCCCCTCTCCTTCCTGCGTCCTCTTCTCTCTCCATCAATTGAAGATTACTTATTTATTAATTAATATGCCAGATATTTACTGGAGGCCTGTTTTATTCTAGCCACACGAAGAACTTGTAAGTGTAGTTACAGACCTGCAATATCATACTTCATTTATAACTCTATTTTTTTTTTCTTTTTTGAGACAGAGTCTTACTATGTTGCCCTTGGTACAGTGCTGTGGTATCACAGCTCATAGCAATCTCAAACTCTTGGGCTTAAGTGATTCTCTTGCCTTAGCCTCCCAAGTAGCTGGGACTTCAGGCATTTGCCACAACACCTGACTATTTTGTTGTTGTTGTTGTCATTGTTGTTTAGCAGGGCTGGGCCGGGTTTGAACCCACCAGCCCCAGTGAATGTGGCCGGCACCCTAACCACTAAATAATCTGTTAGGGAAAAGGGAAACCTGTTTTATTCTCGTACTTCTCGAATCCCTGTGCCAGCTTCCGTGGTGGGCACCCTTTCCTCATGGCCATGCCTGGGGCTCTGACCCTAACTCTCTCTGTCTCCATCCTCGCTAGAAGACCTCATTTGCCACCATTGCATCCACTTCGCTTTAATGATCACAAATCTGTACCCACACCTCTTTCTGAGCTCCTGACTCACACCTCCACTGGCCTCATCTGTGTAGCGTGTCATGTTCCAGATCACTCATCTGCCTTCATCTCTTTCCCAAATCAAAATTTCCTCATTGATTTCCAGTTGCAGTTAGTGTAACCATCACCTCCCTGATCTTCTAGGCTGGAAACCTGGACATCATCTGATTTAATTAGTTGTTACACATTATAGTGTTTGATAGTTTTACCTCCTCTGAATAATCTACAGGAAGTATCAGATGTTTGTTGCCCAGCCCTCTAAAAACATGTCTGGAATATGGGGATGACCAGCAAATATGAAATGATCTGCTTAATGGTGTACTGAGCATCTCTGCAGTTAGAATTAATAAGTAAATCACCAGGACTGAGATTGTTCTTCTCTATCAACCTCACCCCCCAAAGCCTAGACTTGGGACAAAGAATAAATTTTGTGGTGTACATAAAAAAAATAATAATAATAATACTGACTATTAATTCAGCTTGTGATTCCTGAGTCCAGCCATGTCCTTGCATTTGCTAGATGGTCTCAGAAGTTCTAATTCTGAAGTAACTGCTTATCAAATAGGCTTTTTCTTGAATTTGTTTTTTGGTATCTAGAGTGAATGAGGAAGGAGCGCCTTATGACTCTTGGCTGCCGGCATATAGTGCGTGCTGTCCTTATGAAGGCCATCCCCTGGCCTGCACAGTTTCCCTAGTGGTGCTTGACAGCTTTGTTCTGAATGTGGCTTCCTTCTCTCTCCCTAACTTCTCTGCAACCAGCTATGCAGATTTGCAGTTCGAAAATGTGGCAGTCAGTATGTGGATTCCAGCTAACCTTCCCTCAAATTAAAACCAGGGCCCTGCCACCTTTTGAATGGATGGGCCAGATTGGCTGAAAAGGTAACCAGCCCTGGATCCAAATATGCATTTTGGGAGCACAACTTGATGTGATATGTGTAAACTACTCTGTAAAGATAAATGTTTCTCCCAGTCGAAGTTAGGAGTATGTATTTGACGTAGGATATATGTAGACCCTCCCCAAAAGAGTTGGATTTAACCAATACGAATGTCTTATATATTATATACTTCAGGTTGCAAAGCAAATATAGAGCATTGTTCTGTGTTTAAGGGAAAACAGCATTACCTGTGAAAGACATTTATAATACTGTGCTGTCTGCATCTTCCAGGACTGTAGTGGGCACCAAGCCTAGGCAGGATGAGGGGAATGACAGCTTCATCTGCCCCGCTACCCACTTGTTAACTGCTCCACAGGACACAGGATGGGAGCAGGCCACCTCAGATAGCCCCGCTGGGCATTCACTCTTTCCTCTATCTCAGCCCAGGATGGGGAGGACACAGGAAGTCATAGCTTTGATTAGATGTTTCCTGGGGCAGCCATAGAAACAAAAAGGTGACTTCTGGACTTTAGAAAAAATGGTGTTGTTTTTTTTTTTTTAACTCCACAGACACATCCACACCAGACATCTGTAGATGTGAATATGCTTAGCTCACACACACCCTGATGCAGCCATCCGGGGAGGTTAGAGTATAGGGAGCTCTGCTCATGGGACTGTGATGCTTTGTGTTATTAGGTAACAGCTGCTAGGTGGTCACAGGTGCCCATTTGAAAATCAGATAAAGTCATGAAAAGTTGGAAATGAAGTATATTTAAATTCTGAAGAATTCTGCATGAAGTTAATACATGGCTTAAATATTTCACCAAGCTCATGTTCCTGCAGAGGATTACTTATTTTAACTGCCTGCTGTGCAGTTACAACTTTGTGACAGTAATCGAAAGAAGAGAAAAAAATGCTTTATAAGTACAGGTATTTAGAACATAGATGGAAAGATGTCCTGCCCACTCGAAAAGAATTGCTGTGGGCATTTATTGGGCTGAGATGAATCTGAAGCTGTGCCCCTTCAGAGATTTTCAGAATTTGGTAGAAGGAGAAAAAGGGATTTGAGGTCTATGAAATGAAGCTCCAGGGTAAGAGTGGGGCCGGAGGAAAGCAGGTTTCTGCTGGGGAGAGCACTGTAACAGCAGCATGGCTGGCGGTTAGCACCAGGTTCTGAGTCTAGACGGGGGTTGAGGGGTTGGCCACCGCCTGACGTTAGGAGCTGTGTGTGCCTGGCCAGGTGCTCTTTAGTGCCTTGTCTTTCCAGCTGCAAATAAGGTAAAGGGTTTTACCTCTCCCATATGGAGCTGTGGGGGTGGGTTAGATAATGCGGGCAAATACCTTCGAGTGGATCTGTCCTGTATTTACTGTGTTCGCGATAAACATTAGCTACTATTATGATTTCAATGCAAAATAAGAGATATTATTGAAGCAATAAAGAGTAGCTATCTGATGACCTCGACTAGTGTTTGATTCAATGATAATGACTGTGAGTACAAATTATAGGAATAAAAGCATAGTTTTAGGAAAGTTTTGGAGAATTATGTTTTAAATTATATTGAAATATAGGAGAAAAGGCTAAAGATAGACACAAGCTCAGGACACTAACATAAACATGAGATGATGAGAAATAGGAATTGGATAGTACCTTTTGGATAGGGAAAATTCACATTATGAAGCATCACGTAATCATTTTATTCTTTTTTGCTAGGCAAATGTGTGATATTAAATGGGTCATTACAAAAGTTTCGAGATACATCAAAAAAACATGAAATTCAGACAGATGGAAACAAATGAAGCCCTCCCAGCCACACTGATAGGTTGAGCAAGTTGAGACTTGTACGGGTGAATCAGAGAGGACTCTGCTGAGTGTGATTCTTAGAAGTGAAATAATGGACTATAACACAATCTGTCTCAAAACTTTTGTAGTGACCTATGTATATTATATGTATACACACATAATATATATTTCATAATATGAGGTCAGACAATTAAGTACATGAACACATCCTGAAAAAGTACTGCATACCTCACTACTGAATAAGGTCCCCTTCAAAGTTCTCCCCTGGGGAAGCTGTGCACTGATGCCTGTCCACCCTTTAAAGCAATATTACAGCTCTTTCTGGGATGGCTGTCAGAGGTTAGAAGGTCTGACAATAAAGTTTGCAAAGCCATCCTAGAAAAAGTGCTACATGCTTCATTGCTGAATATCACTACAGTCACCAGATGGCCAAGAGGAGTACTTTGAAGGTGACCATAGTGGTTATTAGCAATTAGGTATGTAGCATTTTTTTTTTTTTGGATGAGTTTGAAACTTAGTTGTTAGACCTCATCTCACATATGCTACTTTATATATACTGTCCCAAAATAATCCTATGTAGTACTGTACTGGGATAAATAATGTCTCCCTGACTTCATGTCTTTCAGAACCTGTAAGCAGGACATTATTTGGAAGTAGAGTATCTGCAGATGTAATAAAGTTAAGATGAGCTCATGGTAGATTTGGTGGCTGCTAATCCAGTAACTGCTGTCTTTATAAAAGAAGGCGAAACAACAGCCCCTCATGCCCAACTTTGAGCTAGTGGTTCTTATCTTGGTGTATTTGTCAGATTACTTTCAGGCTCCTCTGGAGTTCTCAGTTCAGTGAATAGAAACACTGAACATCATACATTCCATGGGACAATTAGTAACAAAAATCATTATCTTATTATCTTATTCCAAATGCCCCGGTCATTTCTGTTGAGATGAGTGATAACTCTTCTCTAATAGAGATGTTGCATTCCTTGAATATAATGGTTAGTTTGCTGCCTCTGCTCAAACCAACTCACTCTGCTTCTTATCCTTACCTCCATCTCAACATATATCTAAATTTTGTTTGTCCTTCAAGGCCTGAATTAAATAGTATCTCCTTTCAGAATCTTCCCCGATTTCATCTGAAAGAGTAATATTTCTCCTCTGTACTCCATCAGGCATTTCATCCATGAACCTAAATTCACTTATTTTACCTGCATCATCAAAAACTTCTCAATATAAATCTCTTATCCTTCTCAGTCAGACTAACTCAGGTGCAGGGCTATGTCTGCGGTCATGCTCTCTCTGGAGCAGAGTGGCTGGGTTGTTATGGGTTCAGTAGAACCTGAAGCTTCCTTTTCCTTCCCTCCTGTGCTGCTATAACCCTTGAGTGCAAAAAACCAAAGCACTGATTACTTTAGCAATTTGCTGGAAAATGAAAAAAATAATAAAAAAGGAAATGCCCACATTTAAGGTCCTTGACCCAGTTTTCACTCATGGGAGGCATTTACAAGCAAGAGATCTGTGTCTAATTAACAAGCTGGGTGCATGATAAAGAAGCTAGAACCAGCTGACATCTGCTGTGTGATTCTGAAGCCATTTGGGAATACCCTGGGGCAACACAGATTTTACAACTGCCTCTGTTTCCTTCTCAATAGAAAGTGTTTCTATAAACAGACAGGATAAACTTCTTGTCCTAATAAAATAAAAAATCACAAACACAATTTTATGTTCAATTTGAATTTTAGAAAGATAAGGGTTGAATTACATCTGAGAATCAAGGGCCTCTGTGTATATCCTCTGAATTTCTTTTTCTAATGGGACAAATGACAGGCAGACCCATACTTTACTCCTCTGGAAATTCAGGAGAAGATAAATGGCCTTCTTCCCTGACATGGAACATCTGTGGGACAGCAACACAGGAACAACTTGACAACATTTTTTTTTCTCTTTTCACCTTATGGGATATATCGTTCTGAGCATGGAAGGTGTGTTTGGTTTGTCTCACCGTCTCAGAAGTCTGTGTGTGTTTGGGTGTGCTGAGAAGCAGACACCAAGATGAGATTAGACTTACAAGAGGTTTGTGAGGGGAAAT
>NW_003852429.1:16876763-16877110 GCF_000181295.1 Otolemur garnettii
TAATGAGAAGCTTGGAACTCCACTGGGGAGAAGAGAAAGGCTGGAGATTGAGTTAATAACAAACGATGTCTATGTGATGAAGCTACCAGAAACATTCCCTGAACTGTGGGCTGCGGGGAGTGTCCAGGTACCTGACACTTGGCTGGTCTGGGAAGGTGGGGCTCCACGGCCTACAGCGCACCTCGCCCATGTGCTGCTTGGTCTGGTTGTCCATCTATACCTTCTGCGAAAGGCTTTAGAATAAGCCAGCAAACATAAGTAAAGAGATTCTCTGAGTTGTGTGAACTGTCCTAGCAAGTCGCCAAATCCGAGTTTTGTTCACAGCCAGTTGATCAGATGTGTTGGAC
>NW_003852429.1:16877636-16881578 GCF_000181295.1 Otolemur garnettii
GGACCACTAAGCTACCTTGCTCAGGAACAATTTCTCTTAGGTGCCTGAGGGCTATCTACTTTAGCAGGAGAGAGAGTGTCTTAGAATAAAGCAGTCTTAGAATACATAGATTTTAGTCTTTGGTAGAACTTGGCAATTTTCAGCAGAGAGATGCCATGCTGGGGTTCTGCAGGCAGGAGAGGAGACAGAGTAAGGAGGGTCCATGACAGAATGCGCATGCTCCCAACTGCCTGCTCCTCCAGCCTGATATAAGGCTGATCTCGTGCCTCTTAACAACACAGGTGTGGAGACGGCCAATTCACCAATGCTCTCATGTCATGAGCCCTCATCCCTCTTAGGAGAGCTAAATCCCTCTCCATGCCCTTTTCACCAAGGTGTTCCATTATTGAGCTATACAGGTATTTCTTATAACTCTCACTCCTCCTAGCCATAGGCTACACGGGCTGCTACTGGCTGCCTCCTTTGCTGTGAGGACACCAGTCAGTCGTGTGGGCTTAGGGCCCACCCTGCTGATCTCAGTACCTTCATTAACCTCTTGAGAGACCTTCTCTGAATGTGGTCACATTCTCAGGTAGAGCTTCACTGTGTGAATTTTAGGGGACACAGTTCAGCCCATAGCACTAATGAAGGAGAGAGGGAAACAAGGGGTCTGGTAGGAAAGTTCCAGAATGTAGCAGCAGCTTCTATGAAAGTTCTCTTGGGCTGATGCACAGTACTCCAGCCACAGCTGGCCCAGAGGACCCGCATGGTGCAGGGAAGGACCCATATGGTGCAGGGAAGGACCCATGTGGAAGTGAGCTGTGCCACGGGAATCTAAAGCATGCGCCGGGGCAGAGTCTGACTAGAACCTCAGCCGGACTTGCTGTTGATCAGCTTCCCAGGGGGTTGGCAAACAGTCTCGGCAGAAATGGATATGGCACTGTCCTTAAGGTTTTTGGTGTCCTGCATAATTATGAGCGCACAGTCTCCTCTAAAATTATGAGCACACAGTCTTCTGTACTATGCTGACTTTTTCTTTCACATTGAACCGTACATGGCAGGTTGTGTTTTCCGTCAGAGCTGATGCATCAACTGTAGAAATATCTCAGGTTCGTGCAGTTTCACGGAGTCTCTAAGGTTCAAAATTCCTGCAGCTTTCTGGGTTTTAGCTTTGCGTCCATTTGAAAACACTCATTTGTAAGCTGTGTAACACCTAACAGTTACAGTGCACACTAGCTGGGTGACGGTTACACTGATAAATTTGACTCAAATTCTCCAAAAGCAACTTATGTAACCAAAATTTTTGTACCCCTGTAATATTTTGAAATAAAATTTAAACCATAAACAACACCCTGACTTTGAAAAATATTAACAAACAAACATTTCCTACTTTTGTAGCTGGACAGAGTGGAAATCTCTTTGAATATTGAAATAGAATTCAAAAAGAACTTGAATTTGAACAATATATTTGATCCACAGTAGAAAAATTAACAAAGGCACATGTAAATTCTAAAAGTAGAGAATTTGGAAGGTGTGATTTTGGGCAATAGTCTGGTATCAGTGCTGCCCCTCCCAACTAACGAAAGACTTCATTAATAGAATATATTACCTAAAATAAGGGAGGCAGAAAGCCAGGGTAATATAATTTAATTTGAGATCCTTGGTACTTTAGAGCTCTGGTTATAGAGGAGAAATTCCAGGACAGGTGCATCCTGGCTGTGAGGACCACACGTGACCTGAAGCCATATTACGTGAGGAAGAGGCAACGTGACCAGGGAGTTTGGCTCAGAGAAGAGAAAGCTCAAAGAGAAGTAGCTCTGAGTATCGGAAGTATTTGCTGTGTAGTGTTTAAGCTGATAGTTTGATCCTAGTGTGACCTACGTTTGTTCAATATGGAAGGGCTCTTAAATTCCAAGAGAAACAAACTTAGCTCCCTGTAAGGAAGCAGTTTCACATGGTGAGAACAGGTTTCCCTGGCTGTGAACAGGTGGGGAGATTATCTGAACTGTGAGTGCCTTGGTTTCCTCATTGATAGTGACAGCACCTGCATCCCAGGTCACAGGAACATGCATTTGAGGTTTTATAACTGTAAGCCACAGTTCTCATTATTATCATTATTTTATTATGTTTGAAATGCTTGATCATTACGATTTCTCCCAATATTATCACAGTGAGCTTCTCCAAGGTCTTTATACTACAACAATTCTATACTTGAATCTGAGCTCTAGGCCACAAGAGAAATGTCCAACAATTTCTGGGAACCTCAGAATCCAAACTCTTGTGGGTTTTATCATCAAAAATAAAGGACTTTCATTGCAGGGATCAGAGTTTATTTAGGCCGAAAACAGCCCCCTGATGCTATCTTTTCTTCTTTTCTCCTGAACTTTTCATGCAGCTTGGCACTTGTAAGGCTAAGAATTAAAGAATATATAATTGTATTATTTTATTAAGGAGTGTCATGAAAATTCTGGGGGTGCCACACATTTTAATGGATGTTATTCATGTATTACGTTTTGAAGTCAAATCGAATTACAGTAGCAGTGCATAGCATAATGTTCACACAAAAGATGGCATTAATCACGTGAAAACTAGTGCCACCATGTAACAGGAATGAATAGAAAAGCTTTTTCTCTTAAAATAAGTATGCATTTTTTTGGCACTTTCTGTATATTTTAACAAAGACTGTTAAGTTTTGGGAACAGTGATGTCTGAGTTATAAATTAAATCTTGCACAGGGTATTTATGTGCCTTAGTGAAGTGAAGTTTACGTTTTTAAGCCTCAGTTTCCTCACCAGATACATGGAGTCAGTGCAGCCTGCAGGCTTGTTCTAAAGACTGGACATTGGGTAGATACTGGATAGATGGGAATTTTGTTATTAGTGAACTACCAAGGCTTACAATAAGCCTCTATTGTTATTAAATTTATTGTAACATAGCTATTACAGGAAACACATCATTAAACAATTATCTTTAATACTGTGATAATTTTAAAACTTAGTTTTTAAGAACACATATTGTTGATATGACATTTACAGTCAAGTTGACTTTTATTTTCATAGTTTGTATGTATTTCAAACCTCTTGAACATAAGAAACAATTTGATACTTTGAATTTTTCAAAATTTTTATACCACTATTTTTTATCACAAAAGAACCTTCAGAAATACATTGTAGAAATTAAAATTCATTAAATAATGTAAGTATTTAGCTGAATTAAATAGCTTTGTTGTTAAACTACATTAAATCATTATAATCTGATTATCTAAACATGTATATATTTTCTTTTAAATATCATATACAGACACTTGTCATAATTGCTAATTAAATTAATACTTTTTAAAGAACCCCAAATTTTATTATGCTGTGTTATTATAGTTAAAATGAGTCATTTTACTTGAATGAACTCTAAGGATCTCTAAGTGAATAGTAGGCTTTTTTATTATCTTTGCAATTATCATATTTATTAAGAATTCAATTAACTTTCATTGTCAAAGCTGAACCTATAATGGACTCAAACAAATAATCTATTTTCTTACCTATATTTTATTAACTGTCCTTTTGTATAAAATCAGTGAATGTACAAATACAGAGTCTCTGAAATGTGAAAGATAAAAATATAATGGCAGCAAAGAAGTTTAAGCTGAAACGGTCATACGATGCCAAAGTGGACATCCAGGCACTACCACAGCCAACATATTTCTATCAATTTAATTTCCAGAGAAAAGAATCAATTAATTCAACAACAGTGAATATAGTATGTTATAGAAACAGTGTTTCAAAATGAGATTATATCTCTAACAACATGCAGTGGAGCTGAGAATGTCACTTAGTTTTCACATAGTATAATGAATTACATAAGTACCTAAGTTACTTTACCAAATGTGTATATGAGCCAGCTTTCATCTGATGTTCCACTACTTTATACAAATAGTTTAAAATCCTCATTTCTTGGTGGAATAAGTCC
>NW_003852429.1:16884224-16885265 GCF_000181295.1 Otolemur garnettii
TAAATTAATTTGTAGCAATATTTTTTGAATACTTGAGTAGGTAAGGGGGATGCTGTGTGTCAAATTCCCCTACAGGTCTTTCCTTAAGCATCCCTTTCCTCTACCTGTGGATTCTCATGAGTTCTCCCTGGGGCAGGGTTGGTACCCAGTACACCACTGCACAGGCACTGACATTACAGGAGTGCTCTGGAGCATGAAAAACATTGGGAACTGCAGGAAGTTTTATTTCACGCCATGCCCTGAATCAAGTTGCAACTGGAAGCACATGTTAAGTTTAATTTTATAATGATATTTACATACTTAATGATAGTTAGATATTTAAATGATTTCTGACAGGGAAAGGTACTTCCTAAATAAAATAGAATTAATGCGATTTGTTTACTTAAGTTCCTGTTTTAAAGTTGGCAGTGTATCTCAGATTTATGCAACAATTTGCCTCTAGCAATTTTCTGGGTAACAAACATCAGTACGGCCAAATGTCATCTCAGTCCACTGTTGTGTCAATAGCAAATTAATATTTTAACAAAGTTTCTGAAAAAGTACGAAGCTTTTCCTTGGAATTATTTTGTTTATAAAAGAAACCACTTTAAAAAATAATATAGTCCTACAAGACACATTTTGAAAAGGCATAAAATCTGCAGGGGTTGTGATACAGGGTTGAGTTTCTAGTCAAGTATGTTAGTTCTTCAAGTTGATAAGATCAGACCCCTGTAGCTATCACACTCTCATGTACCAAAGCATTTTTTTTTATGTTTTGAGTTACCAGGCTGTCCTATTTCTGAGGTTACGATTCTTACTGTAATTATAAGTTTAGATAATTTTAACATGGCAACAGGTTAACAAATTATTATTGATATGGACTTTTCAATTTGTACTGTTTTTTGTTTTTTGTTTTTTTTTTGAGACAGAGTCTCTAGGTGTGGCCCTGGGTAGAGTGCCGTGGTGTTACAGCTCACAGCAACCTCAAACTCTTGGGCTTAAGCGATTCTCTTGCCTCAGCTTCCTGAGTAGCTGGGACTGCAGGTGCCCACCACAACACCT
>NW_003852429.1:16885918-16888278 GCF_000181295.1 Otolemur garnettii
GACAATAGCCAGGGTTATTAACTGTCGTATTCATGACCTTTTAGGAAACTGTACACTATGTTGAATAAGAGCGTGGTTGAGAGTTGGCTAGGTGACATCACAAGACCTGCCCCGGACCCTTTCATGACAAAAGGGGATTTATTTGTAATGACTCCTAGTTGATGGAAAGACACCACTTCAAACACAATATTTTGAAAGGTCCCTGAAGCCTCACTCATTTTACTTTTGTCTCTGAATGTTTGACTCACTCCTTACGTTTAGTTATGAACTTTTCAGCAAAGAACATTATGGATCCAATGTAAATTCAATATGTATTTGAGATAAATGAGACTTAGACACTAGGAAAAGATTATTCTTTAGTACCTACTGTTTGACGAATGGTATTCACACACGTCTTATAGTTCCTTGCTTCTTCATGAAGCATGAGTGTCCTCGGGACTTCTGAAACTAGCTCATGTGTTTTCATATTCATAAGCACACCCTACTTGGTGCATGTAATACTGGATTTAAAAAAAATGTTTGAGATAAAAACTGAAAGTGGGTTAATTGAAATACAGCATTCACCATGCAAAGATATTAAACACTGCTGATGGTGCCTTTGGAGGGCAGTTCTTTCAAGTGACGATCTAACATTGGCAGCTTCTGTGGTCAGGAGCAGCCTTGTGAAGGAGCAGGCTCCCTCAGTGTTGACAAATGCCGAAGCCTCCAGCAAATACTGAGATTGGAATTGATAATTTCCTAAGGGGGAGCGTTCATTTCTCTTCCTTAGTGTGTCACATGGTACAAATCTTTCTCCAGGAGTGTCTCTGGGGATAACAGTGATAAATGCTTAATGGGGCATGTGTCTGAATATTAAAAAAAAAAAAAAAAGACTGTGCCTATTAATGAAATGCAAAAAGGGAGGAAGTGGTTGAAATAGGAACCTGGGAAATCACAGGTCCTTTTACCCTGATGAGCGAATGATTACTGGACTCTTGAGTGGAGCCCCTCGGAACTGGTGCACAGCAGGTTGTAAACCAGCCCAGCTCTGCTGAGCACCCTAAGGTGACCAGAAACTATGCATACAGATTCAGTACTATTTTCACTCATTCTTGGAACTAATTGTGCACATTATTTACACATCAGAAAAAACTCAAATGAATATTATCTCTCAAAGTTGTTTTCTTCATACCTCAGGATTACTGAAAAATGTAAACAGAATTTATGCAAATAAAACTACCTAACATTGGATTTTCTATAAAAGTAGTTTTATAAAATGATATTAAGATAATATGTTTTAAGATATTTATCAAGTTTAAGGAAATGGATTATTTTATTGTTTATATATATATAAATATATATAACTGCATTTATTTATTTGTATAACTGTCATTTATTTGTATTATGGAACTGCAGTAATAAAGTACTGTGCAGAATTGTGGAATAACGAAGTTTGTCCTGAGTCTGTTAGAGGTACTGGAAATCACCATTTGCTAGCATTAGGTCCCTGACGTGTCTCATAAAAACTGGAAGCCAGTTTGGACTGTGCATTTGTCTTCATCAGTCTCACTTGCATCATGGAAGGAATAGGTATGACATTTCAAACCAAGTTCAAGGAAGAGAATTTTCAAAAGGCTATGCTGTCTTTGGAGGATTTAAGACATTATCAGCCAGTTCTTTGGAATTCCTCCCATTAAGGCTTGGAATCTATATCCACTCCCTTTGAACTTGGGCAAACTTTCTACAAAATAAAAGGTAACTAATATATGGTATGTGACTTTGAGACTCTGTTAGAAACTAGGACATTTGTTCTGTGAGATTTCATTTGTTGTCTAACAGATTCAGCCTATTTAGGCCACCATGTACAAGTTTTGCATGTAGAAATGATAGATAGATGATTGATAGATAGATGGAAGGAGGCTATAGAGAAGATATATGGATTATAGATAGAAGATACATGATAAATAGATTGATTAATAGATTGATAGTGGATAGACAGTGATGTTCATGGGGCCTTAGCTGTTCCAGCCCCTGAGTTCTTCAGTCCTGGCAGGTGAATGAAGAAGCATTCAGAATGATCCATCTCCAGTTGCCATCTGGCTGTGCTGCTTAGAAGACCTTACGTGAGATCTTGTTAGTGGAGTCTTGTCAAGCCCCAGATATATGTGCAAAATAAATGGTTTTCACTGTTGGCCCCTGTTGAGAGGTAGCTGGTTACATAGCAACAGATGACCTCTTGTGCCCCATCTAAACTGAAGCTTTTCACAAAGCTTTCCTATTCTGAGCCTTCACATCAGAGTGAGAACAATACAAGGCGGCCTTGCACCAGTTACTTTGGCCTCAGGCCTATTGTTCCTCTGATTGCCTTGTTATCCTGGCCT
>NW_003852429.1:16888644-16893281 GCF_000181295.1 Otolemur garnettii
CTCTATGTCCCAATTCCAACCTCCCAGCTGGGAAAATCCATTATACCCAGCTTGGCTCAGGTATGTCCGCCTTTTGCTCAATCAGTGGTATTAAAAGAATTAGGATAATGTACGTGTAGTTGGACCCTTTTCTGAATAGGGGAAGGGGATAATTTTCAGAAAAGGAATGTGGAGAGATGTTTACTATGGTGGTTACAAGAGGAGACTAGATAAATAAAAGATCTGATATTTGTCCCTCATCTAAGACATATTCTTAGATGATTCATATAGGTAAAGGTATCTTATTCCTTAGGGTTTGGGAAATTCATGATTATGGGGATTTTTCTCAAACCCCACATCAGAAAAACACAAAGACTATATAAGCACAAAGTCTCCCTGATTAATTAAAACCTGACAGAATAAGGATGTCATAGAATTAAATAAGATAAAAGGAAATTCATGGTGAAAGATGAGGGTGCACTAAATTCCATAAGGACACTTTTCAGATAGAAATAAAAGATGTTTGAAAAGAGCAAAGAGGGGCTGTGTTTATGGCTTAGAGCAGTAGGACGCTGGCCCCGTATACCAGAGGTGGTGCATTCAAACCTGGCCCCAGCCAAAAACTGCAAAAAAAAAAAGAAAAGAAAAGAAAAGAAAGAAGCAAAGAGCAAGAGATGACTAGTTGATCCAGTAAATTGTATACGTGTGATTTCTGCTTTAAAAGCTTTTCTTCTAAAGCTGCCTGCTCAATAATTGCCACCATTTTCAAAAGCCTTCCACAAGTGTGTCTACTGCCTCCTATAAGCTTTTTGTTGTCATCTGAATTAACTAAGCAATAATTATCAAAATATTAATATTGTATCTTATTTTTCTTAGTAATACATTAATGTTATCATGATTTTACAGATGAGAAATGGAAGCCCCCAAAGTGAAAGAGCATAATCACATAGTAAGTGCCGCAACCAGCATTGTAGTGTGGCCCTTTGATTCCTGGTTTAGCTGCAGTTGGTGGTCAGTAGCATACATACTGGGTGTTTCTCTTCCTCTTGATGGACTTTTAAAAGATACCATACAGTATATAAAATATATAGATATAGCAAATCACATTTTAATAATTCTTACAAATACTAGTGTGATTTTCTTTACTCTCCCAAGATGGAAATAGAATTTTGATTAGTATAAAGTCAGTTCTGTACATCATTTTATTTATTTGTAAAATGAGTCATTTTTTTGAAGCTAGCACCTCTAACATATAGCATGGAAAAAGAGCATTCTGAACTAATGTTACACAGACTGGCTGAGGACCATAGAGAGAGAGCAAATAAAAAGTGAAACATGTGTTCGTACAGTATGCACCGTGGATTTACTTATTTCAACATCAGGGTCTTAAGAAATATGTAGTCAAGTTTATGATGGTATAAAACTGCCACTTTGAGTCTGTTCTGGAATATTTAGAGAGTTAATGATTTAGGACTGGTTTTTGTAAGCAGGTCATTCCTGATTCCCTACAGATGATTTCACCACCACAGCGTGTTAGAAATTCTGTAGAGCAGGTGAATTTGACAGTAGCCTTCTGGAATTTTTTTTTAGTTTTGTGTATCTTTGGCAAAATTAACAAAACAATGATTATTATGATTTCACATAATGTTAGCTACTTTTTTCTTCTTTGCGATGGCAGGTAAATATTATTAGGGATTCTTCTGTCATTTTTTAAGTTCAAAAGTGTGGGATAAGCTGCCACTGTGGGCCAGGGAAAATGTATCCTCCATGAAAGCAACAAAAAAAAAGTATCAGAAAACTGTCAAAACCAACTTTTTCAGAACTTTGGAGATTAATCAGGGGCTTCCAACAACCCAAGGAGTGTTTTTTCAGTAATGAAAGCTGAATCTCAGTGAAAATAGTGAACTTTGTGGCATTGTGACTTGTTACTCCCATACTCTTCTCTCCAGCCCTGAACCCACCCCTGTAAACCAGCAGCTTCAGGGCCACTGGAGGGTGCAGATGGGTTCAGAGCTTCCTCAAAAACCCCACTTTTAGAGAATTAGAATTCTTTGAAATATCTGGCTGTTCACTGGAAATTCCCACCCACAAGACTTATTTTTATTTGACCCAATTCAGAATCAGCTCACTACAAACCCTTTCCGTGGGTCCTTTGTAGGAAACAACCAGCAACAATTATTTAGCCTTGCCACAATCATGACAAACAGCAGACTGACCAAAACACTTAAAAGGGAAAGCCGGGGAACAAGAGCATAATAGGGTTCACAAGTACAAGAATGTACTTGGGGAAACTGTGACTTATTTCTTGGAAGCTAGAAGGGCATGGGCATGTTCAGTGCTGCAGGATTGCACAGAAAACTTCTGGGAGGACCTGAATCTCCTAGGACTGACCTCCAGCTTTCCACATCCTGAAATGTGGAGTAAGGAAAGATGTAAACTGCCTGCCACAGCACAACGAATGTCTCAGCACGTGCTCAAGGCCCCCCAGCCAGGGAATTATTGTTTCAGGCCATTTAAGGAAATAGGTTCAGTCATTAGCTGACCACAGAGATAACGGAGTGGAGATTTCAGTGGCCACACATGTTAAAGAATTATAAGCATTGCAGATTCAGGAAAGTAATGAAATAAGGATATGGCAATTACATGCAGTAACAACAGTCTACAGTAATTCCCCAAATATCCACACTTTATTATTTATAATGTTCATTGCTATGGTTTGAATATTTGCCTTCTCCCAAACTCGTGTTAAAATTTAGTTGCCGTTTGTTAAGAAGTGATTGGACCACTTGATCCAACCGAGAAGGGATCAATGCTGTTATCACAGGAGTAGATTTCTTCTTGTGGGAGTGAACTCCTTATAAAAGGGCACATTCAACCCCTTGCCCCACCTCCTGCCAATGTACACTGTGGAATGATGCAGCAAATTTCTGTTTTCTATAAATTACCCAGTCTGTTTTATTGTTACAATAGCACAAACCAAACTAAGATACATAGTTTTCTACAAAAAATCATGAGAGATGCAAAGAAACAAGAAAGTATGATTCACATATAGAGAAAAAGGTAGTATAGAGAAAGCTCAGATATTACATTTACTAAAGAGAGATTTTTACATAAACTATTGTAAATATATTCAAAAACTAGAGAAAATCATTTCAAATAACTAAAGGAAAGTATAAGAGTTGTCTCTCACCACAGAGAGAACAATAAAGAGAATAACAAAGAGAACAATAAAGAGAGAGAGAAATTACAAATGGAAATGTCTAGAACTGAAAAGTACCATAACTGAAATAATATACATACATATACAAGGTGACCATAAAGTTTGTGTGCAATTTATAATGTGAAGGAAACTGAGTTGGAATAAGAAATCAGTGGATTTGAAAATAGATCAGTTAAGATTATCCAGTCTGAGGTGGAGGAAAAAAATGGAGAAAAACGAATAGAGCTTAAGGGACCTACTTGATGGGACACCATCAAGTATGCTGGCATACCCGAGGAAACTCAAAGAAGAGAGGAGAGAAAGGACAGGAAGAATACTGGAAAAGTAACTTCTAAAAGCATCTTGAATTTGATGGAAGACATAATCTATATACCCTTCAAAGCTCAGAATATGACTGTATTTGGAGACAAGGTCTTTAAGGAGGTAGATTAAAATGAAGTCATAAGCCATAATACAATCTTACTGGTATTTTTATAAGGCCAGATTTGGACACACATTGTGAGTGTCATGGAGGATTCACATGCACAGAGGAAAGACCGTGAGAGGCCATGGCAAGCTGGCAGCCCTCTGTAGCCAGGAAGAGGCATATGGAGGAATCAGACTGGCCAACACCTTGACCTTGGACTTCTGGTTTTCAGGACTGTGAGAAAATAAGTTGCTGTTGTTTAGACTACCCCATCTGTAGAATTTTGTCATAGGATCCCTGGAAAACTAACATTAACCCAAATACTCCTAAGTGACCAGTTCATCAAAGGAGAAATCACAAGAGACATTAGAAAATGCTTTTTGATGAATAAAATAAAGATACAAGAAGCTAAAAGACTTAAGATATCTAAAGAAGTTTTTAGAGGAAAATTTATGGCTATATATTCCTATCATTATTTTTCAAATGTTTTAAAGACAAATGTTTTAGGTTCACAGAAAAATTGAGAGGTCTTCTGTATACCCCTGCCCCAACACACACCTGCCTCCTTCTTATCAGCATCCCCCTGAGAGTGGTACATTTTTCACCATTGATAAATTTAACATTGATGCATTATAATGACTCAAAGTCCCTATAGATATAAGTGGTCCAATATAAAAAACAGGAATATTTTAAATCAATAAGCCAAATTTATACATTCCAAAATCACAGAAAAGAGGACACAATACACAATACCTGCAGAAGCAATGATATAAAGATTTAAGTAGAAATAAGTGAAATACAAAGGAAAAATAATAAAGAAAATTAATAAAACAAAAACTTGGTTCTTTGAAAAGATTAACACAATTGAAAAACTTTTAGCTAAATTGACCTCCCCCAAGAAAACCCAAATAGCTCAAATTACTAAAATCAGGAATGGAAGGGGATACAGCAGTTTCCTCATAGCTGTGTTTTGCTCTCCATAGTATCGTTACCTGTGGTCAACCCTAATCCAAAAAAATGAAATGGAAAATT
>NW_003852429.1:16893735-16895156 GCF_000181295.1 Otolemur garnettii
TTGTTAATCTCTTCCTGTACCTAATTTATGAAAACTTTTTGTGAGTGTCTATATATAGGAAAAAAACATAGCATATACAGAGTTTGGTTCCATCTGCAGTTTCAGAGATCTGCAGGGGGTATTGGACCTTATCCTTCACTGGTAAGGGGAGGTGTACTGTACAAACAACCGCATTTTAGAAGAAAAATGGATTAAAATATAATACTATTAAAATTATGTGGCAGTAAATTAGATAACCCACACGACATGGAAAAATTTCTAGAAAGACATAAATTACCAACAGTGAATCAAGATAAAAATAGAAAACCATAATTGACTTGTAACAAGTAAAGATTGTATTAGTAAAATCTTCCCACAAAGGAAATGCTGGGCACAGATGGCTTCATAGAGGAATTCTTCCAAAGGATTAAAGAAGAATTAATACTAATTTTCATAAATGTTTTCATAAATTTGAACAGGAGGGAATACAGCCTAAAATGTTCTATGAGGCCAGTATTACTCCAAAAACAAACGAAACAAGGGCATAACAATACAAGAAAGAGACAGACTAGTATCTTCCATGAACACAGAGGCAAAAATCCACAGCAAAATGCAATGAAACCAACAATACCTAAAAGGGATCATAACCATAATAAAAGGAGTTTAATTCCAGGAATGTTAGGTTGTTTCTACATATAAAAAATCATTCAAAAAATTCAGCATGTTGGTAGAATGAAGAATAAAAATGACATTATCTTCTTAACAGATGAAGGAAATGCATGTAAAAACATAAGATTCTTTCTAAACATACTCAGTAAGTAAAAATAGTGAGGAAGTTGTTCACCCTTGTCCAGGGCATCCACCAAAACCCACAGCTAACATACGTGATGAAACATCAGAAACTTTCACATTGGAGTGAGACAAACATCTGCTCTCTGCTTCTATGTGATGCTGAAGGTTCTAACCAGGGAAACTAGTAAAGGAGGAGCTCCTTCTTGGGGACAATGAAAATATGCTTAAGATCAGCCGTCCTCAAACTTTTAAAACAGGGGGCCAGTTCACGGTCCCTCAGACCATTGGAGGGCTAGACTGCGGCCCCCGGAGGAGTTGGCTGCTAAGCAGGACATGCAGCGGTGGCAAAAACACTGGATGGGCCAGATGAATGTCCTAGGCGGGCCGCAGTTTGAGGATGCCTGCCTAAGATTGTACAACTTTCTGAGTCCATTGAAAACCAGTGAATAGTAAATTTTATGTTATACTAACTATATACTTGTCAAGCTTTTATTATAAATGCATGACAATTATTTCCATTCCAAAACTTTATATTCATTTAATCCAGTCTGTCCTTTGCTTCTAAGATTTCTTTTTCCTTCTTTTTGTTTTTTTGTCATAGATTTTTCTATTTTCTGTGCATTTTTATTTTCCACCAAAAAACAAAAAAG
>NW_003852429.1:16895828-16898903 GCF_000181295.1 Otolemur garnettii
ATAATGTTATCAGATTTAATTTTAATAACTCCAACCATTACAAAAACACTGACATAATCTTTCACTGAAGAATTGAAATGTCTGTGAAAGTATTGAGAGAAAGTTTTCTAGGACTGGAAAATAAGGTGGCTAAGATAAAATTGAATTTCTGGGTTTAGGAGTTGATTATCTATTATTGAACAGGATTGCACTCTGCAATAGGTCAGTAGAAAGTATCCAGAGTAATGTACTGAGAGAAAAGAGAGGAAGAGCCTGAGAGATATGGGGAGCACAGTGAAGATGCCAACCATGTGTGTCAGCGTTACCCTTGGAGAGGAGAAGGGATGAAATGCACTACAAGCAACATGTGAAGAGGTAAATGGCAATTGATTTTCAAGACTAATTCAAGATATTCAGCCAAACACCATCCCTCCCCTCATCCCCCCCCTCAGGGAGGGTGTTTGGTGGGACCACACCTATGGTTCATCTTACAAGGATACATGTGAATCTTTCTAAATGTAGAATATAAATGTCTTAACAAAATAACTAAGAGGATGCCTTGAAGGCTATGTTAACCAGTTTGATGAAAGTATTTCAAATTGTATATAAAACCAGCACACTGTACCCCATGACTGCATTAATGTACAGCTATGATTTAATTAAGAAAAAAAAAGATATTCAGCCAAAGATTCAAGAAGCACTACCAACCCGCTATATGATTGCAATGTCACTGGTCCTCTGTCTTCTCCATTCTTTTTTCTATTTCTCCTCTGCTGCACTTCCTAGGAGAGAACTGAGTACATGAAAGAACTCTCTAAATACTGGTTGTGTTGGTTAGGACTGCACACTTGGATTGGGATGGGGTACCCTGGCAGTGGGGACCTGGAACTAGGTTTAAACCCTTCAGGTGTTAGATCCAGCTCTGAGGAAGTTGGGTAGGAAAGAAGAAATCTCAATGCAATTGCCAAAGTGATATGAGTTTTAACTGTGAGAAGTCTGTTCAGTGAGGGTAAGGTGACCTCTGCCACCACTCGCTTCCACAGTGCACCTGACTTTTAGTGTACAGTTCTCTTACTAAGTCTAAAAACCCACTGTAGCCCTGACACCAGGCCTGCCCCTTAGTTGTCATCTTTGGTAGGGGGGTGGCTGTCAGAGCCTCACACATCCCATCAGCACAGGTGGACCTGACCCAAATCAGAAGCAACCATTAGAGTGTGACTGAGCCGCTGACCTGGATAACAATTTCAGGCAGAGCCTCTCCAGAGCTTCAGGACCCTACTTGGAATGTCTTATTATGAATTGTTCCTGGCCAACCTGGGATGGGAACAAGCTAGATAGTCCTTGGGACACCAATTCTGAAGCCTACTCTTCCCAGTGTCATAATCAAGAAACATGTGGGTTGACGGACATGTCCTTGGCTGACTGCATTTAAGAATCTGATGACAGAACCCAGGCATTTGTATTTGCATAAAGCCCTGTTAACTGATTCAATGTGCAGTGAGGGTCAAGATCATTGCCCAGACTTGGGCTCTGACCTGACTCCTCTCCTACCTCACTGAAGCCTCAAAGATCTCCTGTCTGATGGCCCCAGTCACTTGAGACCTACATCAGGGAGGTCCTCGTCAGTACCTATTTATGGAGAACAGAGAAGACACTGTTCTGGGGAGACTGTGATGCACTCAGCAGTAGGGACCAGTCTCTCAAAGGTAAATAAACGGGAAAGGACTCTCCATTACTCTTCATTGCCACTCACCCTGTCACTCCAAGTGAGAAACTCAGAGGGATTTTTATGAGGTTGTAAAATCCTAGTAGTTTGCCTTAAAAATGGCTTTAGGGGACCATATGTGTCAGAATTCCCTGAAGTGTTTTTTACAAATTTCACGAATTTAAATCCCGCAGTAAAGCTATTGAATCAGAGTAACAGAAGGTAGGATTAGGGCATGATTCTAATAAGGCTAGACAAAGCTCCCAAAGGTGCAAAAGTTGGTTCTTGGGTGAGAAAAATATTGAATTAAAAAATGGTTTGTTACCCTCTGTAGGGTCACAATCCATAAGCAGATGTCCAGAATGCTGGTGGCATTGCAGTTCTATGGGGGTGGGGGGAGGCAATAATAAAAAATAGATTGAGAAGCCCTGAACTAGGAAAATCTATTTAAATAAAATCCTCTGCTTATTCTCAAACATCCTGAAATTCAAGCTCTACTTAGGTAAGGAAAGCTGTATTTCAGCAGCGCTTCTGTGCAGAGACATTTCTTTGGTGTTGATAACGTAATTTCTACATCCCTGTTCTATACTTGTCTTCATGATTGACATATAAATGAAATAAGATAATATGTTAAAGGATTTCTTAGCCATCAACTCCTATGGAAATTCTCACATATACGTTTTTAGATATCATCACTGATGGATCCATAATTATTTCAGGAGAGAAAATGACACTGGTTTGATTTGTTGTTGTTGTTGTTGTTGTTACTATTCACTGTAACTTTTTATATTTAGAAATAAAATCATACTTAGAGAACTAAGTTTCCGTAATGCAAAGAACTCTCACATACTGGGTAAACCTGGTAATAAACCTGGTTATTACCAATTATTAACATTTCACACATGTGATTTATCCCTCCCTCTGCCTTAGAAGAGATCTTATTCAGGGCTTAAAATGGACAAAATTCAGCACCCAGTTGTATTGTTTTAGTCTTCCTTCTTCCTTTCCTCTCAATTTTACCTGTAACACCTTTGTGAGTGTGAGAGCCATGCTCCTGTAGACTGTGTGACTGGTGGGGATGGCTGTGCGATCACATGTCCACACCAGCTGATCCACTCCCTACAGAGCCACTGTGGTGATGCTGTAACTAGAAACACAAACTATACAGTGGTTGCCAGGTGACTATTGTGTTTGGTTATTGGGGGGCAGCTGCATAGTATGTTAAAGCCCCACACCAAAACTTCAGGATGTATTTTACTGCATTTTTTTACCCTATTAGCTAAAGATTTAGATACATAATGCTTCTTTTTAAATATCAGATCATGTCCCCCTGCCCAGACATCTTGAGGGAGCTCTGCTGCAGCTTGCTGATGAAGCCACAAATACACAGT
>NW_003852429.1:16900576-16903021 GCF_000181295.1 Otolemur garnettii
TCTGGGTGCAGGTGGTCCTACAAGTTTTCTACCTTTGAGAATTTTTCTGTGACAATCTACTGAATGTTAGAAGCATCTAGATTATAAAAAGAATTAATCCCTTGGGTTAGAGAAAGAACAGCATCAAAGGCATGACAGCATCAAATTGCTAAATGAAAAGATAGGGGGATGTTCCTATTGGGAAACTTCTTTCTGCGTTTGGTCTGAGGCTGCTTTGATTTAAGGAAAGACTGTACAGAGAGCACACAGAACACACTGGGTGGGGTTGGCTGAGCTGTGCCTGGTGCTCTCACCTCATATTCTGTGCCTCCCATCAAAACGGTGCCTCCTGGAGAGGGAGGGAGGAGTAATGATGTCTGCCAAGACTCGTGATTTCCCCTGTGATTCTCAGGTACAGTAGGGGAAGATGGCAAGAGACAAGACATTGGAACATGTAAAATAATTGGGCTTCCGTGGCAAGGAGGTGTCCTTAGGCAACATTTCAGGCCACATAGAAAATTAATGGAAAGACAACATGCCCCAATGAGATATGAGTTGGAGCCCGAACATTTTGTACACTTTTGTGTTACAAAGAAATAAAAGACTTTGGTAACAAGAAGATAGGTTTCATGGAGGGAGTTGAGGGTTGGCAATTCCCTCCTTATTGCTGTGGAATAATTTCTGCAATATGGGCACCAGCCCTTTGTAGATCTGGTAAAATTTGGCTGTGACTCTATCTGTTATGGGGCTTTATTTTGTTGAAGAAATTTTTATTACTGCTTCAGTGTCTCTGCTCACTGCTGGTCTGTTCGAGAGTTCAGTTTCTTCTTGAGTGAGTTTTGGGAGATTGTGTGTTTCCAGGAATTTGTCCATTTCCTCTACATTTTTGAGTTTAAGTGTGTAGAGATTTTCATGGTATAATATATACTGATGACATTTTATATTTCTGTGTTCTATGTTGTAATATCTCGTTTTTCATTTCTCATTGAACATATATGGGTCCTTTCTCTTCTATTCCTGATTAATCCAGCAAAGGTCTATCAATTTTGTTTATCTTCTCCAAGAAGCAACTTTTTGTTTAATTGACCTTTTTTTCTTTTGTTGTTGTTTTCCCATTTTGTTTAGTTCCACTCTGACCTTCGTTATTTATTATTTCCTGCTGGATTTGAATTTGGTTTGCTCTTTCCATTCTAGTTTCTTGAGATGTGTCATTAGATTGCTGATTTGTGATCTTTCAGTCTTTTTTGATGTAGTCATTTAAAGCTATTAAATTCCCCCTGAGGATTGCTTTTGCATTCAGATTTTGATAGATTGTGTCCCCTTAGTTGTTCAGTTTGAGGAACCTTTTGATCTCCATCTAAATTTCATTATTGACCCAGTATCTTCTTAGTACTGGGTTGTTTAATTTCCATGACTTTGTATAGAACACAGGATTTCTCTTGGATTTTATTTGTAGTTTTATCTCTTTGTAGTCTGAGAAGATACATGATATGATACCATGTTTTTTCTATTTGTTGAGACATCTTTTATGGCCCACGCTATAATCACTCTCGGATAATGTTGAAGTGCTAACGAAAAGAATGTATATTCAGTAGTTGGGGGTAAAATATTCTGTAAGTGTCTGTTAGGCCCACTAGTTTTAGAGTCTCTTTTAAGACTAGTGTCTCTTATAAATAGAGATGAAAATATCCTCAAAATACTAGCAACCAAATTTAATAGCACATCAAATCAATAATCCATCATGGGCAAGTAGGCTACATCTCAGGGGTGTAAGGTGGGTTCAACATATGTCATTCCATAAATATGATTCACCACATAACAGAAGATAAAACAAAGAGGATATGATCATCTCAGTGGATGCAGAAAAAGCACTTGACAAAATTCAGCACCTTTTATGATAAAAACCCTCAGCAAACCAAGTATAGAGGAACGTATCTCAAAATTATCAAAGTCAGACGTGACAAACCCACAGTCAGCATATACTGAATGGAGAAAAGGTGAAAGCTTTTCCAATTAAGAACTGAAACAAGACATGGGTCCCCGTTGTTACCAATTCTGTCCAATATAGTGTTGGAAGTCTCAGCCAGAGCAAATCAGGCAAGAGAAAGAAATAAAAGATATCAAAATCAAGAAAGAGGAGGTCAAGCTGTTGCTTATGGCTGATGATGTTATATCAAGAAAACTCCATAGACTCCATCAAGAGATTTCTGGAATTGATTAATAAATTCAGCAAAGTCTCATGATACAAAATCTCAGTGGACACAAATCAGTAGCATTTTTACACACCAATAATAGGCAACTTGATACCATTCATGATAGTTACAAAGAAAGTAAAATACCTAGGAATATACTTAACCAAGGAGGTGAATGATCTCTATAAAAAGACTGCAAAACATTGAGGGAAGAAATCACAGATTACACAATGAATGGAGAAATGTATCATGCTCAGGGATTATTAGAACCAAC
>NW_003852429.1:16906026-16916128 GCF_000181295.1 Otolemur garnettii
AGGAAGATGAAGGCAGACAAGAAAGAGGGAGAGGAAGAGGAGGGGGGCAGAGAGCCTAGCACTTGTTCACACATATCTAGTGTCTGACTTTGATGAGTCATGAAGACTTGCTGCCCATGAAGGGTTGTTTTCCTGATCTTTGAAATAAGGCCAACAAGCCCCCGTCACTCTTCCCTAACAGCATCCTCAGCCTCTCAAACACCCATCTATTTCCACACACAGCCAGGGCACTTCTCTCCTGTATCCACAATGTCCCAACAACCTCCCTTCTGACCTGAGCAAACTCCAAACTCATGTCTATGGCCACACAGTGATCTGTCCCCAGGCCCCAGCCAACAACTGTCATGACCTGGTCTCTGGCTACTCCCCTCCTGTTCTCTGTGTTGTGTCCACACTGGCCACGTTGCTGTTCTTGGCAATTCTCCCTGGTAGCTTGCTGGTTTTCCACTTAGCACATGCCTCCCGTGCCCTCCTGGCTCCCTTGCTCCTTCTCAAAAATCATTGAATAAAACAGCTTTCCCTGCCTACCCTAGAGGGTATAGTAATAGCGACCCACCACCTACATCACACAACCAACTCTGTTTCCCTCCCTTTGTCTGCTTTTTCCCCATCAAAGTTTGCTATCAAAGAGATTATATGTTCATGTGACTATTATCTATTGCCTAGAATCTCAGCTCTATGAAACACGGGACTTGGCAATTTTCACAACTCATGTATCTGTGATGCCTGGGAGGGTGCCTGGCACTGAGAGTGTCTGGTGCTCAGTAGATTTGTTGGGTAGATCAGTTAATTCCTATCTGACACCATGATTGATATTGGGAGTGAGAAGTTACAAAACATATATTCTATGCTATTTGATTTTCTTAGGGAGACAGAAAAATAAGCCACTGATTACAGCAGACTAGACAGGGGCTAAGCAGTGATAGTGAAGGATGGAAACCATGAAGCTACCCTGTGGGGGGTGGGGAGAGAAAGAGAGAGAGAGAGAGGGAGAGAGATTGAGATGGCTCCTTTGCAGTTACAAAGCTTCTTCTCACCCTGTGGTCAGGTTTAATTACTCTTTTATTGGAGGTCTCATTCTGTGTGATCCTTGCTTCTCTGTAGATCTTGTCACAATGAATTATAATTAATGGATTATGTGCCTTTTTCTCTCTGCTAAACTGAAATTTTAAAAACAGTGACTGGGTTAGACACTTTAATAGTCTTAGCATATGATGTGTAATAAATACTCAGCACACAGTAAATGAATGAATGAAAGGGCTCTAAGCATATAAAGACTTCTTTGCATCTTTGTGTGATGAGAAGATAGTTTTTTAGGCCCAGGTAGCAGATTATAAAAATTCAGAAATGGTAGAGTCAGAAGAAAAAAGAAATGAGAAGATGAAAGTGATAAGGGAGATGGGAAACACTTTATTAACTCTGAATCCAGGGCAAGAATATTGCATTTTTATGTTGTTATGTGCAGGTTGTGAGACTAAGAGAAAGGGGTGGCTGGGTCTGGGGGAATCAGCGTGAAGCCTCGTGGCGGCTGAAGGAGGGAGGGCTCTTTGTTGGAGTCATGTTCTCCTAAGATTACCAAGTAAATAATAATAAATAAAAAATTACAGGTTGCCAGAGAGATAAAATTACAAGGTTTCAGAATGCCTTAGGTACTGAAAAAGGCAATTTAGTCATCTACAATGTCAAGTGTGAGAGGCTTTGCTGTGCCCCCCGCCTTTGGGCAGCCCACAGATGAAGCCCGATGCATCACCAGCACTGAAGCTCTAAGCACACAGGATCAGTGGCTGAGGTTTGTGTGGGGCGTTGAGAGAGCTGTGGGGGTGTTGAGATTGCCCAGAGTTGTGTTTGTTTAACTGACTTACTCATTGGGTATGCTGTTCTAAGGGTAGATTTCTAAAAGACATTTCTCTTTGATGGCCACATGAACTTTTAGGTTGAGGATTTAAAATTCCCACAAAATTAAAAGTAGATATTTGAGAAATGCATTTTAATATTTTGGTCATTTGACGTCTTCCACTTCTTTTGAATACATTTTCAACCAATACTCCTGAATTATGTGTTTATCTGCCACTCATTTAATAAAGTTCATATTAAACAGGTTTCAGGTGCTCTGGGAGATAGAAGAGAAATAGTGGCCAAAAGTAGCAATATATTCACCTGGGAATTTAGTCTCATGACGGCAACATACAAGAAATTTCATATTTAACTCTTTGTGAGAAATTATGTTTGTGGAGTGAAAAAAAAGAATTACTTAGTGTTTTCTAAATGTTGCCCAGGGTTTTATGTATTACCTTTAATAAATGAGAAATTGAGAAGGAGTTTCCAGTGGCTGTGGGATCCTCTTGAATGGAATGTGACAGAAGCTGTTTTAATTCTCTGCTGTGACAGCCTCAGAGCAGAGTGAAATACAGCTTAAGTGCAATACATTAGAAATAGAAAATATCATTCTTTTATTAAGTGAATTATACTTTTAACACAAAGGCAGGCATTGAAGCAGTGGAATTTAGGTACTTGTTAAAAATATTGTGATGGGAGATACCTGTGGCTCATTGGGCATGGCGCCGGCCCTATATACTGAGGGTAGCAGGTTCGAGCCTGGCCCTGGCCAAACTGCAACAAAAAATAGCCAGTTGTTGAGGCAGGTGCCTGTAGTCCCAACTACTCTGGAGGCTGAGGCAAGAGAATTGCCTAAGCCCAGGAGTTGGAGGTTGCTGTGAGCTGTGACGCCACAGTGCTCTACCCAGGGCGATAAAGTGAGACTCTGTCTCTAAAAAAAATATGTGTGTGTGTGTGTGTGTGTGTGTGTGTGTGTGTGTAGAGAGAGAGATATCACAGATATGAAACAGTATCCAAGGCTTGGTGCCTGTAGCTCAGCACCTAGGGTGCTAGCCACATGCACCGGGGCTGGCAGGTTGGAATCTGGCTCTGGGTCTGCCGAACAACAAAGACAACTGTAACAAAAACATAGCCGGGCACTGTAGCAGGTGCCTGTAGTTCCACCTACTTGGGAGGCTGAGGCAAGAGAATTGCTTAAGCCCAAGAGTTTGAGTTGCTGTGATGTGTGATGCCTCAGTACTCTACCGAGGATGACGTAGTGAAACTCTGTCTCAAAGAAAAAAGAAGGAAGGAAGGAAGGAAGGAAGGAAGGAGGGAGGGAGGGAGGAAGAAAAGAAGGAAGGAAACTGTGTCCAAGACACCTTGTCCATGCCAACAGCAGTGAGCATAGTGCACATAGTCCAGTCAGATGGTGGAGATGCAGGTAGTTCAATAGAATAGGTAGAGAATCCATTTTAACAGCCAACAAAATATCTTGAAATTTTTTAAATATTAAAAAATTTTTAGCAGTGACTCAATTTGTGGGATGGGGATAAGGTGTTTCAATATTTTCTGTTTCCTTTTCATATTGCTTGGCCATTTTAAATAATAAACACACATGTTTCATGTAACAAGAGAAACTGATACAATGCAAAAGTATGCAGGACTTTGTTTTATTAGAAGTTTAAGTAATTTAAATGCTTTGACAACTTTGTCCTCTTACAAGGAAGTCTGGTGCCCTGAATGGGGCTCCTGTCTGCACATCACAGCCGGTTCCTTTAAAGTCTCAGATGCTATAAGCAGCAGAGAGAGTTAGCAACTTAAGACAGCAGAGGCAAAGCCACAGCTTAAGATCTTCAAAATCAAGCAGAAAAGGTTGTCATTTGGAAAAAGGAAGACTATCAAAACTCTGGAGAAAATGCCTGAAGAAATATCTTATTTTTAAAATGTCTAGATATTAAATAACAAAAATAGGTGGTAGAGGAAATTGCCTTGCCCACCCACACCACAGCATCTGGGCATTGGCTAACTTAACTCCAACCCTCTTCCTAGCTTATCTATAAAAAAGGGCAAACTCTATGAATGTGAACCCCAGCAAAAAATAAATCATACCCTCTGCAGGGCTGTTCCTAGAGTTTCTCAGGGGAGGTGGCAGCAGGGTGGGGACACCCATGTCAGGTGGCACAGCAGAAAGCAGAGGGGAAAATGAAGGGAAGGAAGGAATCTGGGGTGTGCCTCAGAGGCTGCTTCCAGGGACTGGCAAACAGGAGAGGGGGCGGCCCTGGGCTGTGAGCAGGGACCTCTGCATGTTCTCCCATGGACGTGATTCAAGATTCAAAATCCCCACTGGACTGTGCTCTTTAATATTTAGTGTGTCTTTGGTGCGTGAGAAGCAAACAACCATAATTAGAAAGTCTGTAGTCCAGAATTTTAGAGCATTAGTAAAGCATCAGCTGAATCTTGAATGAAAATTATAACTTTAATCTGCACCATAGTATATTTTTATCATGACTACCTTCTTGCATCACTTCATGGGGAAAGGGGGAGAACAGATCAAATTCTGCCAATTCTGGGAATGCTGCCAGAAGCCAAAGGCATTCAGTTTTCCATTTTTTAGTAAATACACCACATAGACCTAATTCATTCAAAACTGAATTATTTTAAAAGGCCCTGGTGAAGTTACCAGATAGATTCTGTGTGTACAAAATAGTTTTTTTGCTTTATTTATTTATATCTTTGCAGCATGGAACTCAAATTATTAAGAGTCAGAATGCTTTCTTGATAAGGTGAGGGCAGCTAGCAAGTCATTTCTTGCAGACTTCATGTAGAATCATACCCCTCAGGGAGAAAATTTATAATATCCAGCTTTGAAACCACTGGGAAAAAAAAATCTTCTCTAGGAGAAATGGGAGTGCTATCCCAAGAAAGGGTTTGCTTTAGGAGTGAGGCTAAAATTCAACCACTCAGAATGGCCTTGTTTAAATAACTCCAGTAATTTATATCACTCTCTAGACAGGCCAGGCTGCTTATAATTCCACAAATGCCGGTTTCTGTCCTTCCTCTGTTGCTCACACTGGTTTTTACTCTGGGGGCTCCACTGAGATGGCCCAGTTGTTCACCTCCTGGTCTCGGCTTTTTGACTGAACAGCCCCCTAGAGCAGATTGCTAGGGGATGACAGCCGTTCAACACAGTGTGGGCACACAGTAGGTCCTCAACAGCTTAGAGATTTAATAGTATAGATAGGTAAGAATTCTCAACCCCACACCCAACCACTAGATGCTCCAGATTGTTCAGGAGGAGGTCCTGAGGTCACACACTAGACTGTCCAGTTGATTCTTATCAGCCTGTTAGGAACCCATTGCAGTGACTCCATAGAACACTGTGAACACATAGAACCTTAGAACCTTAGAACCATAGAACACATAGAACACTCCATAGAACACTATGAGTGGTGAACTGTACTCTTTCTCAAGGGTAGCTCCTAGGCAATTCAGTTTTATGTATATGTTGCCAAGCATAGTGAGTACCTGGAATGTAATGCTGCCTATAAAATCTTAGACATTCAGAATAAAGCAAACCAATGCTGCAGCTAAAGGAGGAGTGCTCATATTCGCTTAAAAGAATAAGTGTTTCATTAGGTTTCAGATTTCTGGATGTGCATCAGTGGCTTATCTGAATCTTTTTAGTAATGGCCTATTTCATAGAGTCTAGGTCTATTGGCTGGAAGCTATGGCTATTTGGAAGGCAAGTAGAATTAATGTATATAATTCAACTCAGTTTCTCTATGGCAAGGTAAAATGACGGGAAGTCCCTTCCAGATGACACTGTGATGAACGTGATTCTGCATTGTGATGCAGGGGGAGAGAAGTGGAGGTGACTGCACAGATACAAGCACAGGCTGAAAGGGAAGACCCACGGCATTGATGACATATACAAAGGGTCCTGTGGAAGTTCCAGAGTAATGTCAAAAGTTTTAGACAATTGCAACAAACTCAAATTAGTCTTTTCTGGGGTCCCAACCCAGGGGCAGGGTCCATTAAGGCCTGTGGAGCTGACGGTGATCTACTGAAGAAAAATAAAGTTAAAGTGGCAAGAGATAAAAACACAGGACATGCAGAACAGAGTTTACAAAGGTGGACTACAGGGGGGAACACAGGGGACTACTTCTAGCTTGTGGAGTTCCAGTGAAGGGCCCTGAATGTTCCACTCAGCTTTTATTGAAAGCTTTATCTCATTTAGTCCAGAAGGTAAGTTGAAGAAGAGTTTCAGTAGTTTCTCTGAATAATCATGTTAATTCTTATTCTATCTATAATCATTAACTTTAAGCATCTGAGCAGCCTTGAGAAATTTGAAACCTGAGCCTTGTGTTGGGACAACCTCCTGTCTGTGGCTACACACACAGACCTTAGGGTAGGTTAATTCATTTTAGTCATTTGTGGAGTGGGTGTCATGGCATCAGTCTCCTCTGAAAAATGGGTAGAACAGAAGGATTTTCCTCTGTTCTGCATCCCAGAGGCATCTTCCTCTGTTGATTAGGATATGAGCCCCCCCCCTCATATTTCATGTTCCCTTGATCTCTGCCATGGCCATAATACAGATCTCCATTATGGGTATTTGCTTTGTTTGTTGACTGGGCAGGGAATGGCCTGGTTGATATTTCCCCCCAAGCTTTACACACAGCTTCCTTTCACTGCCATCGTTTCTTCAGAGTGTTCACAGACCCAGCAGGGGTATTTACAGGCTATCCCTCACAAGTCAGGCTTCTAGCAAAGCAGGAACTGCTCAGATAAGTAGTTAAGCTGCTGGTTTAAAAGTAAACTAGCAAAGTGTGAGTAAATATAAGTAGGTTTCATAGAGGTACTGAGTACATTGGATACTTTTTCCTCCATTCTTGAGATACTTTACTCAGGATAGTATGTTCCAGGTCCCTCCATGTAAACACAAAAGAGGGAAAGGCTCCATCTTTTGTAAGGTTGCATAGTATTCAACAGTATACATATACCACAATTTATTAATCCATTCATGGATCGATGGGCACTTGGTTTGATGTAACCACGTCAGATTGTATATAAAAAAAATCAACACATTGTACCCCACATATGCATAAACATATTCATGATCTGTGTATATTTGACTTAATAAAAAAAAAGTAAACTAGCTAAACTGTTTTTATTCTGCCTTGCTCAGCTTATTTATGTTTTTCCTTTTCTGGAGGTGTTTTCCCTTGCCAAGAATTGGGTCTTTGGTCCCCATTCTGCATACATCTCCCCCTTTATTTTTATACTGCAGAATTGCGATGGCCATCACTATTTGTCCAAGACAATTGGTTTCTTTCTGGAGGCTTTGGATGCATCTCCAGATTAAGAATAGGCAAATTATACCAAGGTCAATGCAGCAATTCCCAATAATAATGAACCTCCAAAAGTTTTAACCTACTTCAACCCACTTTAACTTAATTTTGAAAGTTAAGGTCTGCTAAATCTTTGTTAAACTTTCTAAACTTGCATCGGATCCTGGAAGCAAATTCAGTTGTGCCCTCAATGCTTAAAGAATTTGTTCTTTTAGTTTTGAAATATCATGGAATAAATTATTATCCAATCCTATTAAATGTCTTTTTATTTTACTCCAGTCATGTTCAATTTGATTAAACTACTATAGAAATCTGTAGTATTCTGATCACATCATAGCTGGGCACCATGTTCCAAACTGATTACTCTATCTCCAAGCCAAACTGTGCTTTGTCTGAGATCATTGATTTGATTAGCCAATTTTTGATCAATTTCAGACTGTGAATTCAATAACTGAGTGGAGTTCTTTAGCCAGTCATTGACAAAGTGTGCTGTTTGAATGCATTGATGAATGGCAGTTCCAGCAGTGGCTGCAGTGGCTGTCACTGCTATCAGTCCTATAATGACTACTATTAAAGTGAAAATAAATCTTTTATACCTTCTCAAAATAGTTTTGAGCATGTAAATAGTATGAGTAGAGAGAGAAGCTTCCCAGGGGCATTAGAGATGCACAGGGACCCAAACTCCTTCCCAAGATATGACTAATAAAATATTAATATTTCAATTAAAAGTGGAATTTATACAAATAAACAATTGGCAATCTTTATAGCTTATGGTTTGAGAGTCAGGAAGAATAACAAATTTTCCAACAACAAACATGTAAGGGTGTTTAACATAAGCTTGTAAGAGGATCTTATAATTAGCTTTGACATATTCCTCATAATAAGCAGAGCAGAGAGAGGGAGGCAAGATGGCTGACTGAAGCCAGCTTTTGGCAGAGGCTCCCATCCAGAGGAAGAAATAATGGCCAGAAATAACCCAATAAAGCAGAAGATTGGGAGCTGAGCTGAGAGAGAGGATTAATAGGTTTGCATCACTCCTGCTGCAACAAGCTAGGACTCTCCAAGGAAACAATTTCAGGTACAAAACCCATTCCAAAGAGAACAGGACTCCTTCCTCCCCTCCCCCCACCTCAGGAATGCAGGTCAAGGTGAGTAGAGAACAGAGGACCTTTTGTTTCACCAAAGGGAAGAGAACAACTGAGGGCCAGGACTCCCTCCACAGAGAGATAACTGCTGCAAGCCCAGGAAGACTCTTGCCTGGGCCAAAAGTTGATCTAATATTTTCCTACCTTCCTGAACTCCCAATCCACTCCTCCCCCGTCTCTTGGCAGTTGGGAATACTATCCCCTGCAAAATCCCAAGTCTTTGGCAGATTTTTGCTAGAGGAGGGAACCTCATGAGCTGTGAGACAGTGTGCTAAAAACTATAACTTTAATAGAAGTGGTGAGTCACAAGGGGAGAGAGACTTTCCCCATGTTGGGAAGAGCATAGCTGAGGTCCACACTACTGACCACTGGGGATTGCAGCCCACCAGATTCCTGACTCGGCAGCCCATGGTAGGCGGCTCAGCTCCCCGCCCAACTCAAATGACCCGTGCAGCCCATGGCCTGCCCTCCAGCTCCTGAAACCCATGCCTATGGTGGGCAACTCCTGCCCAGCTTCTGCGATCTGTGGCCCATGGCTAGAAAATCCTACCCAGACCCTGTGACCCATGTTTTCCCCTGCCCAGTGACTCCCACCAGCTTCTGCCATCTGTGCAGTGGCCAGACACTCCACCCTCTGGCTCCCTGCCTGGCTCCTGAGACCAGTGGCCAGTTTCCAGCAACTCTTGCCTGGCTCCTCCAACCCCTTGAGGCCCCAAGGCCAGTAACTTGGCCCTCCAGCTTCCCTCCCAGCCAGAACCCCAAGGCTGGGAGTCAGCAGCTCCACCCTCCTGTTCTCCACCCAGCTCCTGTGACCCTTGTGGCCAGTGGCAACACTCTCCAGCTCCCCGCCATCTCCTGCGACCTGCACACAGCAGTACCCCAACCAGTGGCACCACCCTGGACTGTGGCAGCGCAGCACCTGACAGTGGTGGCAACTCCATGGTCCCTCCCACTGTTATCAAATTGAGCTGCCAGTGGACCCCTGCTGCCTAGATGCTGAAGACCTTTTGAACTCTCCCACCTGATCAATGTTTGTGTTGACTGGGACAATTGGTTTAGAACTCTTGACCTGGGCCAGTCACCCAGGGACCCACCAAGGTTGTACCCTGGTTGTGTTGTTGTGGGAGAATGGGATTCTCCCCTTCTAGTTGTTGCCTGTGGGGGAAGGGCAGGGTGGCTTAGTTGCTTATATATCTCCACAGCTGAGATTTCAGCCCAAAGCCACTGATTCACTAGGATTAGACAGAGACTAGCTGACTACCGGTCAGTGCCATCTAGCCCCACCATACCAAGCAGGTGCCCAGAGTTTCAGGTAGTAGTTCTGGATGGGACCTTTGTAAATCTCTAAGGGAAAAGCTACACTCACCAGTCCCAGTTCTTTGATAAAGGGCTGGTTAATTACAACTCCTGGAGCCATTAATTCTGTATCACCTTGCCAGATTCTGTAGCCAAATGGTGAAAAATAATCACAGGGAAGAATCAGCAGAAAAACACTAGCAACATGGATAATCACAGTAGATCAACTCCCCCAAGGAATGACAAAGGAGACAGAACAGAAGATCCCATTCATAAACAAATGGCTGAGATGTCAGAAATCAAATTGAAAATTTGGAATCCAAATAAGATTAACAGAATAGAGGTAAAGATGGAATTAGAAATTCAAGGAGCAATTCAAAAGAATTCAATGAATTTAAAGACAATATCACCAAAGATTTTGACACATTTTGAGGTAAGAACTTGCAGCCCTCAAAAATCTGAGAAATACAGTAGAATTACTCTGTAACAGAATGG
>NW_003852429.1:16916148-16917615 GCF_000181295.1 Otolemur garnettii
ACCAAGCAGGTGCCCAGAGTTTCAGGTAGTAGTTCTGGATGGGACCTTTGTAAATCTCTAAGGGAAAAGCTACAATCACCAGTCCCAGTTCTTTGATAAAGGGCTGGTTAATTACAACTCCTGGAGCCATCAATTCAGTTTCACCTTGCCAGATTCTCTAGCCAAATGGTGAAAAATAATCATGGGGCAGAATCAGCAGAAAAACACTAGCAACATGGATAATCACAGTAGATCAACTCCCCCAAGGAATGACAAAGAAGACAGAACAGAAGATCCCATTCATAAACAAATGGCTGAGATGTCAGAAATCAAATTGAAAATTTGGAATCCAAAGATGGAATTAGAAATTCAAGGAGCAATTCAAAAGAATTCAATGAATTTAAAGACAATATCACCAAAGATTTTGACACATTTTGAGGTAAGAACTTGCAGCCCTCAAAAATCTGAGAAATACAGTAGAATTACTCCGTAACAGAATGGCTCAGGCAAATTCAAGGATCTCTGACATTGATGATAAAGCTTTTGAACCCTCCCAAATGTAGAGGAAGAGAAGTGGATAGCAAAAATGGATCATTCCCTGAGAGAATTGTGGGACCACTCCAAAAGAGCTAACATTTGCCTCATAGGAATCCCTGAAGGAGAAGAGGATGGTCCAAAAGGCACAGATACTCTACTCCAAGAGATAATTGAGGAGAACTTCCCAAGCATGGCAAGAGATACTGAAATTCAGATAGCAGACAGTTTCATAACCCCAGCAGAACTCAACCCAAATAAAGCATCTTCTAAACACATTGTAATTAACTTTGCCAAAGTTAACATGAAGGAGAAAATCCTGCAAGTAGCCAGACGTAAGAAAATCAACCTACAAGGGGAAGAATATTAGAATGACTGCACATCTTTCTGCTGAAACTGTTCAAGCCAGAAGAGGATGGTCATTGACCTTCAATCTCCTAAAACAAAACAACTTTCAGCCCAGGATCCTGTATCCAGCGAAATTGAGCTTCATTTATGATGGAGAAGTTAAATACTTTAATGACATTCACACATTGAAGAAATTTGCCATAACCAAGCCAGCTCTTCGGGATATCCTCAGACCCATCCTCCACAATGACCAGCACAATGCTTCACCACCAAAGTAAACTCACTCTGAAATACGTGACCAAAACCCAATTTCCACAGTGGAGAAAAGATTGAAAATGTCCACTGGACTTTTGAAAAACTTGACACCCCAAATACTATCTTGGTTATCAATACTCTCAATTAATGTGAATGGCTTAAACTGTCCTCTTAAGAAGCACAGGTTGGCTGACTAGATACAACAACTCAGGCCAGATTATCTGCTGCATACAAGAATCTCCTCTTACCTTACAGGATAAATATAGACTCAGGGTGAAGGGATGGTCATCTGTAATCCAGGCAAATGGAAATCAGAAAAAAGCAGGCGTGGCAATTTTATTTGTAGATATA
>NW_003852430.1:0-3566 GCF_000181295.1 Otolemur garnettii
CCCTGGATTACCAAGCAAAGTCTTTCATTCTCTTTCCTTACTCTCTGTGCTGGAGTTGAAAGAGAAGTGACATGGGTACTCCCTCGTCTACCAGAGCCTAGTCACACTTGAAGTCAGCCCAGTCTAATCAGCTGTTGCCTGGCTGCACATAAAGTTTATTCAAACCTCAAGGGCTCTTTAATCAGCAGTTGGTGAATTCTTTCAAGACTGGATGCTTCCCTTCCAGGCAGCATGTTTTCTTCTGGCCGAGAGTGAGTCCAAAAATGTTTTCTAGGAACTAAGGCTTTATACTCATGGGCTCCAGGAGTCTGCTTGGTACTTTATTTTACTTTGAGTAAGCTGATACCCTAGTTGCAAAACAGTCCTCTGAATTGTTCCCTTTGCTTTCCCTAAGTGGAAGAAGGTTCTCCCTGAGCCACACTGCCTTTAGTTGGCAAAGAGGTGACATAGGCACTTTCTTTGGTGCTACAGCTGGTGTCTCACTGTGTCACATGTACTCCAAGTTCACTGTCTCTAAGCCAGCACAGTCACAGAAATTGCACAGGGACTTCAGCCTTTATGGCTCAATTGCGTTAGCAATTTAGTTTATGACTCATGCTGCTTTTTGACAGCTAGTGGTAGAGCTAGCTGAAACTTGGGTTTGAAGCAAACCCTCTGGCCAAGCTGGTCAAAATGCTCCCTCTCTGGTCTCTGGCAGAATTTTGCCACGTGCTGTACTCCCCTGTACCAGGGCAGCCCTGAGTTTCAATGCCGAGCCCCACAGTCACTTCACTCTCTCTCTCTTAGGCACACAGATTATCTCTCCACTTGGCCTGCTGGTGTGGCACTGCCAGCAGATAGGGGAAGGGTGATGTAGGCAATTAAGATTATATTTTCTGCCTTCTCCAGTGCCTCTTTTCTTGATATAATGTTAAAACAAGGTAGTATGATCATTTTCCTGATTTTTGATTCTTCTGAAGTTATTTGCTTGGGTAGATAGTCATTGATTTAGGTGTTTGTGCTGAGGGACAATTGCTGAAAGTTCCTATTCAGCTGTCTTCAGGTAATTCAGATTTTGAGCAAATTGTGACCCACTTCCTTATTTTGTAAGTAAAGTTTTATTGGATTATTGCCATATCCCTCATTTATATGTTGTTTTTAACTGTTTTCCTGCTGCAGCAACAGAACATCATAGTTATAACATCTGCCATATCCCTTCAAAGCCTAACATATTTACTGTTTGTCCTAGTATAGGAGAAGTTCACCGACTTGTGATTCAAAAGGACAATAAGAGAAAAAGAAAGAAATGAAATTACATAGTCAGAGATTTTGGAATGTGGCTTCTTATTCCTTCGTATTCTAAAAAAATTTTCTTGTTTTGTTTATGTTTGTTTGTTTTTGCTTGGCATCAATGACCTGCTTTCTGGCTAGGCTGATATAATGGCATAGATAGTCTGTTTCCACCTGATTGGTTAAATATTTGTTCTTATTGATTTCTGCCTATACTATACAAGTAATAACTTATTTATAACACCATGAATATTTCAACTATTGTAATATAGTTATTCTTTTATTGAAAAACAAGATTGCCATTCTCAAGTGCCATGCAGCATCACATTACTAGTCATTGGAACATGAAATTAATTCAGAATTTCTCTCTCTCTCTTTTTTTTTTCTTAAATAGAGAGTCTCACTTTGTCACTCTGGGTAGAGTGCCGTGGAATCATAGCTCCAGTGATCCTTTTGCCTCAGGCTTCTGAGTAGCTGGGACTATAGGTGCCTTCAATGATGCCTAGCTAGCTTTTCTATTTTTTAATAGAGACAGGGTCTCGCTATTGCTCAGGCTGACCTGGAACTCCTGAGCTCAAGCAGTCTACCCTCTGAGGGCCTCTCGGTGTATTAGGATTATAGGCATGAGCCACTGCATCCAGCACAGTTTTTCTCTTCTATGTACCAGAGGGAGATCTCTCTCTCTCTCTACATATATTTATAACACTCACATATATGTATGTATATATACATATGTGTGTACAATATATATATGCTAAAACTTGTTATTAGTCAGCATAACAATCAATACCTACTGAGTGTTCTGTGTCACTCGGGTTGTTGATTAATGCTGCAGGGGATATGAGCATCGTAAATGCTTTGGTGGACAGGTCCAATCCTAGAAAGGAGAGGCCTCTAATATTTGGTGCATCTTAAATATAAGAATATTATCTTTATTTCCTTTCTTCCAAATTTGGCATTTCCCATTATAAGGGAAATGTTTCTCTTTTTCATTGCAGAGACCTGGCAGTTAAGGTTACCTTGCCTTTGCAGTTTTTTACATTGGTGATGACTCAGAAGACAGCCCAGGTTCAACGAGTGACAAATCATTACTGACTGTACAATGTAATTAAAAAACACAAGCATTGATTAGCGATGAGCTAAACTTGAGACCCAAAAGTGAAAGACCCAGAATAGCTGGTAAAACTTCTCATTGGATCTGTCTGAAATAGAAGATGTTTGCCCCTGCAGGCATGGCGTGGGGCCCATTGTGCATTTCCATTAGAGATCTGCACTGGATCTGAGCATGCCATTGATGTTGGCCTATTTATGAAAGGCTGTTGAAAGAGGTTTCAGATCTAATTGAAAAGAAATGTTTGTGAACTACAGGCACTTCAAACAACATGGCTCCAAAATGTTTCAATAGTTTGGAAATCAGTGTATTTCCATCACTTGCATATAAAATAAAATGATTTTAAATAAAAGCTTCATGGGTATTTAGTAAGACTTTAAAAAACTTTTAATTAGAAAGATGGCCGAGCTTATTATAACAGTTTCTACCCTTGCCTATTTGTGCTTTTATTATGTTGTCTATCCTTGTTTTCAGGAATGTCAACTGCAGTTGCCTAAACCCACCTTGTCTAGAGACAAAGAGTGTAGTTTGTACAGGATGTTGTCAACTACTGTTAGATACACACTTTTATCTTTTATCTTTCTTTTATCTAAGAAAAAGAAATTTATCAAAACCTACTTTTCCGAAAAAAGAGTAATAATAATAAAACAACACTACACATACTTTCACAAAATTTTTCTCAAGTAAAACTTTAGGAAAATCTTGAGGGTGAGCTGTACCTCAACCACATTGAAAACTGAGTGAATTTATGTGAACAGAATGCAAACGTAATTATTAAAAAATGTTCTCCCCCAGGCAGCTTTCAATCAAGATCTGAAAAGCATTAGCAAACATTGATTTCTTCCATAACACTTGTCCTTATTATTGGACCTGATTTTTGTCTATTCTTAAAGCAGAAATTGAGGTCTGATAACTGAAGCTGGTGTGCCGGGTTTACATGTGAGCCATCGCCCACAGGGGTGGGAAAGCAAGGTGTTGTATCCTTGTTCCTCAAAGCAGAGGGGGAATAAGGTTCATTGTTATTATCCCAATTATCATAATTACTCTGTCCTTAATGTTTTAACAACATTTTTTTAAGTTAGGAAGACTGGTGCCAAGCAATTTACCTCATTAGGCATGTAGTTGGTGCTGAAACAGAAATAAAATACAATTTATCACTGGTCCTTTATTTTAGTGTGGTTTAATG
>NW_003852430.1:4368-16901 GCF_000181295.1 Otolemur garnettii
CTGTTTGCTTAGAAATAAAAAAAGCAGCCATATATTTTAACAGGTCCTAATTCTGAATATCTTATTACTAGTTAAGCATTCATGAGAGAAGAAATAAAAAGTGACAGAGAGCAGGCCAATTGAACATTGATCCAGGGCTCATGATGTGGCAGGTACTGGACTAACATTTACCTGTATTACCACTTTCAGTCCTGTTAACAGTCATGTGAAGTTACTATTCCTCTCTTAGGACTCTGCTCTTCTGCTCTCAAACCACAGATACAGTCAGGTTCATATCCAACCTGAAAGTCACACAATGAGTGCTTTCAAACCTAGCTATACTTTCTGCTTAATAGTTTCCCTATATGTCAAAGTAAAGCAAAGAATGAGTATACAAGAGAACACTATGAAAGTGAATTTATAGATTTCTGACCCAGTCTGAGGTTTGTAGATAATCTGACTCTCTGTAAGTTCAGTGTTTTCCAAATGGTTTCTTCATTATTTTCCTGGGTTGTGCATGAGAGCTAAGTTGATGGAGAGAGAGAGTAGATTAGCCATCTAACAAACCCAGAAGCGACTTATCTATGGGTGAAATTGTATTATTAGGGATGATGATATGTCCATTGTGTTTGTGTGTGTGTGTGTGAGTATGTGCAGGCCTAGGGGACAGAAAAGCAGAGGAGAAGATTAAGGCAGAAATTTCCTTTTAAATTGTAAATACAAACTGAGAGTAGTATCTCTGAACATCAGGGTGAATGATTTTGATAAGAATAGTAAAAAGTTTTTCAAAATCAATGGTAAGCCTATTATTGTCATGAAATTTATTTATATACATTTTATTCTTCAAAATATTTTATTTATTTTTATTTGAGTAGGACACTCATATGATCTATGAAGGAAGAGTGTAATAATAAGTGTTCCTGGGGAAGGTTTGCTCACGGAACTATTCTCATTCCCACTGCTTCCTCAATAGTCCCTGTGTTAGATTCTTGTATACACTTCTGGTACATAAAAGTAAATACAAATAGACACTCTTAGGAACTCTTTTCTTATACAAAGTTATAAATGTGTATTTCTGGACATTCGCATTTTTGTGTAGCTGCATAGTATCTTATTACATTGTGTGGTCTCTATAGTTTAATGTATCAGTTCCCTATTGGCAGGAAATAACCCTGTACAAATTTTATTTTGTACATGAGCAAGTGTTGCTGTGTGATACATGACTGAAAATGAGGTTGGTCAATAAAGGGTATTTATATTTACAATTTTGATAGACATTGCCAAATTATCCTCCACAGAAGTTATGCCAATATAATAGATTCTATTATGAATTTTGATTTTCTATTAATAAATATTTGTCAGTTTTTATAAGAAGAGACAGAATATTAGAAAACACAAAGAATTTCAAACTAAGGAAACGTACTAAGTTACTGCACTGCTTTGGGCCTCATTTTTCTAATCCCTGAGAGGGAGTAAGATATAATAATTTATAAGGTTTCCTTTCCAAAAGCTTCGCAAAATAGTAAGATTTTATACTTTCTACAATTGTCGACACTGTGTATTTCATGTTTAACTTTACCCCAACTCTGTGATCTTTTCCACTACCCAAATTCAAAGCACAATCTCTCAACAGCTGTTTCACTCAGAACAAGTTTCCCAAGAATAATAACTACTGTTTGTCACTTTACTGAAATGGAGCGAAACTTAGGTGCTACCTAGAGTAGAATCAGCTACCGAGTGGTTTGAACAGCTTACAAGCATCACATTTCACCGCAGCTGCAGTGTGAACTGGAAGCTTTATGGCACGGTTAGCAGCTGGACTACTTCATCAGGTAAATAGCTACGTGACAGTGATGCGATCCATGTCAGGTGCTCCCGGCACACTGTTTTGATGGGCAGGCACTGTCAGCCAGCCATAAAGAACCCGTCTGTCTCCCATGCACTGTGGGGAGGCTCTCCACTAAGGATGGTGAAAGGCATCTAGTCGACAAATGCAGGAGGAGTTGATCATATTAGGAATAGACTGAATCTTGCTGTGTATTCTGGTTAGAAGCTGGGTGGGTCTGCATTATGGTTTTAGAGAGAAGATGATAGCAAGGCCAGTATTTCTTGTATTCTGAGTTTTCTGTTTTGCCATTTTATTGCAACAACACCACCCCCAAACATACTTCCAGGAGGTGGTATTTGAATCAAAATATATTTATTGCAGGCTGCTTCATTATATAACCATCCTAGTCTTTTTATTCTGGCTCTGTAAGTTTTAGCACTAGAGAAGGAAAACCTTCTGTGGCACTTGAGAAAAAGGACACGATGGAAAGACAATACTATTTGTTGAATATCTACTTTCTGGCTACTTTATGTGCAAGCAGAGATGGAAGGTAGGTTTTCACTTCCCAGTAGAAATTAGAAAACGCTTTTTGATATCAACATTCTGATTAGCCTTTCAGACCCAGAAAATGAAGATGAACACTGAAGGCTCCACTAGGTGTACACATTATTGTATGGCAGGGAGGAAACGTTTATTGAGGAGCTGATCCTGTTTTAGATGTTGTATAGAATGCTGTGGATGCAACAAAATTAATTGTCTCTGTGCAGATAAATCTTCCTAGAACACTGAAGTTATCAAATCTCTATCTCTCCAAAACTCTATACCTATATTGCTCCTTATCAGGAAAAAAAAAAAAAAACCCACAGATAATAGTTCCCTAGGAGTGAATATCTTGTCTTATTTTTCCATTTCATCTCAGATAAAAATTGCAATATGAAAAGATAATTCTTTCCAACTGTCAGATCCCATTAGAATTTCTGCAGCCTGATGTTCTTTAAGGTAAACATGCTGTATGCATTTACTGCAGTAAACTCATCATATTTACATTTTGATTGTCAAACACTGTACAAATTGCACATAATTGCCTTCTCTACGGCTACACTCTTGCTATTTGAAACTTTTCAAAATCTTCCTCATCTGGAATTTAGTAACAAATTAATCTTCCCATCAAATAAGGGGACAGGAAATTGTCTTCTGCAGTTGTATCCTGTGAGGACACTACTAATTAGAAGTCATTTCCTGCTCTCTGACCACTTTCTAGCAGTATTCCCCGGAGGTCTAAGAGCTGCCACGTGACTGCATTTGAGCTGAAGCCCTTGGTGGTCAGTAGGACTTGTCTACGTGCTGTGTTTGGAGATAGTAAGAATCCAAATGATTTCCAGATTTGTACTGTCTGTAGAGCAAGATTTCTTAACCTTGGCACTATTGATAATTTGGATCAGAAAATTCTTTGTTGTGGGAGTTGTCCTGTGCACTATAGAATGTGTAGCAGTTGCCCTGGTCTCTACCCACTAGATGCCAGTAGCGTTTTGACAAGTAAACATGCCTCCAGACGTTCCTGAGAGTTCTCTGGGGGATAAAATCACCCCTGTTTAAGAATCATTAATGTAGAGAAACTGGAATCATATTAAGTATCCAAATGGAGGTGAGTTACTGGCGATGTTAAAATGCAATCATTTAGATAAATGTTTTTTCCTGTCCCTATACAAATTCCAGGAAAAAAAAAACTGATTCACACGTTAGCTGCTTTTCTAAAATTTCTTTCTTGGTTGGGTGGAATCAGAACACAGGCATGACTTCTCTATTCTGGTTTTCCTGCTTGTAGAAGAGTGGTAGTTTGAGCTTTCACTCAGAAGATTCCAGGGTTTGGGTCAGGTTTTCTTTCTAATACACGAAGCTGGTGACCTAAAGATGGTAGGTGTCACTTTCAGGGATGGTAAGTTAGATTTATATTTGGTGTTGGTAAGAACTAGAATTAATGTGTTCCTTAGCTTCTGTCTTAGTTTATTTTAATTGCTATAATAAAGTAGCATAGATTGGGTAGCTTGTAAATAATAGAAATTCATTTCTTATAATTCTGGAGGCTGGGTAGTCCAAGATCAAGGCATCAGCAGATTTGTTGTCTGGTGTGGGCCCATTTCCTCGTACATTGCATACACCTTCTCACTACCCCCATGATGTAATCACTTCCACAATAGCCCCACCTCCTAGTACTATCAGCTTGGGGGTTAGGACTTCAACAGATACATTTGGGGGGGACACAAACATTCAGACTACTGCAGTTCCCATTGTCGTTTTAATAAATCCAAAGAAAAATGTTATTACTTATCTTAAACATGTGCTTGCCTAGGAGATAAGAAACAATTGATCCAATATCATATCTCTAAGTTTCTTTAATTACTTGGTCCACCATATAGACATTTAACACAGCAATCTTAACATTAATGCACCTTACCTGTTTATATATCTACCTCCCACTTGTAGATGTAAGTTTCTTAATGGCAGGAACATGGCTATTTTGTCTGTCTTCGTTATCAAGCATAGCTGTTGAAATACACTGGGCCAACATCACTAGACTACATGTTCCATGAAAAGAAGCTTTATTTAGTTTCATTTATCATCATTTCCATAGGACCTAGCATGTGCCTTGCACATAGTAGGCATTCAATAAATGTTTGTAGAACAAATAATAGGGAGACAAACTGAAGGATTGTGGTTAAATTATGGATGCACAGGTTAAATGAATTTTGACTTCATGGTTCAAATGAATCGAACTAACTCAATTTAACTTGTTTTAGCCAGGTTTTGGGGAAAATACTTTGTCTGCTCTTTTATTTGCTTCATTTATAGGAAACCCAAAAGAAAGACATGGGAAGCCCATTTCAATGCTCACAAAAGCATCTGACATTCTCTAATAGATATGTGTAAAGTGGTGTGACAAATTCTCCTGATGAACGGAGTTTCCTATGTTTAATTCAGATGAAAGGAATGATTGTTACATTTTACTTTTAAAGACAGTTTAGCATAGTGGTTAAGAGTACAGATTATATAATCACAGACTGTCCAAGTTCATATCCTGGCTGCACAATTTCTTAGATATGTGACCTTTCAAAAATTGCTTAACCTTGTTGTACTTTAATTTTCTAATGTATTAATTTTTATCACCTACAGAAGCTTAAAAATGGTATCTACCTCATAAAGATATTAGGAGGATTAAATGTATAAAAATTAACAAAGTTTCTTAAGTCTCTTAACAGGTATATTGTTTTAGTCATTCTTGCAGATCAGGAGATATATATATATATATTTATTTGTACATTTATTTCATATAAAATTTGATTAATTCCTATACTTTCTCAACTTTAAACGTACCTGAATAAATAATAAAAAGCAAAACTTCACTCTTTAGAAACTCTTAGAGAAAGAATATCCATATCATCAGCTTTTGAAGGCAGGAAAACCTCACGCCATTATAGGGACATAGCTGGCCTCATGGCTTTAGCAAAAATGAGATGCTAATGAGAACGCAAAGGGAACAGCTTTAGGGGAAACAAAGGTATAATGCAGCAGAAATTGCAGACTCGAGGCCTTCCATTTTGTAAATATTTGGATTGGTAGAAATTTGTTAATTGAGGCAATTGATTTTCACCTGAAAATGGTAGCAATATCTAATTCATTAAAGCCTGAAATAACATCCTTTGGGCCAAATGGGGTCATTCCATTCTTAACCTCTTAGTGATATATTAACAGTAGGAAAGCATTTGGATGCATATCTTAAAAAGTGCCTTATTAACAGGAATACACAGCAGAAAGAAAAAAAAAATCTGCACAAACCCATACTTGCACCGAGAGCAAGGGAACGCCTCCATGGCCTCCAGCCCCTGTCCTCCTCTTCAGTAGTATTTTAAGGTCTGTGTTTAATATTGCCAAGCCTACTTGAGTGATAAATGTAACTGTATAAAAATTACTTATTACAAGCTGTCATGTTGCCTCACTCACATCGGCTGGGCTGGAGGCATTGCACATAAAACTTGAATCTCTACCTTGACAGCGTCAGCCGCGCTGGCTTTAAAGTAAAATGCTTTCAGTCATGAATACAAAACATAATTTACCTTTTCATAATACTTCAGTTTGAAACAAGTTGGAAAGCTCATGTTACTGTCAGCCCTGTACCTGAGCAGAGCGGGGAACCAGTGAATTCCAAACTGTCACCTGAAACCTACTGCTCCCTGCAGTCCTTTGAAGCAAACTTAAGCTGCTAAATTGTGGGACCTTTAATTTCGAAAGTTGTATTTATGCACAAGTCCTTTTTGCAACTCTTCAGTGACAACATGTTGTCAAGGTAGATTAGCTCATTTTCTAAATTGGAATTTGTATTGGAATTCCCAACTGGTTGGATATTTCTTCTCTTGAAGCTCTCAGACCCCTTCTAGCAATGGTTTGTTCTAGAGGTCAGGAAGCATTTACTGATGCACAGATATTCTTTAAAAATGAAACCCTTACTCATTTGCAAATGCTGTCTAGTCTACCATGAGCTCAGCTAAGCCAGTAAAACCTCTTATATCAGAGGCTCAGCTGGCAAGTGAGTCACCAGCAGTCAGGGACTTGCGGGTGAGTTCTGAACCTCTGCTTAATCCAGCCACTGACTACAACCTGCAGATGTCACCCAGATGGAAATCGAATGTGAAGGTTCCAAGGAGCCTCTCTGTAGCACAGCTGATTCATTGTGACTGTTTTTAAGGTTGGTCGTGATGCATACAGTATGTGAGGATCCATCTGCGGGGGTGTCTGCCCACCAGCCTCCACACCACACCGGTAGACATGGCCCCCACCGGAATGCAATGGGAATGGAGCTGCAGATGCCTCCTGTTAGCCCAATTCCTTCTGACATTGTTCACATTCAGTTAGGGCCCAAAGTGCTTGTACTTGTCAGTTGGGATAAACGATGAAGAAACAGTCCCTCTGTGGAAAGTGAAACAGAATAGCCAAAGGAAAGACGTTTCTTTACTGATCCTCCATGCTGTGCTCCTAAGCACCCATTCTTACAAAACAACCCCTGAGCTTTCCACTTCTTCACTTTGCCAGACACATGGAGTGACTGTTGGAGAAAAGACAGCTGACCTGCAGGGGTGTTCAATACTGTGGGCTGTTCTCTTTTTGAAATTTTAGGGCCAGTGAACTGATTCTGAAGGAAAACTGGTAGGGCAGGGAAGGTATTGCTGCTTAGACAGAGACAGCTCCTCTGGAAATGTTGGGTTTGGATTTCACTATTTGCCTATTTGTATCTACATTACACCTTCCCCTAAGGAATTTTAGGCAGTATCATTATACAAACACTACTTTTCATCTTTTTAAAATCCCACTCAGTAAATGTAACATTCTTTTTACCAGCAGTTTGAAGATTTCCCAAAATGTAGCTGCAGGCTCTTTTGTCCAGCTCTTTCCTGAGATCTATTCTCATCCCTTCCCCCAAGGTACTTGTCTTAGGCAAATGTACTCCATTTCTGACTTTATAGCTTCAGAGTTTTCTTTATCATATCAATCTACATAAGGCACATGCAGTAAATCCTAAGTTAAAGAAACAAAGTCTCTTCCTTCTGGAGTTTGCCTCTTATTCCGTATGCTCCCTGGACTCTGGGATTCTTGCAATGGACATCAGAAACTAAACATTACGTCATGGGGTGCCATATCATATCTCATCATATCCCCTGTGAGTGTTAGAAATTTTACCAGTGGACTTCTTCCTCTGCTCTTATTATTTCTTCTCTGTGCATTAGTGTAGGTTATCCAGGGCAGTATTGTCTTCAAAATGTATAGGACCTGTAGACGGAGGCCATTTAAACTTAGAAGCATATAAACTGGTTCTGGGTCTGGAGAATTGTTTTTATGTGGGATTTTGGAGTCCTAATTGGATTTAAGAGTGTGCTAAAATAATATTTGAGGATTTTTAAAAATAAATTTAAAGATTCTAAAAATTGAAGGGATTCTTTATTTGGTTATAGGATAACAGCTCTAGTATGAGATAGTGATAGTAGATCAGGAGTTGTCAAATCTACATTTCTTATGTCCTCCTGACCACGTGGGAGAACACATTTATTCTAGAAATGTTCTATTAATTTTTTTCTAAATTTACAACATCACAGTACTATAGAGTATTATTTCAGAGATCCCTTCTAATTACTTTTGTTCACATACATGCTTCTGAACCAGGTAAACTGATTATACAAGTGCATATTAAATCTTTTTATGCATTAAAGTTATTGGCATGTGTAGAGATTTACAAATACATCATAGCATAAAGCTCTGTGGAGTGCAAATAGGATCAGCCAGTGTGTAGAGAGCACCAATTTATTAAAGCAAAATTAATGCAAAATCTACTATAGGTTTAATTTACTATCCTAGGTGCCAAGGAGTATAAAAGATAGTGGAGAGTGGTAAGGTAAGCATGTACTATTTATTTCCAAATTGAACAGTGTCTATGTCAAAGGTACAGTAGAAACTCAGATAGTGAAAGATGAATGGGTCTGTAAATATGTAATGTGGGAGTACAATTTGGAAAAGTATAAAAGAAGGGAGAAAGTGGGTGGTGGGCAGCAGATTCAGTATTTGCTGTTGAAACTAAACCTGGTGTGTTTGGATGACCCTGAGGGGACCAGCTTGAGAGCAGAGGAAGTTCTGGCTGGCCAGAATGGATACAGGGGTTTTGAAGATACATTATAGGACTGCAGAGGAGACTCTAAGAAGGCTGTATTTATTCTGGAAATCATAACGAACAAAAAAGCCACTGGGCCTGATGAAAGCTCATGTGTGTACACTTGCATGCAGGAAAAGGGCATTAATATTTGCTGATTGCCAATATGTAAGTCTGGTAAAGTAGGATTTTTAATATATTAGCTCATTAATCGTCATAATAATGAGGATGAAGTGAATATGATGACAGAAAGTGGATGTAATTTTTCCAGTTTTTTCAATGAATGTTGGGGCTGAAAACAAATTCATTTCTTCTCTTGAGCCATTCAGCAAATACATTATAGAGACAGAAGTTAAATCTTGAACTATTCAGCATCAGCTTCCAAGTCATTGGGGGGAACTTATAAAGAGAATGTGTGACTCATTGTTTACATAGTCTGGCTTACTAATTTGTACAACATACTGGTGGGAACACAGGCAGCTACTTGATTGAGCACACAACCTAGGATGGACCACTTGGCACCTCCCAGTTCTTTCTTAGCTGTGGCCAATTAAGGGCAAGAAAAAGAAGCATGGCTATTTAAATGTTTGTTTGGGGTTTTTTTTAGCTTATTTATTTATTTTTAAAACATTTATTAATTTGTTGAGACAGAGTCTTACTTTGTTGCCCTTGGTAGAGTGCCTGATGTCATAGCTCACAGCAACCTCACAGTCTTCAGCTCAGGAAAATCCTCTTGCCTTAGCCTCCCCAGTAGCTGAAACTACAGGAGTGCACCACTATGCCTGGCTAGTTTTTCTATTTTTAGTAGAGACAGGATCTCTCTCTTGCTCAGGCTGGTCTCACACTCCTGATCTCAAGCAATCCACCCACTTCGGCCTCCCAGAGTGCTGGGATTTCAGGCATGCATGGCCGCACCTGCCTTATTTAACTGGTTTCAATTAAAGTTTTATTTGGACCCTCATTTCTTGATTTTAAACATTTTTGAAAGTTTTCCTTTAGCACACATTCTTACCTTTTTGTCCTTATGAAATGTTCAGGACACACAGACTGATAGTCAAGCATTCCCCTACAGATGATGTTATTATCATGGTTGAGCGCCATGGCAGCTCAGAAAACATGCCTGCCAGGCCTCCTGTTAGGAGAAGGGAATTGTCCAATGGCTACAGAAGCTGAATTTGAAGTTCCAGTGCCATGCTTGCCTTGAGGCCACACTTCCAGAGGGCTGGTCTCTGCCAGAGACTGAGTGCTATGGGGCACTTAGGTTTCAGGAAGACACTGGCACTTCTTTGTCTCTGTATTTTGCCTGAAGTACTTGTTCTGGGTTTTGTTGACCTGGCAAGACTGTGGAGCAGTCTGGGTGCCTCCATGCAGAGATCTCTGGCTCTCCTTCCCTCTTGGTCTGATGGCTTCCCAGACCTTTTCTGATTCCTTTCCTGTTTTCTTCCACAAAGTTATTTCCCTTAATAAAATCCTTGCTACTCCAAGGACTAAGGCTAAAAGGGACATGTTAATATAGCTATCATTTTCTTCAGCATCTAAAATATGGGAAATAAAAATAAAATAAATGTAATAATAAAAATTAAAAATTGGTAAATGGATTAGATTGAAGTTCACGCAAGAATATGTTAGCAGATATTTAAGAGTAGAATATTAGTTTTTTCTGCTTGTTTTGCACATGGATTTGGGGGAAGAAATGATGTACAATTAAAAAAAATTAAAAATGAAAAATGTCTGTGATCTCATAACCATAAAGTTTATTATCATTTTTACATGCGACTTATTAGCCCTGGACTCTATATGTGTGTATTTTATAATATTACAGCTAATGTTTGCATATCATTTTATTGTCTAGTTTTTCATTTAATAATTTTTTCATGTGTCCACATGGTTTGAATATTTTTTAATGTCTGTGTGATATCCAAATTTGTCATATAAATACCATACTGTGAACTTTTACACTTTTTCTACCTTTTTTTTTTTTTTTGCTATTCTTTTGTGGTAACTTTTAAAATATTTTGATTGCATTGAAATGTTTCCTGAGTGTAAATTACCCAGAGAGGATTCATATCACTTGATATGTTTGGCTATTCTCTTTTCCACTACGGCACCAATAGAAAATGAGAATTCCAAATTCTGCCTCACCTCATCATCACTGAGCATTGGGGATTACATACCATTTTCCTCATCTAAGAGGAAAAAAAAAAACTGCTATAGCTTAAAAAAATTGTATTTCTTTAATTATTTAGCAAAAATAAGCATTTTTCAATCAATATACATTCCAAAATAAAAAGAAAAGAATACTACAATTAATTAAAACAAAAGCATTTATAGTAGACTTCGGAATTCATGTATTGATTCAGTTGTTAGCCAGGAAAGAATATGTATTTTGTTTTTCCCTTCATTGTAAGAATACTTGCTTTGTCCCTTCAAAGTTAAGCAGCAATTTCTTTTTAGTTTCATAACACCAGGACAAAGCAATAGGCACATTTTGTACTAACAGATAGAACATGTGAACATTGCAGACGACTATTTAGCATCATTTATTTATCATCTTTTTACCTTAGATAGCAATTAGGGAGTCCTAAGCCCACTTAAAGATTGTGTAGTGGAATCTCATCCTCCTTTATGCATAATCACATTTTCAGGACCAAATTAGAATGCGTAAGCCGGGTAGCCCCCTTTGAAGGCAGGGCTAGCAAGACTGAAAATTCCATGGAGGCATTTCACTAAGGCACACGGTGCTTTTCTTCCAGAAAGCTGCAAGTTCATTTGTTGAGGAGAGCTGGAAGGTCATTTTCACCTTTTTTGTTGACTGTGGGAAAGCAGTGGAGGAGAGTTAAGGAAGGAAGGAATAGCTTTGGATTGTCCTTTTAAAAAATTCTCCTACCAGGGAACTTCTTGGGATTTTTTAAAAATAATAATCCCATGACTGGCATTTATTCTAAAATATGTCTTCTACAGTTACCCACTGTACTAAAAAGACAACTGAAATATGAAATGTCTTTCTAAAAATCACATACTAATCACTGAAATAAGTTTACCCATGACAGAATTATTGCTCCTTTCTCTGTTCTCCAAATGCATTTTTCTTACACATTCATTATTTCATGCTCCCTCATTATATGTATGGTTCTATTTTTGCATGCCTAACTCTGGTTTAGAATGAAAGTTCTTACTAAGTAGCAAAGTCTTGCTTAGTATTTTATCCCATGAGACTTCTTATAAGCCAATACTCAGAGGTTGTATCCGATGTGGCAAGGCAGAGTACCATTTTACATGCTTTATATCACTTAATGCTCACCACATCTCCCTGAAATATCATAGGTACTATTATGATCTCCATTTTACTGATGAGAAAATTAAGCCCTAAAGATGTTAAGTAACTCGCTTAGGGATGCACAGTTATTGGTGACAGAGCTTGAATTCAAGCTGGAATTCAAATCATACCTGATGCCAGAGCTTAAATTCTTTATTAAAACAGACTACAATAGTACCTTTTTTTCAAACCTGGGGAATAATTTTGGCCCGTATGTTTGAGATTTTTTCCAGTGTCTGAATTATCAGGGCATATAGTGGAGTGAAGTAGAGTATTCTGCTTCTCCCACCCTACAGAAATAGAACTTATTTATGTATGGGTGCCAATTTAATGAGCAAATTTTAATATCGTTTTATTAAGGTTGGGGCATATCATAGAAAGAAGATGACCTCAGAGTTAGTCTGACATAGACTTTAATACTCATCCCATAATTTTATAGCCATGTCATCTTTTATAAATTACATATCTTAACCTCAGTTTCTTCATCTGAAAAATAGAGATATCAGATCAACCTTGGGGCTTTTATGAAGATCAGATAGGACAAATTTTAGATTAAGTCATTATATTAAGGAGGACAGTGTCTTTATTTTTTACTGTTGTATGTCCTTTACATACATAGTTCCCTACGAAAGTTTTGAGACAGACTATGTTATAGTCCATTATCTCACTTCCAAGAAACACAGCCGACAGCCATGAAGTACTATGAACAAAGTTGGTTC
>NW_003852430.1:18356-23394 GCF_000181295.1 Otolemur garnettii
TTTTTATGTATATTAGATAAGAGTATTTACAAAATGTCATTATTGTATATGGCAGAAATACAGTCCTCTGTATCTGTGGAGTCTAGGTCCACAAATTCAACCAAATGCAGATTGAAAATATATTATCCATACAATGCAAAACCTGTGGATACAGAGAGCTAACTTTTCACATTCATGGGGTCTGCATGGCTGACTGTTAGAGTTGAGTATTTATGGATTTTGGTATCTGCAAGATTCCTAGAACCAGTCCCCTGTGGATACCAAGGGATGGCTATATTCATCTATGGGTTGCTGGGGTGTTTTCTTCTAACCAAATGTGCCCTCTTTTTCATTTTAGTGTCTAGTTTTATAATTTTATTGCAACTATTTACTATTCTCAATTATTGTTTCCTTTGCCAACGAATTAGTTTTTTAAATATTATTTATGAAGTGGATCACTATGTCCTAAGCACTATATTAAATGTTTCATGCATTAACTCATTCAATCTTCAGAAAAATTCTGTGTAATAGATGGCTATGTTAGTCATTTATTGTTCTGCAACCATTTTTCTAGCAAGATATTTCTTACTTTTGTCAAGGCCATACCTGCTGTGTCCTCAGAATCCAAAGTTGTACAGTGTGCTCAAGGCACATTAAATGTTAATTAATACTTTACTAAAAACCTACTCACTGGTTCCAAAGCCACTTCCACATTTGAGATTTCTGTTAAAACAGCACCAACTTTCATCGCCAACATCTGTGTTAGCTAACTATTGCCATGTAACAAATTACCCTATGGCTTAGTGGCTGAAAAACAACACATATTTGTCTCACAGTTTCTGATTGTCAGAAATCCAGGAATAGCTTATCCATGTGGTTTGGGCTCAGGTTCTCCCTCAAGACTACAATGAAGGGTTTGCCCAGAATGCAGTCATCTAAGGTTCCACTGGTGATAATCCACCTTTGAGTTCACACACACAACTCTTGGTAGGACTCAGAAGATCCACTTCCAAACTCACTCATATGGGTGTGGGCAAGCCTCACATCCTTGCCCTCTATTGGCTGGGGATGTCAGTCCTTAGCATGTTGGCTTCTCCACCAGACCACTTATAACCTGTGCATCTTACCCACCCCAAATAAGGATTCTGGTAGCGAATAAAGGTGACAGACAGCCTATCAAATGGAACTTACAACCTAATTTCAGTGGTGACATCTCACTGCTTCTGATATATTCTACTTGTTAGAAGTGAGTATGTATATTTAGTCCACATTCAAGGGGACAGGGACTCCACAGGCCCTATTGAAACAGGAATCACTGGAGACTGTCATAGAGGCTCCCCACTAAGTGAGAAAACTGAAGCACAGGAGGTAAGAAACTTGTGGGTGAGCCACGTGTAAGGTAAGTTTAAGGTTCTCAGCTCATGGTCACATCATACCGTTATCACGGATCCATTATGTACTAGGAAACCAGATAAACTTTGTGCTATAGAAATAAAAAAATATCGTGAATATCCTTCTTTGAAGCCTTCCTTTATGGACTTAAGCACAAAAGCTTACTGCAGAGGAGTTCAGAAAGGTTTTTTTTCTTGTTTATTGGTTTTATATCAGGTTATTGCAGAGACATATGGAAAGGTTTGATTAGTGTTATTCTTCTTGTTTATTTTTTACATTTGAATTAGATTTCAAATGCTTGTCTTCTACATAACTGTGATATTTCTGTAGCTATAAAACTAATAATAGAAAACATTGAATTAGCGTTTCCACTCATTTGCTTTAGGATTTGGAGCACAATGAGAGAAAGTATGCTGAAAGGGACAAAGAAAAGATCCAAGAGAGATGCCAATGTAATCTTCAACAACGATTTAAACCAGAGTTGGGTAATATTTATGAGGGAGGAAAAACTACACAAATTAGTATATACTAATGCCTGCCTTTTATTTTTCAATTAAGTGCATATATTATGACAGCAAATAGCATGTTTGATAAAATTAAATTTGCTTAATTTTTTAAGAAATCTTTGCTTACTATTCAGCCATCTGGACATGTTCAGGTGGAAGATCTGCCCAGCTTACCCAATGAGAGGTTCATCTAATACAACCTAGTTGGGGGGACTTGAACAAGTGTTAATGAACAAATACTGCATTATGGTGTCCCGGGAGTTCTGCTCTGCAGGACAAATGATACTTTTTCAAGGGTAGATTGAAGGCCACGTCTCCAATATCTCTGACATATAACAGATCTCTGCATGTATATAACAACTAAGGGGATGAAGTGATTTTAAAATGGTTCAAGTTTTGGGGATAGCATCCACACTCATTTCTCATGTTGCTATTTTCCCTGCTGTATGGGAGGCTCAGTGGAAAAAGAAAGTTCTGGGAATAAATAAGTTTATGAAAAGAAGAGCAATCTGTGTGAAACATAGTTATAACCCAATAAAAATGGGAGAGTGAATCTCTGCTACTGTAGTTGTGACCCCACAGTCCCTCTCAGATGAGCCTCCCATGGAAGTGGGCACGAGGTGGGAAACCTTTATCTAGGCCCTTTCCTAAGGAGTTAAGGTGCCTCTCCATGTCCATTCTTTGTCCCCTGTTACCTTGTTGTCCTTGCAGTGGACTTTTCACCTAGCAAACCATCCTCTGATCCCTGGAAAGGAAGAAAAGCAATCCCATCTCCGTCCCCCTGCTTTTCTCCTTTGACCTTAGCAACCAGAATTTGGTAGGCTGTATTTTGCTTTCCTTGCCCTAATAGCAGACTTGAAATGGTTAAAATCACATATAACTTAGTCATTAGTTTCAGAGAGTAATGCTCATAGACTATTGAGAGACATGAATACATATATAACAAAGTACAAGGTGACAAATGCTCTACAGAACTGTATAAAATGCTAAGGGAGTGCACAAAGAGTAGTGGCTCCATGTGAGGGGACGATGTGCTGAATACTTGCTCTCTGCCCCTTTTAGATCCACTCTTCATCCCCCACCCTGTTTGCTCTGTGCCCTTGGAAGCGATAGTGAATTTCTATGGTCTTCACAGCAGGCTTCTCTGACCCTCTTTATTCTGCTGGGTTGGCTAGTGGGAGGCACCATTCCTTGCTAGTCGCCCTTAACTCTGTCTGCACCACTGCAAGTAGTCCCTTCATTACACTTTCCTTCATCACCCCACCTAGTGTGTCATCACCTACCTGCTGAATCCCTGACTCAAAAATGACTGGACAAATGAGAAGAATGAATCATGCTAGAACCATAGCTTGCCTTTACAAATTGAACTGTCTCTTAACTGCATAACCACCTTTGGAGTTCAGAGATTACATAAATAAATAAACATTAGACCTTGTGACAACTCCTGAAATATTATTATTGCAAAAATTTATTGTCATGTTTTACCCAACTGTGATATCAGTAGCTATAGGAGAAACATTTTAAAACATGAATTCAGGCCTTATACATTAGGTAAGAGAGCAGTTAATTTTTATGAACATGATATTGCTTCAAGCTTTCTTTTAAGTGTGATGTCTTTAAGTACATCCCCTAAGAGAAGCTCCTCAAACACATTTAAAAAATCCATTTTATCTGCAAATCTTGCCAAAGATCTATCACCTATATACATTGTTAGAAATTTGTGCTCAGGGAGGTATTTGGCTCCATCCTAAAATTTGAAAATCATTATAGGAAAATAGTAAGTGATTGCAATAATTCTTTAAGGTTTCAATTAATGTGTGTTTTAATTTGACGGAATATAATATAGAAATTTCTTTTTCTAGATTTTCTTATAGAGGAGAAGCTAATGTTGTATAGATGGTAAAAGATAACTTAAAAGGATTAAAGAAAATAAGAACTCTTTTGAAAATACAGTTTATACCTTTACATATGAAAAGATATTTTTATAGTCCCTGTCATATTTTAAAAGACTTCGCTTTCCATGGAGACATCAAATAAATGACATAACTCTGAAAATTACTAATAAGATAAAACAAAAGACACATAACTGATATACCAAATTAGTTCTGGCTCATATCTATAACTAAACATTTTAAGCTCAGTTTCTTCATCTATAATATAAGATGTTCAACTAGATCTTTTTTCCAAGTTATTTCTCAGTGTTATGATTCTATATTGTATGGTTTTTTTAATCTAACAGAGACAAATGATGCTTTTAAAGCCTGAATTAACTACAGTTAACAAAAGTCCTGATAACTGGACGAGACAAAGCTGACAAGTAGCAATGTCTGAGGAAGTTCAGTCTAATCAGAAGATGTCCCTTTGGTCCTATGGGATGACCATATCTCCTTTGAAGTGTTTTGGTGATTGATATATGTGCTATAAAGATGGCATCTGGCGACACAGTCCTGGGTAGTTCTGATGTTATTTTGGCTAGAGAGGCTAAAAAACAAACCAGTTAGTGATGGAGCTAATGAGGTCAATTGCTTTATGGGAGGCCAGGCAAAGGTGAGTTTCTGAAACACTCGGTTTGCATCTCTGTCTCCATCTTTCATTTCCATATAAATTCAGTAACAAGCTTAAAGCACCAGCAGAAACAGTGTGTGCTGAGCAAAATCCTTTCAAAAAGATCATTTCTTGAAGAATTTCATAAAGCAGCAGCAGCTATTTAAAGCAGCATGTATGTCATTTTCTATGAGAAAATCGAAGTGAAGAAATATGCTTTTCCATTGGTGTTATCTACCTAAATTCTAGATATCCTTATAGATGTACTATGGCTAGAGCTCAAATATTTGTACTCCAAATGAGCTTTTAAAAGATTCAATCCTTGTTTTCCCAGACCAAGATTTCAATAAAAGCAGTTTGAACTAGCTAGCACCATTTTATGGTTTATATCACAGGAGACCAAATATAAAATTTGAGGAATATGTTTTGGAATAGAATTATATCTCTTTCCACATATTACCATTTTAAAAGCCTAGCCCTTCGATTTTTTTTTCTCAGTCATCATGGTGGAAAATTGCTTACATGAATAACTGTCCAACTGAAATTAATGATCACTGGCAAAAAGAACATAAATAGTCAAGTTGGAATATATCAGCATGTCTCTTTCTGTTTGATGC
>NW_003852430.1:23707-27907 GCF_000181295.1 Otolemur garnettii
TTTTTTTTTAATTTTCCTTAGTAGTTTATTTGGGGAATCATTTTTCATGAAAATTGGCAAAATCCCACCTTTTCACTGTTTGTTTTTAGAAGGCTGTCACAAGAGCAAAATGGGTTGTAAAGATAGCAACATATTCACCCCTGTATATTCACAGCACATTCCTGCAGGCAGGGGCTTGTAGCTCAATGGAACATTTTCTCTGTGATATAATTTTTCAATAATATTACATGCATTAATAAAGATAATTTAGAAAAAATAAGGACCTTTAATCTCCTGTTAGGCTGGACTTGGAAATTCTGAAATGTAATTTGTTGCATTCTAACATGACAGGATTGGAAAGCAAAAAGGCTTGTGGCCTACACATAGACTCAGGGACACTGGGATTTCAACCAGCCCCACCTCTGTGCATAGTAGCCAGGGGATATGTTGGGATGCATCAGAGTTTTCAGGGAATGTCTGTCTCAGCTGACCTAAAACTACCCCAGGGAGTTTGTAAAATAAAGACTAAGGAAATGTCAGAAATACATTCTGAGAGGTGCTGTTAAAATAGCAGCACTATTACTTCTCATTGAAAGGATTCATCATTTTTAAAAATAGCAAATTCCCTTGAATTTGAGGCATGGACTTTGTACTGCTAGTGAGAAATTTGAAACTAAACCTATCAGCTCTTCTACTTTGAAACTCTCTTAAGTGTAATACCTGCCCGAGTGTCAGGTGAGTGCTCAGTGACTGGCCTTGTGAAATGTGTCTTTGTCCATCTTTCTGTCTTAACATGTCAACTCCCTGGGGGCAGACAACTTCCCTCTTTATCAGATAAGTAGACAGCAAATGCTAAAAAGCTTGGCTGCCTGACACATATTGGCCGTTAAGAAAATGAAAATAAAGGATGGAGTTATTGTTTAATGGGTGCGAAGTTTTCCAAGATAACAAAGTTATGGAGATGGATGATGGTGACAATTACACAACAGTGTGAATGCTCTTAATACTAAAATGTACACTTGAAATGCTTAAAATGTTAAATTTTGTGTTATGTATGTTTTAATGCAAAATGGTGGAGTCATTAAAGGGAGAAATGTTAAAAGGAAAACTCAGACTTATTTTTTATGTTTCTGTTCACAATTGTAGAGTCTTTTCTTTTTTCCTGCTCATTCTTTGCTAATGCCAAAGTGAATAATTACCAAGCCATGGGGCTAAGATCTGTCACTGTGTACAGCCTGAAAATGTTTCTTCTTAAGTGTTCTTGATTATATTAGAAGTTTCTTGTTTTCTCATATGATTTGACATAGAGAAAAAGAAAAGGAAGGAGGAGCAGTGTGTGTTGGGTGGTGGGGGGTAGGGTAAGAAAGAGATAGAGAGAGAATACAACCAGACTAGAGTTTATTAATTGTAGAATCACCATTCCTAAGCCATCAGTATCACTGATGGGGATGTGTGAAGTGCTGATCGAGTGTCTGTACGACTGAGTCCAACTTCATCTGTCTGAAATCCCTCTAGTTTACACTTCAGCTTTCAGAATCTTTTTTTCAGATTGCAAAGCAGATGCAAAGAAGTTCTGAATTGATAAGAGAATTGTGGCCACAGTATGGGGGCTATACCTATGGAGTATAGAAATAAATATAGATCCGAAAAGTATAGAAATAAATATAGATCCGAAAAGAGGTTAGAAGCAGAAAAAAAATAGGCCTTCTAATTTTTTTAATGATGAACCTTTTCTGGTGTAATCAATCTGCTATGTTTTAGCTGTTCTGTAAAAACTACTTGGCACATTTTAACATTTTTCTGTGTGTGATTTAAGGGGATGAAAGTATATAAATGAATTTGTATAAGTGAATGTAATTCATACAACCTGTATAAAACATTAGATTAATACTCAAATACATTTCAAATGTCTTAGTATTATTAGGATATAAATTTTTGGCACGTTAAATTCTGAAAGATGATTGTATGCATTTTAAAGCCATTGGAATGCAATAAAATAGCAATAACAAGTGAAAGATGTTGGCTTATAGTGAACTGAGCTAAGTTGGTTTTGACTACATAAATGTTGAATGTTGTAATAATTTTTTTTATTTAATGAATAGTGCAACTAAATGAATATCGTCCAACAATTATCCCTCACATACTTGAACTAAATTTGACAGAACTTGGTGCAAGTTGGTAGAATGCTTAAATGTTGTCTTTTGTGAAACCAAAGGACAACTAAATGGCTAGAGACTGGACATTCTTTTTGGATGCAGTTTTGTTTTCTCCCACCAATTCTCTTCTCCATCTTTGTTTCTACTTTAGAGTAACCAACTGTTCCAGTCTGTCCAGATATGGACATGGAAATTTTGGTGCTAAAATGAAGAAAGTCTTGGGCAACTTGGGACAAGCTGGCCATTCTACTCTACTCCCATAATCCATTTCTCCTTTTATGATGAAGAATGGCCAATCTTACACTCCCAGTGAGTGCCTCAAAAACTAATAAACTTTCTCTCATCAACATGGGCCAGGTACGCTTGGCCATGGGGAGGAGGGCTCAACTCATATTCCCACTGTCTACTCTGGAAGCAGGCTTCTGTTCTCTCAATTCAAGCCTATTCACCTGTCCTTGGTAGTTCAAAGAGGCTCAGATTAGAGCCTCAATTAGATGGCTCCGCCAAGTTGTCTTATGTGGGTTTGCCAACCAAAAAACAGATGGTGTATGCTGTTTCATTGTATCTATTTCTAAGCTGCATAGAATTCAGAGGAAAAAAAAACAATTAAGATATCCCACATATTTAATAATAACTGAAGCTAAATTTTCAAAGTGCATTTAGCAAGTGTTTATAAAGTACTGAGTATGAGCCATATGAATAATTAGTTAGACAAAGAGAATAAAGCAATCTTCTACCCTGTGACACTCAGAGTTAAGTGGAGTACAGACAGATAAGCCACTATTTAACACACCTATTAAGTTATATTATAGCCATTTATTTATAACACTATGAGAGACAGAAGAGATAAAGTTAGACTTGTCTTCTTAACACTCTAATTATTAATATGGTTGCAACTCCCCCACAGGGTTATAAAGGTGATTTGTTTGTTTAGAGTGATAGCTCAACTAAGTCTTGAAAAATGAATGCAAGTTTGTGAGGCATTAGATTGGGCATTCCAATCAAAATGAATAGCATGCAAAGACATGGAAGTGCATTAAAAAATTAGAAATAACAGAATATAATTTAGAATGTCTCCACCAGTAGGAGAATATAGAGATAGCGGCATGGCAGAAAATAAAGATTAAATTTTATCTAAGGGCTATACATTCTGGGATACCAGACTATGGTAAAATTCTGAAAAACCCAAGTTGCAGGTTAGAAAGTGGGAAGAATAGCTGTCAACTCTGCATATGGTTGAGAGATGTGAAAAAACTGGAAATAAAATGGTTGTCATTCCATGAAATGGAGAGAGAAAATTACATAAACATAAGTTAGAGAATAGGATCTACAGGGCTCTCCCACTAGTTAGAAGAAGGATAAAAACACAAGAATGAAGGGTGATGGCAAGACTTGATCCTAGGGGGCAAAAGAAGTTCCCTCAACAGAACCAGGAAAAGTGAGAAGAAACCAACCTTTACAACTTGTTCAGCTGAAGAAATATTTAGTTTGAGGAGCTGGCAGAAAGTTGGAACGTGGAGAAAGCATTTGGAACTGTAGACTTGATTCATAAAAGAAAGTGCAGGGCAACAGACACAGAGATGCCCAGGGATGATGGATGACAGATGATGCCAAAAGAAGAGAGAAAAGAAATCAAGGGAAAAAGAGGAAGAGACCAGAATATTTAGAAAAGCCAATATTTTTGTGGAAGAGAAAAAAACTGAGTCTTTTGAAAAAAATAAAAAAAAAACTGAAGAGAAACAATTCAGTAGTAGACCTTAAAAGGTGGGGTGGGGACATTTCATGGAAAAACAGGTGGTCAGTTTTGTTGGAGCTACAAACAGGAATTATATGGTGGCCGTGAGACTATGGCCATTCATGAACCACAGCCTTGGCAGAGAGGCAAACAAAAGTAACACAGAATATGAAGCCAGCAGATGATCTAATACATGGCCACATAAGAGGAAAAACTCTTCAATTCAAGTTGAGGGGAGGAGGGAATTGGTGTGCTCCCACTTAATGGGCACAATGTAAGGATATCTGGCACACCTTTTGGGTGTGGGACATAACTACAAGAGGCACCTGG
>NW_003852430.1:27927-28313 GCF_000181295.1 Otolemur garnettii
AAAAAAAAAAAGTAACACAGGTGTGATGAATGGAAACTTGGTGATATCGCATGATAGATAAAACTTATCGCAAGTACATTATTTTTTAGCCTACCGAGACCTATGAGGGGGGAAACTCCTTCAGATCATTGGGCTATATACCCAAAGCATCTTCATGAACAACATCCAATATTAGGCCTACATTTCTTACTTATTCATTCAGCCATTCAATACTATGTAATTCACTCATCTATTCACCCGCTCAAACAAGCAAAATGGCAAGTTAGCTTCTTTTTGCTAATGATCTCCTTAACACAGTGCTTCCATAGAATAGATGCTCAATAAATAACTTGACTAGTGAATGAATGATATGATTTCTCTCCTGAAAGAATTTTTTTTTTTTTTTT
>NW_003852430.1:28573-60130 GCF_000181295.1 Otolemur garnettii
GGGGCAGGTTCAAACCCTCCACCCTCAGTATATGGGTCTGGTGCCCTACCCACTGAGCCACAGGTGCCACCCAAGAAATTTTATTTTTATGAAAAGATTGCATATTTTATGAAAAGATTGTCTCCTTTTTTAGACCAGGGACTCTTAGAAGCACTTTTATGTTCTGTATTGTCTATGATAACGTCTTGTGTCTTATGCTTACAAGAACTTAAACATTCTTGATTGATTTTGATGTATTACTATTTTTTAAATGCATACAATCTCAGAAACTACCACTCTGCTGAATTAGAATGTAGAGTTGGAGCTTATTTGGATCAAACCCAAGCTTGTATGAATAAGTATAATGAAGACCAGCGAATGATCTCAAGCCAACTTATAACCTCATAATGTTTATTTCTTTATTTCTCCTTTTTTGATGTTCATTACATCAGTCACATCTTTTATCACTTGTTTAATTAGAGAACGGGCATGGGAACAGGCAGAAAATTTTTTGACTTGCATACTCATAATTAGAGTTATAAATTGGACAGATTTCAGGACTTGACTCAATTCCTGAAGTGGTGGGGAAACAGAATTGCAAATAAAAAATATAGGCCAGAAGTTGGGAGACTTGAGGTTTTTGTCCTAGTGCTGCTATGAATTAGTCATGTAAGTGTGGAACTTCCAGCCCTCACAGCCCTTAGTCAACTGAGTGGATTGGGTTAATGTTCTCTAAGTTTCTTTCGAGGAAGGAGAAGAAAACCCTCTGTGTATGTCTGCTATGAACTTGGAACTGCATAACTTTTATAAAAGATACAAAAAATTGCCTATAAATTTTTAAAGATGAGCTAAATTATTTGAACTTAAAAAATTAGTAATTTGCAGAACATATGTAAGCTGCAACAGGAAAAAGTCAGAGAAATCCCAGAAATTTTACTATTGTTAAAAGTAAAAGGAGAAGCAGATAGAACCCTGAAATCACAAGCCCCCAGTAATGTGACGTTACTGACCCAGTGCAGATGACATTCTGGGAAAGGAACCAAGAAGACTGGGTGATATTCAACAATTGTCAACAATTAACTAATATTTTTCTTTTATTTCACATCAACATTTCCAGGTAGGAGCATTCCTCTTCTTGGTCTGGCCCAGGTTAAATATCCAATAAATATTTGTGGAATGAATAAATTTTGAAAAAAGTTCTTGTTCCAAGTTCCTGTCCAATGACTCCACAGTTAAGCATTTGTCTGGCTTACAATGGACACACTAGGAAAGCCTGTCTAACTCATCTTCTCTTCATCATGGCAGAACAATAAGATATAAGACTTTGAGGGCAGACTCATCTGGGTTTAAAGCTTTGGACTTGCAAAAACATCATTCCTTAACCTCTGTAAGCCTCAATTCCATACATATTTTCCTAACCTCAAAGGACTGTTGTGAGAACTATTTGAGAATAAATAGAAACAGTTAAGCATAATGTGTGACCCAGAATATAAGTTCAATACATTTTAGTTCTGTTTTCTTCCCTTTTTTTTAACTTCACTTCCATTTTTAGTAAGCTTTTCTCTATTATTATATTCATCCAAGACAAAACAATAAAATGAAGTAACAATAGTACACTGAACTCCATAGTCTAACTGGAAAACTCTTTGTATGTGGATGTATGAGTCATCCTTTGACTTCTGTTGGCCAGATGAAATCTGGTTATGTTATGCATGATTATATTGAATTTTGTCTTAGACTTTAAACCTTTGGAAATTAAAAGCATATCTTTATTTTGTAGTCTGCATTGTCATTTGTTTGAAGATGATTCATTAATATTGGCTAACAATGATGTCAGTTCCTTTAGCAGTTCAAAATATGATGACATCACAAGTCCATGTAGGAGAAATTGTATTTGTTTCATCATGTAATCTATCTCTTCTAAGAGCTGTTCATTGATTACATTAATTTCATAGTGTGGATGGTATTAGGTAGGGGTATAGTTGGGGCTAAGGGTTAGTAGGGGGAAATAAAATAGTCTTAAGTATCTACAAATGAGATTTATTTAGATAAGTAAATTTTATTGGTTAATACAACTTAAAAGTCAAAGCTAATGCTTCTCACTTGTCTTCTTACGCTGTTCATGGAACAGAATTATATGAGATCTAACTATATGCACAGGTTGTAGGCTATTGGCAATCATTATTGATAGGAGTTTGTTGTATTCCTCATATTGGGAGAAAATAAGGCTTGCAGATAATTATGTTTATTGTTTATGGCTTGTGAATGTACTGTGGTTAAGTTTTCACTCAAATCATTTGGTCAGCAGTCATAAATTCAAATGCAATGCTATCTACCTCTGCTCTTGTTTGTTCTTTCACCGACCTTGACCAGCAGTCTTTCTTACCGCTTGGGTTACTGTGTCTAGTCCTGACTGGCATTTGTGGTGCTGATTCCTACATATTTGGACTGAAGATGAAAAGAGGGAAAACTATGTACAGGCAACTAAGCATAATGGACAAAAAAATGACTGTAATTAATCTGTAAAACCTAAGATTAATTGGATAAGGCCCCACATTTAGGTTTCTGACTGCTGTGGTTTATTTGAGAAATCTTAGTCAATATGGTCCTCTTTACTGTTGTTTCCAGCAGAGACCTTTTTAAGGGTCACTGAACTAAGGAGATAGTACTTTTAGGAAAAACCAGAAAGACTAATAGATTTTACTGAATCTCTGAGTCGAAAGGTTCTATTCCCCATCCATCTGTCAAAAGAGGCTGGTCTGTAACCATGTTGTTACTGGGTTGCTGCAAATAAACAAAGTACAGATAATATACGTTTTCCACAAAATTAAAATACATCAATTCACATTCTTTTCCTTTGTTATGAATTACAATTTACATTCTTTTCCTTTGTTATGAAATTATAATTTTTTACTGAGAGATTATTTCTTTTATGAAACAAGAACAATAGTAAAAAATGAATGAAAATCTTTACAGTATTATTAATGTCATTAGTTCACAAAATACGAGTTTAAACCCCCTACAAAATTATAGTCTGTAAAAAAATTAGGAAAATATTGTACTAAGAGTCATTGATTCTAATCAATGAAAAGCCTTCCCCAGTTGAGAACCACTGCTCTAGTCAACAGACTTCTTCACATAGTAAAGATACAAAGATATGAGCTAAGTAATATTAGTAGTATTAAGTGATATTTCTTATTGGCTTTTTATAAAATATGATATCCACCACCTTTGCTCTGTTCAAACTATACTTTGGCCTCCATGCTACAAGGGAGTAGAGGTCACAGCTGAAAGGCAAAAAGGAAAAAATATACAAGGTAATGCTCAGCTTCTGATCTCCGAAGGACTAGATCCTAGATCAAACAATAAATGTAGACGAACACTTAACTATCCTGTTTTATTTGGCAGGATATAAAGCTCTCCTGTTTTATATTCACAGGGAGTGAATATAAAAGATTTTGGGCTGGAAGTGACAGACTAGAGATTTTGGAAAGATAGCAAGAGGATTAGGTGAGGTGTGAGAGTTTCTCTGTGTGTGGTGAAGGGACAAGATTGATTTTTCTTTTAATTTGAGGACCTGTGATTAGCAGATATTCTTCTTCTGCCTGTAGATGAAGCCAAAAAAATTCAGAGAACTCCCCTGAGCTAGCATGAGCTGGGCACCAGAGAATAGAAATGGCAGTGTGAACTGTCTGAGTGTGAGAGGACTGGAGAAAATCTGCCAAGTTTCCTGCAACTCTGGAGACGGAGGGAAGAATCTTTAAAATTTCTTGTGCCTCATTGCCTTGGCCTTCCATGTGTGAAGAAGAATTACCTAAGAAAGATGTCAATGGCCATGAGAGGATTTGTCCTTGCAGGGAATGCCAAACTGAAGACTGCAGATGGGACTAGACTGGACGATGCTCCAGTTACTTGTCAGTCAGGGATGGACTAGAAGGGGACATAGCTGAGGCCCAGACAGGACCTGAGGCATTTAAGATGATTCCATCCCAGGAAAGATGCTGACCATGATTGAGAAATAGATCCACCCATCCCTCTCCACCAATGCCTCAGTCCCTTGCTTTGAAGGGTGGTGATTGAATCTTGAATGTCACTGAATTTAAACCCAAAATGTCTAAGAAAAATTCTAATCATGGGAACAACTGAATTTACTTATTTTCTGCATTGTATTGAATGGAGCTGAGATAGAAGTCTATTCCTCTTCATCTCTGTCTTACACGTTCCCTGTAATATTGCCGGTAGAATGGTCTAATAAGCAAAACACCTTCATTCAAATAAAAGGACTCAATGTTGAAAAATATATCCTTAAAATATGGACTAAAACCTCCAATGTTACAATTAGTGATGGGAGTACCATTAGAATAAAAGAAAATAACAACTACTCTGAGATTTATAGGTATTGAGGACAGTAGCCCACTTTGGTTCAAAAAATAAAATGGATGAATGGATCACAGTCTGGATAAATGGATAGGTGTGTGATAAAGCAAACACAGCAAAATGTTAATGTGGATTCTGCGGGCATTCACTGTACAGTTCTTTCAACTTTTCTATATATTTTAAAATTTCAATCATAGCATGTCAACAAAACAACAAAGATGAAGCCACTGTTTGCACTAGTACTTTGACTAGTTCTAGGGGGTGGATTAGATTTGTCATGCAATAGTTCAGCAGTTCTCAACCTGTGGGTCATGACCCTTTGTAACAATGAAAATATATCAGCATCAGAAAAGTTGAGAACCACTGCAATAATAGAATCGTTATGGATAGTTGAACTGTATATATGTACATAAGTATATGTGTATCTGTGTGTGTGTGTGTGTGTATTTAGTTGGAGATTACATATGTGTAAATGTGAATGTGAACAAGCAATGATGAAATGTACATTCTGCTTCCTTCCAGACTAGTCTAGCTGCTATGCTGATCACTTTAGGAACCTTATGACAATTACCTGGCATTATCCCCACTTGCCCTTGCTCCTCATATTTCACAACTCCTGGAATTTTCTAATAATTGTACAGTAGTGGGTTGTGGTTTATCATCTTAACCTGACACTTTTTGGAGGGAATGTAAATAAAAATACTTCTCACTACCATTGAGGCCTTTGAAACATAAATTAGAATTCCTTGTCCTAATTTGCCGTTGACAAGTCTTAGAGGCAGAGGTAAAACAAAATTCTTGAACCAGCAAACTTGCTTCTACAAGTACAAAGGAATTTCAATAGTAGCCTCAGGAAAAAATGGATGAAACTGTCAGTCACATAAAAGAATTTAAGGGGGGGGAAAGAACTGGTGCTTCATTAAATAGCAGAATTCAAATGTTTCAGCATGTCACTGACCCCAGTGAATCTTACATTTGAATCTTACATTTTTTGAATCTCTAAAGATAAAGAAGACAATTAGGTGCTTCACTCCATTAAGGTCTAATGAAATTAGGTAGATATTAACTATATACAGAATTTATCCCGCGTAACTCCACCAAGTCATAAGAATGGTGTGTAGCCATTTTGAATATTTATAATATTTCTTTTAAAATTGAGGTGCAATTAACATGTAATCAAATGCATAGATCTTAAATATTCACTTTGATGAATTTGGACAGTGTAATTGCTATTCAGGGATACTTATGATAGTCTTAAATTGGATCAAAACTTTCAAACATTTCAGGTGTCTCACTGCTGATCAGTAGTGGTATGAAATCAATAGTGTGTACTGGTCTAAGTAGTAATCTGAATAGGTCATGGGCATACTTAAAATAGTATGTAATATTAAACCTTCTTTTTTTTAATGAAATAAAATGTATATTTTTTACATATACATGTGTTTATTAGGTTTCATTTTTTTGTCTTCACAAAATTAAAAAGGCTTAAAATTGAATAACAATAACAATGTTTAAGAAAAAGACTAGAAACAAAAACCTCATAAAGAATAAACAAAGATAAATACATTCAGAAAAGAAATCAGCATCTAAATATTAAGCAATAATAATAATAATGCAAAGAAAGTAACATTCACATTGTCAAATAAGAGTATGTCTATTACAGAATGCTTTGACTCTGAGGTTCAGTATGGAGTCATCAGTTAACTCCTTCTTATTTATTTTTAAGTCTCAAAAAATAAACAACTAATATTTATAAATAAAAGTGAAAGATAATTTTGGGAAACAGATCATGCTAAATCTTATAGACAATAGAAAATCATTCTATTTGATCTGGATACACCTGATATTGAAATCTGAGAGTACTGGTCTAAGTAGTAATCCGAATAGTAATAGTGAGTACTGATACAAGTAGTAATCCAAATAGTTCATGGGCATACTTAAAATAGTATGTAATAATAAACTTTCTTAAAGTTACATCTATTTCCAGGGGAAGAAGAACTCTAGTTGACTATAAATGTTTGTTTTCTATAGGCTTTAAAAATCTTAAGGTTGAAACCTGAGAGACTTGACTGATTAATTTCAAAGAAATTCAATTTTATTACAATTGAGAAAAACGAATTCCAAAGAAAATAGTAAATTTGTGTTTGATTGTTTTCACAATTACTGTGTAAAAGGGACCTGTACCCACTAAGTAGGAAACTGGCTGCTATCATACATCTAGTAGCCATTGCCACAAAACTCCATTTTCTCAGCACTGCCTGAGTGGACCTGCCTCCTTTAGCTACCCTCAGGCTTGTTACTGGGCTAGAAGCTCTGCTCATCTGTCTGCCTGAGTGTACAGTGCTGGAATTTTCTACCCTGCTTTAAAGGTGCTTCCCCTTCAATAAAAACATTAAATATTTGCTGGGTGCAGTGGGCTCACACCTGTAATGTTAGCACTCTGGGAAGCTGAGGCAGGTGGATTGCCTAAGCTCATGAGTTTGAGACCAGCCTAAGCAAGAGTGAGACCCTGTCTCTCAAAACAGCCAGGCTTTGTGGCAGAAGGCTGTAGTCCCAGCTACTTAGGAGGTTGAGGCAAGAGAATTACTTGAGCCCAAAAGTTTGAAGGTGCTGTGAGGTATGACACCATGGCACTCTTCCAAGGGCAACAAAATAAAGCTCTGTCTTTAAAACAAACAAACAAACAAAAAACAACATTAAATATGTTACTCTGTGGAAGGTGTCTCCTTGTATTCTCTTTATCAAACCATCCTCATTTTAAGGATGAAGCATCTGAGACAGAAAAATTAACCAACTTGCTAAAATTATCCAGCTATTAAATGGTGAATGTCCTAGGAGAATTTGTTGACATACTGTCTGGGAAATTAAATTATTTAATTTTTAATTCAGCTGAGATAAGAATATAAAACAAGTTTAATTTGGGGTGCTCAAAACGCATAGGTGATAAACATTTAGCACCATAAAAGTCAGTTATAACCCATTCTAATACTTTAAAATCCGTTACTGCTTAGGGAAGAGAAAAAGGAGACAGCTGAAAAAGTCGCCAAAGTGATCTACTTTTGTGTGTTTAGTTTGCTTATGATCATAATTAATATTTTATTTGAATACAGTGTTTCATGGGAAAGAAATCTGAAAACAATTGATCTTGTCTAATTCTCCCATAATTTTTGTAAAAATCTAAGCCCTATCGAGTGGTTTGTGAAGTGAGAGGGAAAACCCAGTCTAGCTCTGTCCAGTTCAGCAATCACGGTTTCTGTTATGCAGGTGACCTGAGCTGACTGAACAAGTTAATATTCAGAACCCTGGTCCTCTACTCGATCACAGTCTTTAGGAGAACTCATTTCTTGGTAATAAGACTGTTAATGTCTCTGCCCTATCATATTGCTGATTGTTTACTTTCACCAGTTCACATACACAATTCCTCATCTGCCAATCCTTAGAAAGTAACGACTTTCATTTCATACTAAGTGAATAGCTTTGTTTGAGGCTCCTTTATTAGATCTGCTTCCCTACCCTTAGAGAACTGTGTACTGTGGGAAAGAGGAAAAGGGAAGGAGAGAGGGTGCTGTTTAAAAGATAAAGAAATGAATTCTGAGGTGGTACTGGTGTGCGTTGAACTTGAGAATGTGGGAGATGAAATTTGCCTATGCTGCTGGTTACCCACACTCTTTCTGGGCCCTGGAGTCTCCTGCATGGCACTGTAGGGTCTTGGGAATCCAGAGAGGACAAGTAAAAATACTAGTATTGACTTTGGCAAGTGACAACGTAACACTCTCTAACGTCAGTTTTCTCATCTCTAAAATGATAATTACAATATTATCTGCTTCATAACATTTAATTGAGATAATGCTTATAAATGTCTCGGGACAGTGTTCAATAAATGGGCCTCCTGGCAGTGCTGAGTATGGAATGGTACTCAGACTGGCTGAAGAGAGCTGCCTATTGTTTGGGGATGAATTACAATGACCTTTCCTAGCCATTTGGCCACTGCATTGATTTCCTTTACTTATTATGAAGTCATAGTTTTTGAAAGGTTCCTCGAGAGACATTTTCTGCAGGGCATCTTGAATTATTCTGAATTTTAACTTGCTTTCAGAATGAGCTAATGCTAGGAGAGATAACCCAGATGCAGATTATAAACTTGCATGATGGACCTGCTCATGTGAGGAAGCCCGTGGTTTCCTGGCAGTGAACTTGGTTGTGCCAACCAAGAAAAGAAAGGCCCTTGAGCAGAATTGGTGCACAACTGCTTTCTTTGATATTATCACCCCAAGAACCAATGTTAGACCTCTGCACAGGTGGAGGTTTGTGCTGAGGCCCATTGAGCAATACCTATTTCCCTAATGCATCATAATTAAACACCTGCTAAATAACGTCTTACTGTGGATCCACTGTGGAAATTTGCTGGGCGCTCAACCATCCTTGACGTTTTCTATCTCTTACTTGGGAGGGTGGTCTCAAGGTCATGCTTTGGTTTTTCTCTTAAAAAAAAATAGCAGTTTCTTTCTACTCCATGAAAAATTCTTGTTGAGGTGTGGATTTCCGAACCTTTCAAGGACACTTAGGGAAGAAAGCATTTTGTGAATTTAGGAGGCATTCCTGTTTTCTCCAAAGTAGCAGTAATTAAAAATGTATTGTCCAACCGTGAAAAGCTTGAGAGTGCTGGTTTTTGTTTGTTTGTTTGTTTGTTGTTTTAGATGTTACCACTGATGTATGAAGAGATATCTGAGAATGCAATGGCTTTTTAATGACATTCGCTATGCTAATATGAGAAATAGGTAAGAATCAGATGAACCAGTGTAGCTGTGTGTCAGCAAAATGGCCCTTTTCGGTTGTCATGCTCATGGTTGAAATACACATCAATACAGCTTTGAACATTTTTCTTTCATCTTGAACAGCAGACAGCAAACAGGTTCAGTCCTGGGCTAACCTTATGGCTTAAGTCAAGTCTATCTTCAACTTGTAACATCACTTTCTTGATAGCCTCACATTTTAAATGTGCATCTTTGCTCTTTCTTATTCCCTGTGACAAACTAAGAAAGAGTAATAGCTAATGGATATTGTTTATTGAATATATATCCATCTGTCATTACCTATATTGTTCCTGCAAACTGAGGAATATACACTTTTAACCCCCATGCAATAGTTCATGCTGGGAGAGGTTAAGACGTATTTATCATGTCTTACAGAATTTACCTATCACATTCAGGCATTATACCTATAATCTGTGTGACATCAAAGTTCATGTACCTTCCATTCAAGAAGAGGATATGTGTCCACAGTTTGCCCTTCATGGTTCTTTCGATGTTTACTCTTTAGAAATTGTGTTTACTCAAGTAAGTGATTTTAAGTTTTTAATTTCTAAAATACATGGTAAGGGAAATCTTAGACATTATCAAAAATGTAGGAAGACACTGGAAAATTCCTTCAGGTATCACATTTTCTTGATTTTGTCACTAAAAGTGATTACTTGGCAGAGGATTTGCTACCTTTGATTATATTGCCCCGTTGTCCTTTTGCTTCATCTTCCTAGAAAAATACACAACCCTGAATGGTGGAACAAACAAAACCCCCATGGAAGATTCCATGACTGTGGGTTTGGTGATCCAATGGTACAACTCTGTATTTTCAAAGTCAAATGAACCCTCAGTTCCACTCAGTGATTCTTTCCTATGTCTCCTGTCTTCCATTTCTAACAGTAGCTATTCCACATTTTTATCACATTCTGGAAGACTTAATCACCTCTCCGATAATATCCTCATCTTAATTCATAGAGAAAATCAAACTTCTCAGGTGAGAATCCTACACGCTTTGGGATTCAAGTGGGTCTGAAAACGATGCTGCTCCTTTTCCCATTTTCTCTGTTTTTTAGAAAAAGAAAATGTCTGTGCTGCTGTTCAGAGACAGTCATTTCATCTTTAATCCAGAACCTCTTAACTTCTCTATGTTGATTCAGTCATCATTTTTTCATCCTCTCTTCAGAAACTTTTATATTTTCTTTTCCACTGATTCTTTCCTCTTATACAAATGATCTGGTTTCTCCTGTTTTAAAAACCCAAATAATAATTTTTAAAAATGGCCAGTCTTCTCCCCATCTTGCCTCTCCACTCTCTGTTGTTTCCTCCCTTTATTTTTCTTGCCAGTTTGTTGATGTTTTCTCCGAGAGTTGCATTCACTTTGTCACTGTCTGCTGATTCTTCACTCCCTGAAAACCTAACATCTATTTCCTTCAATCCACGAAAGCAATGCCTTCTGAACCGCTTGCTTCTGCCCCTGGATGGTGTTCACTCCTGATCTCATTGTGTATGTCTGTGTAATTGGCTAGTCTTGTCTTTTCTTTCATGAAATTTTTCTTCTGTCTTTCCTTTTGATTCCTGGAGTCTTTCTAGTCAATAGCACAGGCTTCTATTTCTTTGCTTGATGTTTAAATATGGGATGGGTTCTATTCTCAGTTATCTTTCCCCACTTTTCACTCTGTCCTCAGGTGACTTTATCTGGGCCAGTTACTTTAACTACCTTCATTCTAATGATGTACAATATTTTATCCCAGATATCCATTATGATTTCTAGAACAACACAACCACTTGTTTGATGATATTACCACTTGGACGTATCATGGGATCCCCAAACTCATCATGCATCCCTTCATCATCTCCCTGAACACACCTTATTATACATTTACTATACATTTTATTTTTGATCCTCAGTAAGAATATAATCCTTCATCTAGATTCTCAAGCCAGAAACTTAGACTTTTTTCTGTATTCTGTTAACTGCCCTCCTTGCCCCTAAAATTTTTCTCCCTAAAGATTTCTTTTTTTTTTTTAGTTTTATTGAGGTATAATTAACAAAAAATTTATGACTCCAAAGTATAAAATATAATGTTTTGATATACATATACATTGTAAAATGAATACCACAGTAAAGCTAATTAACATCTCCATCACCTAATTTTTTTTTTTTTTTCTGGTGAGAATACTTAAAACCTATTGTCTTAGAAAACTTAACTTTTTCCTTTATTTGTTTTGGCAAAGCACAAAGTTTCTTCTGTATGATTTCTTGTAATAAGTTTCTTTTATTTTGAGACAGGTAGAGGGCCATGATGTCATAGGTCATAGTAACCTCAAACTCTTGAGCTGAAGAGATTCTCTTGCCTCAGCCTCCCAAGTAGCTAGGACTACAGGTGCTGGCCACAACGCCCAGCTATTTTTTGAGATGAGGTCTTGAACCTGTGAGCTTATGAAATCCACCTGCCTTGGCCTCCTAGGGTGCTAGGATTACAGGTGTGAGCCACCGCATGTAGCCCTGTCTTAGAAAATTTAAATCTGTTTCTTCGTTTTTGTCTGATTACCAGTACTTCAGTTCTGGCTTTTATCACTATTTCCAGGACCACGTCAACAGCCTCTTAACTGATGCTGATTATTACTACTAGAAGCATGGAAATCAATTAAAACCTTTTGCAGTACTTTAGGCTCAACAAGTGAAGTGTGTCTTAACTAGGGTAGTGACTTCTGGGATGGAGGACGAGGGAAGTGATGTCAGCACGAGCAGTTTGAAGAAAACAGAGAAGGTATGAAATGGTTGTGAAAAACTAAATAGAGAGCTGGCCAGAGAAATGCAGGCAGTCTAAGATTCATTCAGAAAATTCAGACTTTCTAGTGCTTCTATTCTATATGCACGTGATACCTGCAGCAGGGCCTATAAAAGTGAAGAGGCAGTGGGGCCTTTGGCTTTGTAATAGGTTGTGTTTGTGTGGATGGAGGGGATGGGGTGAAGATATTTTGCATATAGAATGGACGTGAATTTAGGAGGTTCCAGGGGGCATATAGTAGTAGGCAGAATAATGCCTCCCTAGGATATCCAAGTCCTTTTTTTTTTTCTTCAGTATTTGGCCAGGGCTGGGTTTGAACCCACCACCTCTGGCATATGGAGCTGGTGTCCTACTCCTTTGAGCCACAGGTGCTGCCCAGATATCCAAGTCCTAATACTTGAAACCTGCGAATGTTACCTTATATGGAAAAAAAAAGATTTTATACGTGAAATTAAGTTAGGAATCTTGAGATGGGGCGATTATCCTGATACTCTAGTAGGCCTTAAATATAATCACAAATGACCTTATAAGTGGAATATTTAACAAAAAATGTAAGGTCATATAATGACTAGAAACAGAGGTTAGAGTGATGTGCTTTGAAGGTGGAGGAAGGGGCCATGAACCAAGGAACAAAGACAGCTACTAGAAGGTGAAAAAGGCAAGGAAATCAATTTTCCACTCAGAATTTCTAGAATGAGCTAACCCAGCTGACACCTTACCTTAGCACAGTGAAACTAATTTTATACTTAAGACCCCCAGAATTATAAAAGAATAAATTTGTGTTATTTTAACACATGGTCATTTGTTATAGCAGCAACAGGAAACAAATACAGGCTTGATTCAGGGCTGGGGTTTTGGCAGAGAGATGAGAAGAGAAAGAAGTGAAAGTGTAGGAAATGGGTGGAAAGGAATGGTTGAAGTGGTAGTCCACGCACTCAGCTTGTAGGGTAGAAGTAGAGATGTCCTGGGACTGATAGGAAGAAAATAAAGGCGCAGTGGTTGGAAAGCTCAGTACAGGACCAGCAGATTTCAATTTCAATTGAAGTCATTGGGTTAAATAGTTTATAAATTATATAAATTAACCTGAGTTTAAAAAACATACCAATACTTCTGCCACTAGTAATAATGTAAAGATGACTAGCAATGGAGCTGTAAATCCACAGGAATCTGTTAGTTTGTGCAACCAACAAATGTTGGATTAAAAAGCAAACAGATAAAGAAATAGGAGATAATACTTTTTCAGAACATTGTGAATTTTTTCAATAGGCTTAATAGCTGTGCCAGAAATCATTCCTCAAATTCCCAAATAGGGGTTGATTCAGTAGTTAACACAGGATTAAAAGTACAGGGTGTCCACAGAGTTTGTGTGCAATTTTTATATAGTCAACTATTTTAAATTGCACACAAACTTTATGGCCACCCTATATATGGTTTGGTAAAATTTTAGGGAAGTAGCTCTCTATATTGCAGTGGAAATGAGAAAAACCTAACTAACCGAGGTAAAAATGTGCTCCTTGATAAAAACAAATAAAGTGATGAAAAAGCATGATGTATCTGTTCAAGTTCAAAGAAATATCACAAGAAATCTATACTCACAAATGCACAAACACATAGTCAAGTGTGTAAAGGGTCATAGCAAGAACCTGAAATATATGTATCAAAGCCATATTTCATTTTTTGAATATTCACAGAACAAGACACTAATATTATTTAAAAACTATTCAAAGGGATATATCCCTTCCAACTTTTATTTATCTCACCAGAATATGACTGTCTATACTAAGATGTGCACTTGGCCATAGGGTCATAGTACCATCTTGTTTAGATAGGATTCATAAGAGTAAAATGAATGCATTGCATTTATGTGACACTGCCCTTGGTACTTACAATGTTACCTAGAAAAACCCATCTTCTTTTATCACAATTGGTCGGCTTAATTTATAAAGAAAGCAGCTGTCACTTTTTTCCACATCTCTTCTCCTCTCCTTTGGGTTGTTATGTCATTTCTATTGCTATGAACTTCGTGTAATCCAACTATAAACTCATTCAAAGGAAAACTTAAACAGCTTCATTGTCAGTTGGACTCTGTGCCTTTGTTCTGTAAGCAATAAAACTATATGTTCCTGGGCAAATGTAAATAGATGAGGTTTAGTGTTATCTTTCTGGGGATAAACTACAATGGTTGATTTTTCCACATTGAGTCATTTAATGGATTTTTTCCCCACGTGATGGTTTTTATATGCTAATGAAACATATAAAGTGTGATATTAAATAGTATAAGGGTCTAAGTAGCACTAACATGGTAAGACTGGAAGATTCTTTTCTAGGTTCTAATCCCTGATGCATTCAGTGCATGCGAGCAGGTACAACCAAGGTGTCTTGGGCAATAACTCATTTCAGTATTCCAACAATCATAGGAATAATAATTTTGGTTGGTTACAGCAAAAGTGTATTATATATTAAGGCACGATTATAGTCCATGGGCCAATTGTACCAGTTGCCTATTTTTGTAAATACAGTTTGATTTGAACATAGCCATACTCATTTATTTAATTATTGCCTGTGACTTCTTTAGCTCTACAATAGTTGGGCCAGAGAACTTATGGTCAGTAGTTGTGCTGGAGAATTTATAGTCTGCAAAGCCTAAAATACACATCTGGCCTTTAAGAAAAAGCTTGGAAATGTTTCTGGTAGAGAGTCAAACTTATATATAATACTTCTATAGTACCTTACTTTGTAAAGCATCTTGAATATTCTGAGTTAATTTTTATTTCAAATTTTATACTGTTTTCATAATTTATTTCTATGAATTTCAGTTATAGTATCCAAATTCCATGTGTGCCTTCTTGATGAAGTATGGGTTCTGACTTCTGTTTCAAAAATAGGATGCTTATTTATAGAAATAAATAAAATATACTATTCTCATTTTAGAAAGAATGTGTATAATGGGAAAATAGTACTTGCCTCTTGATACTTTTGTATTGGGATTTTAATTTTACGTGTAGTTTCCAATCCAAATTCAATTCCTTTGGGTTTTGAATTCATAAATAATAGAGCCTATGCTATGGAATTTTATTAATAATGATAACCTTTCCAGGGCTACTTCTATGACCTATTTGACTTTGGACTTCTCCTTTAATTGCAATGTGAGCTAACATACCCTCTCTGCAAAATGGAACTATTAGCTGCTTGGAGAGAAAACCCCTTGGACTTGGGAATCTATACACTTGACTGCTGCATCGTGCTCCATGTTTAGTTAAAGGCTATGTTTTAGAACTGGCCCAAGTATTGTTAAGTGTCATTTGCCCCACAATATTAAGGCTGTCTTTGTTTTCCCAAAAGTCAAGCATTTTATAAAACGAGAGCCCCAGCTATCTGCTTTTTCATAGTGGCTTATAGATTGCCATTAACCTGTGGCAGGAAGCACAAAATGCTCACAGGCCCATTTGTATGCATATAATACTATTTGGCATATAGTGAGGATAATGGGAGTCATGGGATCTCTAAAAAGAGGGAGTCAAAGGGAGGTTTTCTTCTCCTAAAGGGGTGATATACCACTCTGCAATGCGTATGCTGAGGACCTGCTTTTTTGCACTTCTGGGAACGGCATTTTTTTTCTGGAATTATGAGGAAGCATCCACAGTGAATACAAATTAAATATACATGGTCTTACAAATAGTCTTCCAGGGCACCATGGCATTTTGTAAGTTATGTCCTATGAACAACGATTTAAATCCTAGATTATTTGGATAGTTTTATGCAGATGACTTGGTGTTGAAACCTCCCCAAGAGAATTGAAGGGAATTTAATTCTGTGATATAATAATAATAATAATAATGTAAGTTAAATGCAATCAGATTCCTAGACATTTCTATTTCTTAGGGTTTTGAGGAGATTTTTGCAATACTGCCCACAGGCAGAAGACAAATTCAGAAAGGATATCAAATTGCTTATATAGATGATTTCATAGAATAACTAGTCGTATTTACCAAGGAAAAAGTTTAGTTAGGATTAAAGCATCATGTTTTACTGAGGACTAAGAACACAAGACCCAAACATGCCTATGACTCTCCAGGAGCGCTGTAGGATTCTGAGATGCTTGTGAACGGTAGATTTGAGAGATTTGACCTTCTTTTTCTGTATTTTTATTGATAAGCCTCTGTGATTACTGAACTTGCTTTCCTGCTCATGCCTCTCTCTAGCCAACTGCCAACACCAAACCAACTTGATGGGACTTCTACTCATTTTGAAAGTGGCACAGAAGACCTGGATTAGGAATTCTATCACTATCATCTTATTAGATTCTTAAAGTATCTATATATTAAGCCATGTGGTAGGTGATTTACCCAGGCACACAGAATGTTGTCACCTTGATAGAAATAGCTCAGGATGAGATAGGCTCTTGCAAGCAGTCTAATTACTCAATGCACTTGCCTTCCTGGAGGTTCACACTGCAATCTGAATGCCTTTCATCAATTTATGAAAGGCTCTTCAGCTCTTCCTTACTTGCTTTCAACCCTCACCCCTGTTGCCTTAAGAAGAAGAGTTAAGAGCCAGCCAACCTAGGTGCAAACATCAGGTCTATTTCTGAATGTCATCTATAAAAAAGAGGTATAATAAATGTAATGATTTCATAGAGTTATACAATAAAATGAAAGTATCCTTTGTAATGCACCAAGCAGTGACTGTGCATAAGCAGGGAGTGATATCAGTGTTAGTTATTATTGTTGAGCTGAACACGAGTGTAAACATTTTAAACCTCACTCTGGTCTTATTCTTCCTTATTTCCCACTCCCTTTTATTTTCCATCTTCCTTAGAACCCTTTTGCAACTAATCTTCTAAGGGTCTATGTCTGGTATATTCCTGTTCTATGATCTTATTCACATGCCACTCATTGTACCCACTGTCATCTTAATCCCTAGACCTACCCAAAGACCGGCAGTAATCTTGTGGGCAATATGTGGCAAAATTGTTCTTCTTAGTGATGTTTCAGACTGGTGTATTAATAAGCTTACCATGTATGTAGGTGTGGTGAGTTAATTTGAGTCATGGAATCCTTCAGAATATAAAGCTGAAAGAATCAGAGCATAACTCCAAGCAACAGGGTTCTTGTGGGAATTTTTTCCATGTATATTTTTTCCAATTCCTTTTAGGTTATATTTTTCTTAAATAAAAACATTGCAATCAAGTTGGTCCTTGATTGAAGGACGAAGATCCTTAACAGCCAACAAAATTTCTTTTACTACTCTTTACACCCACCCTCCTGAAAATATGTTTATGGACATATTTTCAGCCTCCTCTTGGCACTGGTCAGGTGTGTGACTTCTTGAACAATAGAAACCATGTTCCCATGTCAGGAAAGTATCCTAAAGACTGCTATGGAGACCTTCTTTTACCATTTTGAGTTTTGTTGGTTTAAGAAAGAGAGTGATTCTTGAAGCTCATCCCTGTCTATGAGTCAAAACTTGTGATTTCCTTCACTTCCACCAGGTTCTAGTTCTTCAAACTGCCACTTGTCATATCCTACCTTTACACTGACAATCCCGGACAGGCAGCTGATCTTTTCCTGATCTCAAGGGTGGTTCCAGAGTCATTGTCCTAGTGGCTTATGAACCAACTCTATTAGCTCATGATGAGCTATTTGTTTCTGTGTCCAGGAGAGTGGCTACGAGTGAGCAAGAAATCCAGATGATCTCCTTAATTTATATTATTGTTTTGTTAAGAAGGGAGCATTGCTTGAAAGAAAGAAATACTGGATGCCAAAGTGTAGCTTTTATAGTCAGAAAGCTAATTTTGTTTAACATACACATAGAGAATATTCAGAGAGATGTAGATGGCTAATAGGTACTTACTAACTCTATGTTTAAAATGCCTATACTTGTATAGTCCTGTGCCCTTGACAAATCAGATGCACACATTAGCTATATTGGTTTTCACTACGATTCTTATATAAAGGGATCAAGTGTTGGTATTCCTATGGCATGTTTTGTCTAGGTTCATGTAAGTATTAGACTTAGTTCCTCTTTGAGCCTTATTACTTCTGGTTCTATAGCTCTCTGCTTCCCATAGCCACACAGGTAGCATTATTGCCAACTCCCTTCCTTAAAACTCTGGCTTTTGGGAGTAATATATTCCTGGTATTACAGTGTTTGGACTGGGCATTTCCATGCTCTCATACTTGAAACTTAATTTTTCTCTTACTAATAATTTAAACAATTAGTTAATATTAATGAATTAAATTTATAAAAATTTAAGAAAAATGGAAAATAAAAAGGGATATTCCACCAAGGGATATAATAAAAAGAAGAAATAGAAGCTTTTGTTAGAAGGAAAGAACAACTTTGCTCTTCCCCAATTTGCTCCAGCTGCGGTCTTCACTGACATTAGTCATAAGGGAGAACCTAAGGAAACTGGAAAGTACTGGAAAGTACTCTCCTCACAAAGCCCTTACAGTACCTTGCATAAGCCTTAAAAAGAAAAAGGAAGGAATCCTGTTACATATTATCCTAAACATGACCTTAGGAATTACTTTTGAAAGGGAAAAACGTTATCCTGAGGCTAGAGATAGATTTATTTTAGTAAGATGATGCTTCAACATACGAATTAGTACTTTGAGTTAGTCTTCAGTCTTCAGGAGCTTAAATTCTTCTATATATTTCAAAAAATGAATTTTTATGCATTTGAATGATTTCTGTGCACACACTCTCTCCCAAACCCTCTTCTATTTCAGTGTTTTAAAAATAAGCCAAAAATGCACGGGAGGCAGGGTGAAAGGCTGGACAACACAGAAGCCATTGCTTTTGACATGATTACCGTTGCTATGATTTGAATGTTTGTCTCCCCCTCCAAATTCATATTTTGAAACCTGATCATCAATATGATGTGGCACTTGAGAAGTGATTAGATCATGAACCAGAGCCCTAATGAATGAGGTTAGTGCCCTTATAAAACAAACCCCTTGCTCCTTCTGCCAAGAGAGGATACAGAGAGAAGGAACCAGGAGATGGACCCTCCTGGTTCTGAGCCTCCAAAACTGTCATAAATATTTGTTTAAGTTATGCCATTGATAATATTTTGTTATAGTAGTCCAAATAGACAAGAAGTCATGTACACTATTCCTGTATGCACAGGACATTCAGAAGTGTGATGCTGTCTGCAGTGCAAATTTGGACATTGAAGTCAAACTGAATCATCACAATTATATGGTGGCAAATTAACAAAGCAGGAAATATATGGAAGATAGAAGTCTCAGGCATTTGTTGTGTATTTTCTTAGAGATTTTTTCAATAGACCAATCAATAAATATTATTGAATGTGTATTTAGAGCCTTAAACTGTGCCATGTAGACATTAGTGCTATGCAAAGGTAGTCATCTCTTCTGACCCCTGTGGAACCTATAAACTGGTTGAAGTTAATGTTTCTGCCAAACCTAGTTACCTCTCTTGGCTCCTGCATCATTTTCTTATCTATTGCTGGTTCTATGTGATTCCCTATCTATATGTTCCTTCTTGTCCTGCTCCCTCGACTGCCTTTTCTTAAGAAAGGAAATTCTTAAGCAGCGTTAGCTCCACTTGCTGGGGTTCAACATCTTACAAACTTGCTGGTAGACCTAGGTCTGTCCATATGGCCCCAGTTTTGATGCATAGGGTTTTGTTTCTTTATTAAAATTTCTAACCCAATAAACTAAAGAATATCTCTCCTACAAGAAGAATGAGAGAATCTACTTTAACCTTTTTCAAGTCCTTCTGGAGGTTAGAGGCCTGATCGTGAATCTACATCTGTGACTGAGAGTCCACTACCTGGTGTTTGATCTCCATTTCTTTGGCCAACCACCCTTATCTCAGAGCTTTAACTGCTGGCCTAGGTAGACACATGTAAATTCTAGTTATTATTTATGGGATAAGCAGACCCTTTTATATATACAAAAAGCTTCCTTCTCAGAACTTTCTAAGTCATTATTCCAATTCATTTCCAAGCCAAAAATACCTGCTTAAAAGAACTACTCCAGATAAGGCCTTGTTTCAAGTTGTGATGTATTCTAACTATAGAATAATATATAATTGAATATTAGGTCATACTCAGAGGTCCTATATTAGTGTATAGGGTTATTAAGAGATAATTGCTATTATCTCTTATCAAAGTTGTCTCATAAACTCATTCATTATTTACAAATATGTTTTGGAAAATACACAGATTATACTATGTAGAAAGTAGTATAGGAATAGGATTATAGTACTAAACAAAATTGGGCTTGATCTGGCATTACTATTTCATTAACTCGTCTTATCTGAGGTACTGTATGTTAGGATAATAGAGCACCTATTTCTCAAGGTGATTCTGAGAATTAAATGAACTAATGCATACAAAACATTCAGTACTGTGCCTGGCTCAAGCAAATGTTCAAGTAATTATAGCTTAAGGCATTAATATAACAGGGGGCAATTCCTATCTGTCTGGTTTTTTAAAATAAAGGTTTATTGGAACATACCCACACTAATTTGCTTACAGCTGTAACCTTATCTATGGCAACTACTGCACTAAAATGGAGAGTTGAATAATTGCAACAGCAACCACATGATATGGATAGTCTAAAACTTTTCGTATGACCTGAAAGGTAAAAAGTATTTATTATCTGGAACTTTATAGTGACAGGTTGCCAAACTATTAATAAATAATAAGAGATGAAAAGAGTACTATGTAAGAGTTCTAAGGTAAGAGATAATTTCTTACTGAGAGGATGGGAAAGGAGGTGGATTAATCTTACTGATTTCTATTATGTAACTTTCAGAGATGGGACTCACTCCTGAACAGAGAGAAAGAATCACGTGAAAGATTTCTCACAGAACATAAATCAGACACAAAAGACCTGTCTTAGTAAATAATACAGAAAATAATGTTTTACAATGAAAATTAATTTTGGTTTAGGAGGAAGCCGTTTCCAAATGTTGTAGCATGTGACTATTCGAGATGAGATTTTTACTTCTGGTTTTTCCTTGCTCTGAGAATGTTCCTCCCTGAAGCTCCAGCACTGAAAGTAGGAGAGGCTCCTTCTACCTTGGGTAGATCCTGGGTTTTGACCATGCTGTGGACCCAGACAGGCCTGACAGCCAGTTTGCCAAATTCAGCAAATGCCTCAAGGCAAAAGTGACTTCACTTAACTCTGTGGCTTAGAAGTTTTACTTAGCTTTTGGCTTGCTAATATATGTTAAATTGCTCATGCTTTTATCCCGTGAAGAAAATATAAAAATATATTATTCTTTTTACTATCATATTTAGTTGTTTCTTGGGAGGAGGGGCCAATGATGGTCTTAATACCTTTAGTCCATCATATTACAGACTGCTATTTTTCTGAATGATATGTTTTATTTATATATGAACTACCTTAAATGAGTAGAAGGTTAAGTTTTACTTCATTTTGTTTGGTTTATGTGCATTTTATTTATATGTTTAATAGGCTTACATTTGTTTTTTAAGATTTTTTTAAGGTTACTCAATATTTCAGTATAATTTTTTCTGGAATTTTAATCCAAGATTTTGTCTTAAACCTATATACCTATCTTATTTTCCTATCAGAAACAGTCTTGGTAGCACACAGAGGAAAATTATCCGTGGGAGAGGTAACAGGTCCTTTCAGGATTTGCCTTATAGTCATAGATGGAAATTTGGTATCAAAGAAAATAAAATAAACAAAGGAATAATTATTGGAGAACTTAGCTAAATAATCTATGTAGTACTAGTCATGGATTAAAAGATCAGAGAGACTCAAGGGTTGTTGGACAGGACCATTTTCCTATCTTTTGTCAGGGCAGCATTTTTCTAGCTAGTGTTCATTAATATTCTTAATGAATTTTCTTAAATTTGTGTATCTTTCTGTGGGTTTTAATGCTGCAGTATGACATTTAGAAATGGCAAAACCAAAAAGTATTTAGAAGCAATGATGGAGCGTATCAGAATCTCACTCTTATGTAGCTCTAGGGATAAGAACACAGGTTCTCAAGACAGAAGCCTGGGTTCACTTCAGGAGAGTTATCCATCTAAGCAATGAGTCAGTTTCCTGATTTTTAAAATAGGAACAAACTGGATGCGGTGATGCATGCCTATAGTCCCAGCTACCGGGGAGACTGAGGCAGGAGGATTGCTTGAGGCCAAGAGTTCAAAGCCACAGTACACGATGATTATACCTCTGAATACCCACTACCCTGCAGCCTGGGCAACATAGCAAGACCTTGTCTCTCTCTTTCTCTTTTTTTTTTTTTTTTTTTGAGACAGAGCCTAAAGCTATCCCCCTGGGTAGAGTGCTGAGGCATCACACCTCACAGCAACCTCCAACTCCTGGGCTCAAGCGAGTCTCCTGCCTCAGCCTCCCAAGTAGCTGGGACCACAGGCACTCGTCACAATGCCTGGCTATTTTTGGTTGCAGCCATCATTGTTGTTTGGCGGGCCTAGGCTGGATTCAAACCCGCCACCTTAGGTGTATGTGGCTGGTGCCTTAGTCACTTGAGCCACAGGCGCCAAGCCAGACCCTGTCTCTTAAAGCAATTAGAATGATAAGAATATTTTACCTTAGAGTTGTGAAGATTAAATGAGTTAATATATGGGTTGTGTTTAGAACTAAGCCTGACAGGTGGTGAATGAATACTATGTCAATGTTCACGTTCACAGGGAACAGAGCTATTCAGTGCACAAAAGAAGCTGTATGAAAACATATATACTCCTGGGGGAGGTAACAGATTGTCTGTGTTCCCATGAGCAGACCAGTTTTAGGGAATGAAGGGCAACAAGAATGCAAGTTTAGGTTTAGGATTATGCCTAAGGGATGGCAAGGAGGAAGGAGTTTAGGACAAAGGTCTATGTAGAGGTGCTGCTCTTGGCCCAGTTCACACTTAGTGTGGGGCTTTTGCTTGATTTTAATTATTATTAAGTGTTCTATCCCTCAGTTACATATTCTTAGTTCCTTTTTCTAGAATCCAATGAGTATACAGGCTGATTTTTCTTTTAAGCAAGGAATATATTAAGTAAGGTTGAACATGAATTGTTATTGTGCCACAAGGGGGAAGAAACTGATTCAATTTGATTCTCGAGTGTATTCTTACATTGAATAATAATGACATTATCATTTAATTATTTAGACATTAGCTTCATTCGCATATGTAGTTTGGGACCATTTAGAAAAAAAAAAACCTAGAAAGAACAATATTCTGTTTTTATTGTAGAACCCCACTGTTAAATATCTCACAGGCTAATGTTTAATCGCATTCTTAGTCTTGCACAGTTCTTGATAATAATTAACCTGAAATAACTACTTCCATACGTGAGTTAGGGACACATTTGCTTTTGCTGTTTCAATTTCCTTTCTCAGGAAGTTAAATGGTTAAAACTTGCAGATCTAAATTGTCCGTGAATAACCACAAGAGGAAAAAGCCCTTGAAGATAAAGATTGGAAGGTTTGTATGTATTAATACAGGATGCCCATAAAGGTGGTGTGCAATAGTGGACTATTTTAAATTGCACACAAACTTTGTGGACACCCTGTATTTGCTGATACAAACCCAAGCATTTATTATACATTTAAAGACCATATTTACATGCATGTTTTTTGGATAGTGTGATTAGAATACTTGAAAGTTTGAAAAACTTGTATTACACTATGAAGAATATTTCCCTTGTTTCAGGTGACTCAAATAAAAATAATCCAATTATTAACACCTCTCATTAAAAGTAACTTAGGTGAATGGATGTGTGTGTGTGTGTGTGTGTGCGCATGCACATGCATGTGTAACTCCTTTACTGAGGTATGCATAAAGCTACACATATTTAATGTACTTAATGAATACAGCTACTTAAGTTTGGGAATAAATGTATAACCATGAAACCATTACCTCAATCAAGGCAATATGCATAACCATTACTTCCCCAAATTTTCTCCTGCCCCTATTATTCTTATCATCACTATTTTTTTATGGAAAAAAATATTTAATCTAAGACCTACCCTACTAGGAAATTTTTAATTTAGAATATAATATTATTAACTATAGGCACTATGCTATATAGTACGTAGGTCTCTGGAACTTATTTATCTTACATAACTGAAACTTTATGTGCTTTAACCATCACTTCCACATTTCTCTCCTTCCTCCATCCCTTGACAATAGCAATTCTGCTCTCTGCTTCTATGGGTTTAGACTATTTCAGATTCCACATATTAGTGAAATCATATAGTATTTGTTTTTCTGTATTTGGCTTATTTTCACTTAGCATAATATCCTCTAAGTTTATCCATGTTTTTGCAAATATCAGGATTTCCTCTTCTTAAAGGCTAAATTGTATTATATTTTGTCAATATGCTACATTTTCTTTATCCATTTGTTTGCTGATGGGCATTTAGGTTCTTCCCATATCTTAGCTGTTGTGAATAATGCTGCAGTGAGCATGGGAGTGCGGATATCTCTCTGAGATTCTGATTTTAATTTCTTTTGGTAAATATCTAGAGGTCGGATTTCCGGATCCAGTGATAGTTATATTTTTAATTTTTGAGAAACTTCCATTGTGTTTTCCATTATGGCTGTACCAACTTACATTCTTACCAACAGTATACTAGGATTTTCTTTTGACCATATACTTACCAACACTTGTGATTTTTTCTTTATAATAATCATCCTATCATGTGTGAGGTGATATTACTGTGTTTTGATTTGCATTTGATTGATGATTAGTGATGATGAACACCTTTACATATACCTAGTAAAAATGTACGTATCTTTTTTGGAGGAATGCCTACTCAGATATTTGCCCATTTTAAATTGGGTAATTTATTTTACTATTGAGTTGTGTGAATTCCAGATGTATTTTTTGATATGACTCCCTTCACATATAAAGACTTTCTAAATATTTTCTCCCATTCCAGAGATTGCCTTTTCATTTTGTGATTGATTCCTTGGCTGTACAAAAGCTGTTTTTACATTAATGTAATCTCACTTGTTCATTTTTGCTTTTGTTGCCTATGTTTTTCATGTTATATCCAAAAAAAAAAAAAAAAAATCACTGCCAAGACCAACATCAGGCAATATTTCCCTATCTTTTCTTCTAAGATTTTTTTTTTTTTGTGAGACAGAGCCTCAAGCTGTCCCCCTGGGTAGAGTGCCGTGGCATAGCTCACAGCAACCTCCAACTCCTGGGATCAAGCGAGTCTCCTGCCTCCGCCTCCCAAGTAGCTGGGACCACAGGCGCCCACCACAACACCCGGCTATTTTTTTTTTTTTTGGTTGCAGCCATCATTGTTGTTTGGCAGGTCCGGGCTGGGGATTCGAACCCGCCACCTTAGGTGTACGTGGCTGGCGCCTTAGCTGGTTGAGCTATAGGCGCCGAGCCTCTTCTAAGATTTTTTAAGATTTTAGCTATCACGTTTAGACCTTAAATCCATTTTTAGTTGACTTTTGTGTATGGTGTCAGATATTGGTCCAGTTTCATTCTTTTGTATGAGGCTAACCAATTTTCTCAAAAAATTTTATTGAAGAGACTAATATTAGTTTATTTTGTATTCTTGGCAAACTTGTCAAAAATTTCTTAATGATATATATGTAGATTTACCATATTTTGCCTTGTATGATGTACTCCTGTGTATTATGTGCACCCTGCACCCATATTTTTAGCCCAAACTTTCAGGAAAAAAAAACCTTTAGGTACTTCTTTGTATTATAAAGGAATTTTAGCATTTACTTTTTTTTTTTTTTTTTTTTATTGCAGTTTTTGGCCAGGGCTGGGTTTAAACCTACCACCTCTAGCATATGGGGCTGGTGTCCTACTCCTTTGAGCCACAGGCACTGCCCCAGCATTTACTTTTTAACATATGGCACAGGAAATTTTATGTAAAAGGTAATTACAAAACACAAGAACACATATAAAGTAGTTACAATATTTATGCATTATAGAAGGCCAAGAGTGCTTCATCACTGTCAATAGCAGAAGTATCATCAGTCCAGGGCTTCAGGTACCCCAAATCTCTACTTGTCTGCTGCAGCCTCAGTGCCCTCCAGGAATGTGCAGAAGAAGGCCACAGGCGGGGCAATGGTGTGCAGGAGCTTAGCTTAGCTGCTAAGATGCTAAGCTATCATCTGCCAAACCCTGAGCTCCAGGGCTGGCCAAGGGGCAAGGGTAATGGGTTTTTCACTGCAATATGCTTCATCCTCAGTGAGCACTATACTGAGGCATCCCTGCGTGGAGCTGCTTGCACCACCATGTCATAGCTGTTGGTCTGGCAGGGGCACAGGCTGAGGCCCTGGTCACCTGCAGCAGGAGGTCCATGAGCTGCACTTGCTGGTAGCTGTGGGAGATCTTGCTTTCATTCAAGTTCATCATAAGTTCAACAAAACCAACTACCGTATTCTAAGGTATTATTTTGCATATATATATTGTTATTGTTTTCCAGAGTTACACCTTTAATGTATAAACATAAATAAAATATTTAAAAACGTTTATTTGGGGGAAAAACTGAATGCATTCCCACTTTGAACTTTGACCCAAAGTTAACCACTGTTGCCATTTCTATTCTACATAGTGCTGAAAATCCTAGCTAGAGCAATCAGATGGAAGAGGTATCCAAATGGGGAAAGTAGAGATCAACCTTTTGCTCCTTGCAAAAGATGATTTTATATGTAAAAAAATCCCCAAAATTCAACTACGATACTCCTGGAACTGATAAAGAAATTCAGCAACATCTCAGATTACAAAATCAATGTATAAAAATCAGTAGCCTTTATGTACACTAACAACAGTCAAGCTGAGAATCAAATCAAAAGCACAATAACTTTCATAGTGTTCTCAAAGAAAATGAAATATCTAGGACAATATTTGACCACGGGGGTGAAAAACAATGAAGAATTACAAAACACTGAGGAAAGAAAGCTAAGAGGACTTAAACAGATGGAAAAATAATGCTCGTGGATTGGCAGAATCAACATTGTTAAAATGTCCATACTACCCAAAGTGATTTACATATTCAGCAAAATCCATATTAAAATTCCAAAGTCAGGGGAGGGGCAAGATGGCTGACAGGCACCAGCCTCCAACAGAAGCTCCCACCCAGAGGGAAGGATAATGTCCGGAAAATACCTAATAAAGCTGAAGATTGGGAGCCCAGCTGAGAGAGAAGAGTGATATCTGCAGGACACCTCTTCTGAGGCAAGCTGAGACTCTAAGGAAGCAATCTCCAGGTACATCCCTAGGAAAAGTCTCTGTCCCCTCCCCCAAGAAAGTTGTATTTTTCTCTTTGTTTTCTCTTCCTCTGCTCCTGTAAGTTTTCTACAGGCGAGCAGTGAACTGAGGACCTATAATCTCACCCCATGTGTGAGAGCTACAGGAAGGGGGGGGGTTTACTCCCCTAGAGGGACCCTGCTGAAATTCTGAACACTCTCTCCCTAGGCAGAAAAACTGAACAAACATTTTCACTGCCATTTTTGAACTTACAGTCCCCCTTTCCCCCCTTGACTACAGAGACAGTGAGGGAAAGCCCAAGAGCAGCGTCCCCTACAGGTCCCTGCAGCTGGAGACCTGTTAGAGCCACATGCATTCCCTGGGTGCTGGCGATCCCCACTCCCATGGCCCAAGACCTGCAAGAGCCACATGAGTACCATGGGTAGCCGCTGAGTTCCCTGCTCCCGGCACCCAAGCCAGGTGGGCCCAGAACTGCTTGCTAGAGCCATGTGCTCCTAGTACCCCTGGCAGGCAGCCCAAGAAGTATGAGAGGACAGCCAATTGAGAGGAAACCACACTAGAATGGCAGTACCCAAAGGTGAAGAGCAGTAACCACAGCAGCAGGACCAGTAAGGCTCACACTCCTAAGGCTCTTCAGGACAGACATGCTGTGCCTCTCTGGACCACCAGAGGAAGCCAGCATTGTCTCCATTTGCAGCCACTGACTGAATGGCTCTGACACAGACTCCAAACAGTGTAAACTCAGCATGGGGCGGAATCAGCAGAAAAACTCTAGTAACTTGAATAACCAGAGTAGATCAACTCCCCCAAGTAAGGATGGGACAGATGAAATTGAAGATCCCATCCATAAACAGATGGCTGTGATGTCAGAAATCGAGTTCAGAATCTGGATAGCAGATAAGATTAACAGAATGGATATAATCTAATTCATAAGATTATGAATTAGAATTTAAAATTTAAAAAAATTAGAATTTAAAATTATTTAAAAATTGTCTAAAGAACTCAATGATTTCAAAGATGAAATGACCAAAGATTATGACGCATTGAGGCAAGAGATTGTAGCCCTCAAAGACCTGAAAAATATGGTAGAATGCCTCAGTAACAGAATGGAGCAGGCAGAAGAAAGGATCTCTGACATTGAAGATAAAGCTTTTGAACACACCCAAGAGCTCAAAGCTAAAGAGAACTGGAGAGCAAAAAAGGATCATTCTTTCAGAGAACTCTGGGACAATTTGAAGAAAATTAAAATTCACCTTATAGGAATCCCTGAAGGTGACAAAGTTGCTTCATAAAATACAGAGGCTCTTCTTTATGAAATTATGAAAGAGAACTTTCCAGATATGCCAAGAGATTCTGAAATCCAGATAGCAGACAGTTTCAGAACTCCAGTATGACTCAACCTGAATAAGACATTCCCCCGGCACATCATAATTAACTTTACTGAAGTCAATATGAAAGATAAAATTTTGAAAGCAGCTAGACATAAGAAAACCATAACATACAAGGGGAAGAATATTAGAATGACTGCAGATCTCTCTGCTGAAACCTTTCAGACTAGAAGAGGGTGGTCATTGACTTTTAACCTCCTAAAACAAAATAACTTTCAACCCAGGATCCTGTATCCAGCTAAACTGAGTTTAATTTATGATGGAGAAATTAAATATTTTAATGACATTCCCATTTTGAAAAAATTTGCCATAACTAAACCAGCTCTCCAGGATATCCTCAGACCTATCCTCCACAATGACCAGCACAATCCTCCACCATCAAAGTAAACTCACTCAGAAACTTTTGATCAAATTCCAACTTTCACAGTGGTGAAAGGATTAAAAATGTCTACTGGACTTTTGAAAAACTCGACACCCAAAATTTTATGAGGCTATCAGTATTCTCAATCAATGTGAATGGCTTAAATTGCCCTCTAAAGAGACATAGGTTGGCTGACTGGATCTAAAAAATCAGTCCAGATATTTGCTGCATACAAGAATCTCATCTTACCTTAAAAGATAAATATAGACTCAGTGTGAAAGGATGGTCATCGATATTCCAGGCAAATGGAAAGCAGAAAAAAAGCAGGTGTTGCAGTTTTATTCACAGATACAATAGGCTTTAAACCAACAAAGGTAAGCAAGGATAAGGATGGTCACTTTATATTTGTTAAGGGTAATACTCAATACGATGAGATTTCAATTATCAATATTTATGCCCCCAACCAGAATGCACCTCAAGATATAAGAGATACTCTAATAGACATGAGCAACTTGATTTATACCAGTTCCATCATAGTCGGAGATTTTAATACTCCCTTGACAGTGTTGGATAGATCCTTCAATAAGAAGTTTTCTTCTCATCAGGTCACAGAACATACTCCAAAATCGACCACATCTTAGGTCACAAGTCTAACCTCAGTAAATTTAAAAGTATAGAAATTATTTCATGCATCTTCTCAGACCAGCATGGAATAAAGGTTAAACTCAGTAACAACAGGAATCAGCAGACTCATACAGAAAGATGGAAGCTAAATAACCTTATGCTGAATAATAGGTGGGTCAGAGATGAGATCAAGAAGGAAATTACCAAATTTTTGGAACAAAATGACAATGAAGACACGAGTTATCAGAACCTCTTGGATACTGCAAAGGCAATCCTAAGAGGGAAATTTATAGCACTGCAAGTCTTCTTTAAGAAAATGGAAAGAAATGAAGTTAACAACCTAATGGGACATCTCAAGCAACTGGAAAAAGAAGAAATGTCCAATCTGAAACCCAGCAGAAGAAAAGAAATAACCAAAATTAGACCAGAATTAAATGAAATTGAAAACAAAAGGATTATACAACAGATCAATAAATCAAAAAGTTGGTTTTTTGGAAAGGTCAATAAATAGATAGACCTTTGGCCAATCTAACTAAGAAAAAAAGAGTAAAATCTCTAATTTCATCAATCAGAAATGATATAGACAAAATAACAACAGACCCCTTAGAAATTCAAAAAACCCTTAATAGTACAAGAAACTTTATTCTCAGAGATATGAAAATTGACCAATATGAAATCGACCAATACTTGGAAGTATGCCACCTTCCAAGACTCAGCCAGAATGAAGTGGAAATGTTGAATAGGCCTATATCAAGTTCTGAAATAGCATCAACCATACAAAATCTACCTAAAAAGAAAAGCCTGGGACCAGATGGCTTCACATCAGAATTCTATCAAACCTTCAAAGAGGAACTAGTACCTATATTACTCAACCTCTTCCAAAATATAGAAAAAGAAGGAATACTACCCAACACATTCTATGAAGCAAACATCACCTTGATCCCCAAACTAGGAAAAGACCCAAGAAGAAAAGAAAATTACAGACCAATATCACTAGTGAATATTGATGCAAAAATATTCAACAAGATCCTAACCAACAGAATCCAGCAACACATTAAAAAAATTGTACACCATGACCAAGTAGGTTTTATCCCTGGATCTCAAGGATGGTTCAACATATGTAAAATATAAATGTAATTTATCACATAAACAAATTAAAAAACAAAAACCATATGATTCTCTCAATTGATGCAGAAAAGCTTTTGATAATATCCAGCATCTATTCATGATCAGAACACTTAAGAAAATTGGTATAGAAGGGACATTTCTCAAATTGATAGAGGCCATCTACAGCAAGCACATAGCCAGTATCATATTGAATGGAGTTAAATTGAAATTATTTCCACTCAGCTCAGGAACCAGGCAAGGTTACCCATTGTCTCCATTGCTCCCTAACACTGTACTGCAAGTTTTAGCCATCACAATTAAGAAAGAAAAGGCGATCAAGAGTTATCCATATAGGGTCAGAAGAGATCAAACTTTCACTCTTCGCAGATGATATGATTGTATACCTAGAAAACACCAAGGATTCTACTGCAAAACCTTAGAAGTGATCAAGGAATATAGCAGTGTTTCAGGCTACAAAATCAACACTCATAAATTGGTATCCTTTATATACCAACAACAGTCAAGCTGAAAAAATAGTCAAGAACTCCATTCCATTCACAGTAGTGCCAAAGAAGATGAAATATTTGGGAGTTTACCTAACAAAGGATGTGAAAGACCTCTATAAAGTGAACTATGAAACTCTAAGAAAAGAAATAGCTGAAAATGTTAACAAATGAAAAACCATACCATGCTCATGGCTGGGAAGAATTAACGTTAAAATGTCCATACTATCCAAAGCAATATATAAATTTAATGCAATCTCTATTAAAGCTCCACCCTCATACTTTAAAGATCTCAAAAAAATAATATGTCGTTTTATATGGAATCAGAAAAAACCACGAATAGTCAAGACATTACTCAGAAATAAAAACAAAGCAGGAGGAATCACACTACCAGACCTCAGACTATACTATAAATC
>NW_003852430.1:61433-85471 GCF_000181295.1 Otolemur garnettii
GAAGAATGTAAATATCTTAACACAATAACTAAGAAAATGCCATGAAGGCTATGTTAACCAGTTTGATGAAAATATTTCAAATTGTATATAAAAATAGCACACTGTACCCCATGAAAGCATTAATGTACACAGCTATGATTCAATAATAAAAAGAAAAAAAATGCCAAAGTTATTTTTCACAGATCTAGAAAAAATAGTTTTACATTTCCTATGGAATCAGAAAAGACCCTGAAAAGCCAATAAAACCTTACTTAATATCAATAAATCTGGAGACATCACTTTAGCAGACTTTAAGCTATACCCCAAGGCTATAGTAATCAAAACAGCATGGTACTAGCATAAAAACAGAGACATAGCAGAAGTGTGGATCAGGATGGAGAACCCAGATATGAACCATCTTTATATCTTATCTTTGACACAGCAGATAAAAACCTACATTGGGGAAAATAATCCCTATTCAATAAATGGTGCTGGGAAAACTGAATAGCCACATGTAAAAGACTGAAACAGGACCCGCAGCTCCCACCACTCACAAAATGTAATTCACATTACATTAACACATTAATTACACATTAACAGATTTAAACATAAGACATGAAACTATACAGATTCTAAAAGAAAATGTTGAAAAATCTATTACAGATGTCAGCCTAGGCAAAGAACTTATGAAGAAGACCCCAAAAGCAAGTACAACAAGAGCAAACATAAACAAATGGGACCTGATAAAACTAAAAGTTTCTGCACAGCCAAGGACATATCAGTAGAGCAAATAGACAACCTACCAAATGAGAGAAAATATTTGTGTGCAATATGTCAGATAAAAGGCTGACAACCTGAATCAACAAAGAATTCAAGCAAATCAGGAGGAAAGGATCAAACAACCCAGTTGTAAAGCGGCCAAAGGATATGAACAGAAAATTTTCAAATGAAGATAGACTGATTGCCAACAAACACGTGACAAATGATCAATGTCTCTCATTATCAGGAAAATGCAAATCAAAACCACATTAAAGTATCACCTAAGCCCAGTGAGAATGGCACGTATCAAAAAGCTGCAAAGCAACAGATACTGGCAATGCAAAGAGCAAGGGACACTCTTACAGTAGGTGTGGTTGCAGTTGTAGTTGTGGTTGTTACAGTTACAAACTCTAACACTCTTAGAGTTTGTAGTTGGTGGGAATACGAAGTAGTACAACCTCTATGGAAAATAACATGGAGATACCTCAAAGCATTAAATGTAGACCTATCATTTGGTCCTGCAATTTCACTACTAGGTATTTACTCAAAGGAAAAAAAGACTTTTTAATCATAAAGTCACTTGTACTGGAATGTTTCAGGCAGCACAGTTCATAACCATAAAGATATGGAAACAACCCAAGTGCTCATAAAGGCATGAATGAATTAATAAAATGTGGTATACGTATACCATGGAATATTATTAAGTCATAAAACATGGTAACCTAGTATTTTTTGTAACAATCTGAAAGATATTGGATGGAAACCATTCTCCTAAATGATGTATCATAAGAATGGAAAAAACAAATATGTGTATTTGGTACTAAATTGGAACTAGTTGATCAATACTTACAGGCACAACATAATTCAAGTAGGTGGGAAGGGGATAGAGAGGATGGGTAAATTTATACCTAACAGGTATATCACTGACTTTCTGGGTGAAGGACATGTTTATAACTTTGATTTGAAATACATAAAAGTAAACTATGTAACTAAAATGTATGTACCCTCATAATAGTCTGAAATTTAAAAAAATTACATATATATAGATACAGGATTAGTACTACCCATGTATAATGTTCATCCTTATTTTTCCCACAAAAATCTGGGCAACAAAATACATTACACACAGCAAATACAGTATTTCTGAATTCTCTATTGTGTTTCATTTGTCTATGTGTCTATTATGCTATACTGTCTTAATTAGTATAGCTTTGCAATTTAGTTTGAAATCAGAGAGTGTGGAGCCTTTAAATTTGTTCTTTTTCAAGATTGCTTTGGATTTTGGAGTCTTTTGTGGTTTCATAAAATATAAATTTCGCATTTTTTTCTATTTCTCTGAAAAACACCATTGGAGTTTTCATACGCTGTCATAAAATATCTTCTTGTAGGAAAGTTCATTTCCCTACCTCATTGTCAGTTGGCCAGTGGGGAATATAAGAAGATGTGGCAAAATACTGACCCCAAGCAGAACTTATAAGTGACATCATGTGTTCCTGCCATCTCTTACATTCTTCTTCTGACATGAGAAGGAGCATGCGAAGTAGTGGTAGTTCTTTAGCCAGAATGAGGAAGTGATTAGTTTGGCCTCTGTGGGTAATCTTCAAGCTTTGACACATAACAAAAGCCAGAAATAAATACTTTAAGTCACTGAGATGTCAAGTTGTTTCCTACTGCAGCAAAGTCAATTAACACATATGTTAAACTGACCTCTGCTGTCTCTCAATGAGTCATATAATTTAATTATGGACCTTTGAAAACTGACTGATTAAAGTGAAGCCATATTCTCATTAGCATATAGATAAAAATGATATTTAATGAACCTGGTGTACTCAAAGGCTGCAAATCTCACCAGTTCACTATCTAAACCAAAATTATATAAACTGTGCACAAAATGCAAACATTTTAGTCTATATATGACATAATTACATTCTAATTCTTGTATTTGGGGGAAATGTTTATATTTTTCTTGGAGTACATCCCTTTCCTGTTTTTCATATATTTTTTGGAATTAAAAATCCTTATAGAACTATTTTTAATGAAGACATAGATTAAAAGATAAAAAAGGAATATTTTACTATGCATATAAAATAGAGGAAAGGGTGAAAAACAACTTCTTGTCCTTTTTCTCTATGAGAGTTTTCGTGTCCTTTTTCTCTATGAGAGTTTTCTATCACCAACAGGATTAAGTATTTCTCTTGATGTATGTGTTTTTAGATTCCTACGGGACATAGTCTCACCTCAGTATAATAGAGGGAGATACTTTGGTGCATCAAGAGGATGTGAGGTTACTTTTCTGTTGTTAGTTGTTTCTCTGCACTTTGGATTGAAACTGTGACACTGGGTAGCTATTTCACATTATTATTTCAGGAGAAGGTATGTAATGATGTCTTTATAAATATATCTACGGTGCATAGCCATATAGTAACTGTATTGATTATTGGATATACCTCATCAGAGTCTGTCCTAAAACACATTCCTACAAGACAACAGAAATCTTCTCCATAATCTAATTCTATAGTAAGTCAACTTTGCCACCTCCTTGAAGCCTCTCTGTCATGTCCTCCATCACCAATATCTTCCAGAATGTTTCTTGTTCGTATTGTACACTAGTACCCATTATACTAAGGATACTTTAGAAATGAGGAATGGGTGCTTGGCACCCCACAGAACTCCACATTCACTGAATACATGAGCCTGCCAGAGAGGGAGCATGTGCACTGATGAATAAACAAGATCATGTAAAGTTCAGTATGTGGGTATCAGCTGGCTTCTATTATACTCTAATTAAATCTTGTCTCCCTCAGAGTAAAGTAAACTCCTTGAGGGCAGTTGTCATGTCACTTCATTGTTGTTTCCCACAGCACTAGGCACACAGTCATGGCTCAGCAAGTTCTCACCAAATGTAATGGAATTGAATTAGATGGGTAGGAAATAACAAAGACTTGTTTGAGTCAGGCTTCATTTATTTGTAATTGAAACACAAATCTTCAGAGTTACTAATCTAGTCCTTATCACCTTACTGTTTGGGGCAATATGAGCAGCTCAAACCATTTCTATTTTGTGAGCAAATTTTAAGCAGTCCAGAAAAGAGAAGGACTCAGGGATTTTTGTTATTTATTCACACAGTGTGCACTGGCTAGTTACCTAAGAGATGCCAACCCCCCATTGGTGTTGCACATTGAGGCTATTTTCACCCCATTGTGTAACACAGACATTATTTAGCTCTTATCATGGTAATTATGTATGTTGTTAAGATACATACTCCCAGCACACATCCAGAACTGAAAAAGACTGTCAGGAGCAATGAGGAAGGACATAGTATCTGCCACCAGGCGGACATGAGTTCAGTTCTCAATCCTAGTACTTACACGGATTAGTTGAATGTGTTAGGTAGCTCACATAAACTCTCTGAACCTCCACTGCCTCCTTTATTATGTGATAAATGCCAACTTCACATGCTTCCAGGAATGTTCTAGAAAAGGTGAGGAGGTGCCGACCACAGCGGCTGACGCAGGACTCGAGAGCAACCCGTTAGCCTCTGTCACTATTTGCATCTTTGGTTCCTCACACTACGTCTGGTATGTAATAAGTGCTAAATCAAATTAATTTCAACAAATGAAATCTATTGGGCTCATTAACCAATTTCTGTCATGATGACAGAAAAAACACACTTGATAAAATCATGGAAAGGCTCATTAATGTGCATTTCTTTTTTGAGTTAGCAGAGGTAGAATAGTCGTCGTTCTTGTAGGTGGGAAGGAAACTACGCAGTTTAACTTGTGTGTCCATAGTTTATTAAGGATCTACCACGTGACTGGCACTGAGAACACTGTTTCATGTGCTCTGAGAGATTTGTAAACAGTGAAAACAGAACAGGCATTGACTTTTGGTGAAGAATTTCCTACTCTGATATGGAAGTAGAGAGATGCTGGACAAGCTTCAGAATCAGTAGTACCTGTTGTCATGGAGCCTGAAATTCTACCTTAAGAAATCTATCCTTTTGTTGCTAATTCCTACTTAGTCTGCTGACACCATGCATTTCTGTCTCACTTTATAGTTTACGAAGAACTTGAAGAGGCATGATCTTATGTTACTATTATTTTTATTTTTATTCTCTAGATTAAAGGAATACCACCTAATGTTTTGATACACATATTTAGTGAGATGATTATTATAGGCAAGAAAATTAATATGTATTGATAATAGTTCTCAAGTTGTACCTTAGCACTCTCGACTCATTCAGCCTATGTAACTGCAACTTAGTACCCTTTGACCTACATCTTCCCATTTCCCACCTGCCCTCTGCCATTGGTGACCACTCTTCTACTTTCTTTTATTATTTTTATATCACCCCAATGAAGTAAGAAGAAATCATTATCTCTATTTTGTAGCTACTCATATAATTGAAAATTTTATGAAACCAGGAAACTAAATCCAGAGCTCATTCTCCCATGGGCTTTAAAAGCCCTCTACTAATAGGAAAGATGTAGAGAAAAAGTTGTAAGTTCTGAACATGGTAACTGGGCATCAAGTCCCCAGGGAGTGGCTGGGAAGTGGTTTCATGATGTCAGGGGTTCTAGGTCAGGGAGAGAACTTTCTAAGGCAAAATTCCTCAAGCTTTGCCCACTGCCATTCTGATTAGACACTTCCTTGTGGGGGCTGACCTGTGCACTGCAAAGAATTTCTTAACAGTCTCAACCTTTACTCACCAGGTGACAAAATCACTTCCTTGGGGCAATGGAAAATGACTCCAGATATTTCCAAATTTCCCTTGGGAGGTCAGGCTGAGGGGAGCAAAATTGTCCTGGGTGGGACAGCACTCCACAAAAGGGATTAAAATAAACTGTAAAACTTTATCTATTTTATGGTTTTTGACCTAGAGAGATAACAGGAGATGTCACAGTCCCTGAACCCAAACAGTTACTCTTTTTAAATAGATATAAGTCCTAGCCTGCTTCTTAGGAAGAGTTCAGCTGGTGCTGAAAGCTCTGCAGAATGCTAAAAGGTGAGAGAGATATTTTTCTCCCAGGGGAAGACACAGCTGTTCTCACGGGCTAGGGTGAGGGAATCGTCTGCTGTTATTTCAGGGCATAAGCCCACATAGGACTGTTCCAGAAAACAAAAGAAGGAAAAGGAAGAATTGTCCAGCTGAAATGTATCCAGGGTATAGTCACCACACAGTTGTTCTTCTATAGCATGACATAAAATAAACTTGGGCCACCCCCATCTGTTTCTGGCTTTATAAACACAAAACCTTCCTTGCTGTCAATATCACTCTGCTTCAATATTCAAAGGGGTGAAAGGGGAGCATATTAGGTCATAAGTTAGAGTCACTGGAGTTGGGCATTAGTCACTAGTATGTAAATTTAGGCAAAGCACTTTACCTCCCTAGGTCTAGGTTTCTGTGTCTGAAGATAAGATTAATTTTAATGTCTCCAAATTCTAAACTAGTATTTTTCTTTTTTACGTTTACTACCACAACTGAAATCACTGTTACTTCCAGCTAGTATAAATGTATGATTATATTGCCATCCACATCACCAGAAGTAATATGGTAATATTGGTGGTGTCATTCTTGTGAAGTTAAATAAAGGTTCTAATGAAGCAGATTAAGGCTACTTACAATACATGCCTCCTTGGGCTCAGAGGGACTAGGGAGAAAATGATCTACTCGGATATGAGAAATGAAGTAGCCAGGGCATTGAAATCCATAACTCACCATGGTTAATGAATCTTCCTCTCCCTAACCCAATACCCCAGGCAAAAGATAGGCATTGGTACCTATTAAATAAGAGCTAGGAGAAAAGGAATTACAGTCGAAACCCTCTTAAGACATTTTCAAAGGAGCAGCCATTAAAACTTCTAAACCAGGAAATCTTCCTTGGAGAGAAATGGAAAAGCAAAGGTACTGTGCCATGCAAATGTGGCCACTTAATACACACTATCGGATGAGGAGGACGATAAGAATAATGTATGCTGGAGGGAAAATTAGGAAGCAGGGACCTTCTAAAGGAAGGTTATTTTCTTTCTTTCTTTCTTTCTTTCTTTCTTTCTTTCTTTCTTTTTCTCTCTCTCTCTTTTTTTTTTTTTTTTTTGCCAACTGAGTTTGTACTTGTAGAACTGTCATATGACCTGAAGATGGATATCCTTAATAGACTAAGAATCCATTAAGAAGTCATCTCTCAGTCAGAATCTGAGCTCTGGTGGTTATCGTAGCCATGTGGATATAAGGGATACGATTTCTATTCCGGGGAGAAGGAATCATCGCTTTCACAGCCAGATGCACTCTTTGTTAATTAGAAGGCCTGAACTTCCCTTTCCTCATTTCTTATTTTTCCCTAAAAGATGCCAAGTCCTTGCAGTTCCCTCTCACAAGCAACAATGAAGACTTGGGGAGAGTAAGCAAGCAGTGATAGATGGCCTCACAAAAGAAAAACTAGCCTTTAAAGTAAATATTGTAATAGCATCATTTCTCCAGAGCATTTGGAATTTGGGGATTTGTTTGGGAATGCTTACTACTGTCTGAGTGGAAGCACAGGTGTGGGTGAATACTGGCAATCTCTGCCACTTCCTGCCCAGGTATCCCTTTATTCCCTCCCACCCACACTCCTGCCAGTCATGGCATTCAGGTTCTTTAAGAGAAGACTTGAAAGCCATACATGTCGAAGGGAGCAGTCTCAACACAGTCTTCAGCCAATCTTGTGATGAGTTGGGGTGGTCCTTCAGAATTTCCCTCAAAGCAGAGTGAGGAGGCTGGACCTTTAGACCTACATTGACCAGTTTCTACACTTGGATGCTTATAGAAAAAAGCATAACCTTGGACAAGGTGGGAGGTAAAATCTGGCCTGAGACAATTTATCAAAAAATGCTATTCTGAGGGGTGTATTCAGCACTCCCAATAACTAGGGGATTAAATCCCTTAGTCCTTTATCAAGATCTGGGAAGTGCCTCAAGCAACCACTATGAACTGCCTGTATTCAGGGAAGGGAAGAACATAACAGTTATTGAGCAATAACAGACTGGGAATCCTGTGTGTAGGCTTAAAAGTTTCTTCTCCCTATAGAAGGAGAAGCTATTTAATGTGATCTATGAGTTGTGATCGATGGGAGGAACTTCTTATTTTTCTTTATGGTTTCAACTTCTGGGGAAGTTTGCCTTGTTTATTATCCTCCATGTATAGGTCGGAAGGGGGCGGTGCAGAGTCTACTCTCCTTGGATTGTGCATGTTTGGAAGACATATGCCTGTCCCTGGAAAGTTGGGAAGCTAGAGGGGTTGTTGTAAACCTTGAGTCGTGAGAGATGTTTAAAACCTAGGTTAAAGGGTTCTTTGACAATGCAGTTTCCTTAAAAACTGAATAAACTAATGAGCTATTTGTTGCCAATCAATTCCACGTGGCAGAAGTCATCCAAATTTCTTTTCCAGATTTTATTTCCCAGTATGCTTTATTTAATTCTTTGGTCCCATCTCTCTCTCTTTTTAAAAATATATTGGTGGCTATCCTGAAGAATCTGGTTTTAGTGGAAAGGCTAATGCTTTGCCCAACACTGGATATTATGAGATTTTATTTGTCAAAATTTTTATCAGTCTTATTTTTTTACTTCTGGGGGTCTAGGAAAAAAATTTTATAAAGCTTTAAGATCTTGAATTTTAATCTCTGTGCCATTTCATTGCTTCTTACTAGTCAGACAACATTTCTTATGAGCTCATCTCTTGCTTGAAATATCTTGCCAAATGAGCCAACATTAGCCTACACACACTTGAGCCAAATTTACCTATCTCAAAGTTGTCAGCTCAGTAGGCATATGGTCACATTCTTATATTATCTTAGGTTACAGATTTATCAAATATTTTTCCACAGCATATTATAGAACAACAGTCTACATTTGTTTTTTTGACACATATGTATTTTATATAATTTAGATACTGGTTGTTGCAGCATCTGACTTCAAGAGACTTATATCTAGATTTGTTGTAGTGGGCTAACCACTTAACACCCAGCCCTCAATTTCCAGTGCCCTAAAACATGTTTCTCATTTCAGATCATCTTTCTCATTCAGATCAACATCTTTCTCATTCAGATCATCCCACATATGTCAGCTATCTTTCTTCCAAACACTGATTCTGATATGCAATCTCTCCTACATTTTGGCACCATGACCTTCAACATATACCTTCTAAGATTTTCTAAGAAGGAGAAAGAAAACAGAGGATGGAGCATTGGAGATTTGGGAGGGAAGTGGTAAGCTTGAAAAACCCAGCTATTACTTTTGGCTATATTCCATTGTCTGTGACTCAGTCACCTGCTTCAATTCATGTGTAGTGAAGGCTTAGAAAGAATGTTCTAAGTTCAGGATAAAGATAGGAATAGAGAATTGTGGGCAGCCAGTCTTTGCCTCACATGGTCATAGAAATAATTAAGATGCTGATTATAAAGGTTCTTATGTTATCCTGCTATGGAAATTGAAATATAACTTTGAAAAATAATTTAAGAGAAGTGGCTGAAAGAAAGGAAAAATAAGGGTGTGTGGTGATATACGAGGGAAGATAAGCTAATGGTGAAAACTGAGAAAGAGTATTCAGAGAAGCACTGAAAAGACTTATGAAAGAGTAATATTCTAAGAGCCAAGGCAGCAGAGTTTTCCAAAAGTCTAAAGTGTCTAGTGCTACAGAGTGATCTGAATGATAAGAAACTTAAAGGGCAGAAAACACGATGAAAGTTTGGGCAGCTAGAATTTTGATGCACACATGTGTTGGAAAACTGTATCTACTAAGGGTGGAACAGAAACATGTTTATATGTGATCTGAAAGGTAGGTTTGGAGGGTAATAGTACCAATGTCTGTAATAGCCAACCAAGAACTGGAAGTGTCTCAAATGTTCACCAATAGTAGAATGTCTAAATAAGTTGTGGAATATTCACCTACTGAATATTATATTGTAAAAAAATAAACACTGTGGATAAATCTTGTAATTAATATTGACCAAAAGCAATCAGACACAAACAATGCATACTGTATAATTTCATTTATGTAAAACTTAAAACAGTGAAATCCAATTTTTGGTATTAGAAATCAGGATAGTGTTTACTCATGGGGGCAAGTGTGACTTCAAGGGGACATAAAAGGTCCCTTGAGGTTCTGGTAATGTTTGAGATTTGCATAATGGTTACATGATACAGTGGTTACATTAATAGCTTCCAAAAGGTAATCTTATCCTTTATATCTGTTAATATGTTATCTTACATCCTTACAAAATGATTTTCAGATATAATTAATTTAAGTATCTTAACATTAGAGGACTTGTCTGTAGTCTGGGCCCAATGTCATCACAAGGGTCCTTAAAAGAGGAAGGAAAGTAGCTTGTAGAGAGATTTGCTAAGGAAAGGAGAAGTTGTAATGATGTTTTTTGAAGATGCAGGATGGGGCTATGAACCAAGGAATTCAGGCGTCCTCTGGAAAGTAGATAAAGCAGATAAAGCAAAGAAATGGATTTATCTTCTAGAGCAGGTATCCTCAAACTATGACCTGCAGGCCACATGCAGCCCACCGACGACAACGACATTTATCTGGCCCGCTGGGTGTTTTTGCCACCGCTACCTGTCCTGCTTAGCAGCCAACTCATCCTGGGGCCTTCAGTCCCGGCACTCCAAGGGTCTGAGGGACAGTGAACTGGCCCCCTGTTTAAAAAGTTTGATGACCCCTGTCCTAGAACCTCTAAAAAGAATACAGGTCTGTCACCTTAATTTTAGTTCTAAGAAGCATTTTAGATTTCTGATCTCAAGAAAGGCATGGTAATCAACTGATGTTTAAATGACTAGCTTTGTGGTAATTTGTTATGACAGCAAAAGAAAACTAATACATACCAGGATATAGATTTTGTGAAGTTTCATTTTATACTTATGAATTGTATAATTTTATATTTATATATAGTTTAATAAAAGTTTACATTAAGAAAGGATGAAACAGGACTTCATAATTAAGAAGTCATTTTTAACCCTGTTGAAAGTAGTTTTCAGGAGGGTATAGCCATATTATAGCACCTTGAAAAAAAATAAAGCTGACAGAGTAGAAGATTCTGACCGTTCAAAGCTTGTCAGTTATGAAAGCAGAAAGTTATGGTTGAGTTGGGAGTGGGGTGGGATGCACTGGGGTAGAATTAAGGAAAGACTTATATTTATATTGAGAAAGTGTTGAGCAACTTCTGAGACTGAGTCTTAAGCAACTTCTGATAGCAGCAAAGTTATAGGAGAGAATGCATCAGTAAGAAAGAGATGGAAATAATCCATATTGTTTTCTTTTCTGCTGGTTAGCAAGAGGAAATTGAATATTTATAAACACATAAAGAAATACTTGGAGAGTTTATATAGAGAGGAGTTGAAAGTTCCTTATCTGCTCTGTTAGGGTGGGAGGTACCAGAGTGAGGTATCTTGTTAGTATTTGTGTCAGTTAACCATTGTGTATAACAGCACGCCTCCAAACATAGGGGCTTACAAAAAAAATAATTTATTTGGCTCCTAAGTTTATAGATCAGTTGGGTGGGTTTTCTAGTCTTGGTAGGCTTGGTGGATATTTGCTAGAGTTTCTCAATTTTCTGTATTCAGCAGAGTTAGCTGGTCTAAGATGGCCCCAGACAGGATGATTGCTGACCTTTCCCCTTCAGTAGGCTAGTCTCACCTTACCTCATGATAAAGGGAGGGTTCCATTGAAGTAAGCAGAAGTTAGCAAAAGCCATACTGATGCCTAGACTTGTGACTGTAACGCTGATACTTCCATTTCATCCTTTTAGCCAAAATAAGTCATAAGACAAACCCAAATTTAACAGTGACAAAATAAATCCCAGTGCTTAAGGGGAACAGGTACAAAGTCACATTGCAAGAAGCATGGATACAAAGAAAGGAATAATCCACACCATTTTACAATCAATATAACAAAATATATTCTTTTTATTCTTTTATCTTTTTTTTGAGACAGAGTCTCACTTTACTGACTTTGGTAGAGTGCCATGGTGTTATAACTCACAGCAACCTCAAACTCTTAGGCTCAAGTGATTCTATTGCCTCAGTCTCCCAAATAGCTGGAACTACAGTCCCCCTTCACAATGCCCAGCTATTTTTAGAGATGGGGTCTTGCTTTTGCTCAATCTGGTCTTGAACTCCTGATCTCAGGCAACCCACACACCTTGGCCTCCCAGAGTGCATGAGCCACCGCACCCAGCCGAAATATATTCTTTTTGAGCATTATGGCCAAAGATAGCATTTGAAGGATGTGTTCCATGTTGATTTAGCACTAACTTTGCTGTTACCCTGACATCAGTTTTTCATGGGGTGATATCTAGTCCATAGGACAGATTCTTTTGGCCACTAAACAGAGAAGATACAGGGTGAATGGTGGGAGAGTATTTGGACGTCTGAGGTATACAGAAACTATTGACCCAATGTTCTGTAAGATCAGGCTTTTGTACGCTTTCATTTTAGAAGGAGGGAACTTAGCTCATTAGTAGCAGAGATACGTAGAAAATACAATATTCAAGCTTAGATTTATCAGAAGATAATTCAAATTATCTTACTTAACAGATTCCGGATCTGTTTAAATTTACTGAAAATCTGGATCAAATATTAGCTTTTCTATTACAGAGATATCAAATTTCGGATATGCTTCATAATGACTCAATTTCTTGGCACATGCTGCAAAGCACCCTGGTGATCTAGTGCAAATGAATGCAGAATGTATCACAGACCATGCTTTGGGTCAAAATATCCCCACCTCCCTCCCTTCCACCTTTTCACTCTGTTTTTTTCTCCTGAATAGGATATACCCCATATTGATATTCAATACAGATACCGAGTATGCAATTTATTATGTCAAACTGAAAAATGCCTGTGGTGATACAGGTTTTTATAGCTGTGGTTTTCTCCAGCTCAAATTGCTTTGAGTATCTGTGTGTTGGCAGAAAGTTCGAAGTAGAATGGCTACAGAAACCATGAGTGGACAAAAGACACCTTTAGAAACTACAAACCAGCAAGCAGAAAGCCTTTTAGCTGTAAGTCAGCAGACTTTTATGTCAAGCTTGGCTGACTAATTATTGCTTATAATTTGCATTAGGATTAATTAACTAATTAGAGAGGAATGTCTGAAGGCAAAGTTATGGCTCTGCTTGTCAAGCTGAGGACTTTAATTATTCTGATATTTTTAATTATAATCAGCTGCTGAATGAGTATTACATTGTCAGCTACTATCACTAAACTAAGATGGGCAAAGGGGCTGGAGGAATTATGGGGACTCGCCACTGTTCTTCCTCTGGCAATGGAAAGGTACAGCCAAGACACATGTAAGAAGAAAGCCTTCTCACAGCGACAGTCCTTAAAAGTGCAAACAGAATTGGGCAAACTACAATTCAGGTTGGCTTGTCAATTAAAGACTGCAGTAGAAACTACTCCTAAGCAAAATGGGGAAATCAGCTTTTTACCCCACTTCTATAGCCGGTAAGAAGTCTTGTGACGTGGTCATGATAGTGGACTGGGCTTAGCCAACTTAACATTTTCTTGTGGATCCTGTTATCAGCTTCCTGGATTTCTTGGTAGATTGTTTCCTGTAATATTAGGTTTATATGATTTTTTGTTTTTTCTACAAATGGCAAATTAGGAGACTTAGTATGCACATCCTGGAAACTGCTTTGAGTGTTCCAGGGAGTTATTAAATAAAATGCCCAGCACATAGTACATAACCAGTAAAAATTGATTGGATTAATTGTGAGATATTGGCATATGATATATGAGACCTAACAAATATAGATGTGCTACCATAGCACCTAATTGCACAAGATGTCTGGGAATTTCTGCCAGAATATCAGAAAGCAAAAACACACCCTTTATCTTGAACATAACATTTAAACAATGGCCAGAAACATAATAAAAAATGAAGCATTGAAAGCTGCAACATAACTTTTCTTTGATGGTTGAAGAGCTAAAATCACTGTTTTTCTCAGATAATTACGACAAAGAAACTCTAAACTTAAGTGATGTTAAAGGTTCCAAATGACTTACAAACTGGCAAAGGCCTGCAGATTTAATGTCAAGGCACTACACAAATGTTGAGCTGATTTCTTTTCTTTTTAAAGATGCCCAGGAGTGAATTCCCAGATTCTCAATCACACAGACAGTCTATGAGAATCAGCAGTGTTTTCTTTGGGAGTGTAGCTTAGGGACGAAGGCAGTCACTTAGCCCTTCATTACTGCAAAAGTGCTCTGCATTTAGCAGTCTCTGTTTTCAACCTTTGTACACAGGGGAGCAAGTAAGGGGATGAGGCTGTTCATAAAATTATAGACTATCAGGACCTGGAAGAGCTCTTAGAGAAGAGAAACCTTCTGTGTAGTGTTTAGGAACATGAGTGCCGGTTTTTATTTATTTCACAAACACTTGCAGAGCCTTTACCTAGTGCCAGGCATTGTTTGGAGCACTCTCAAATGACCACATCAGAAGTTCCCATATTACTTAGCACAGAGGTTAAGGAACTTGCACACAGTAACCCAGCTATCAGCATGGGCTAGGCTGGAAGTTGAGCCCTGGCCTCCTAAGAGCTGCGACACACTGCCTCACATGGTATGACCTGAATCCCAGATTCTCCTCCTCTCCTGTGCCCTTATCTGTCAGTGGAAAATAATAATCGTGCTTGCATCACAGTGATGTTGCCAGGATCCAATAAAGTGTGGTCCATGGAGCATACATGCTGTTTAGCCAGATATCAGGTCCAACCTCACAATTTTGTACTTTTCAAGGAACTAAGGATCAAAGATTAAGAGACTTGGTCAAGGTCCCTGCAGCAGCAGGTGCCACAGCTAAGGGGACTGTGTGGAGTCCTTGACTCCCAGTCCAGTGTTCTTTCCTCTGTCTACATTATGTTCCTCTGAGTGACTGACTGACTTACCTCCTCATTTGCTTGGGATTTCCTAGTTTCAGGATTAAGAGACGAATCCAGGGAGTTAGTCATGTGTAACTGTATTCTGTAAGCACCAATAGTCTTGTTTCTCTCTTTAATATCTGACTTCTTGGTGCAGAGTTATCTGGGTTGGAAGGGCACAGGCAACTTTTAAGCCCTTTACATCAAACAAAGGAGAGATAAACTCTACATATGTAAACAATGTGCAAACATTTTACTACTTTATATAATTGGCAGATTTTCTTCACTACTTTTATTGAGTGGTCTTGTGTTTTGTTGACATAGCCTCATTTATCATAACATCATAAGATGTATAGCACCGAGATATCACATTAACTGCACACATTTTCAGGGGCACTATCTTACATGGCCTTGTTTAATCTTTGCAATGTTCCATATCCATTTTGCACAGGGGGAGTTGGGGGATCAGATAGTGGTGACTTGGCTTAAGGCCACAAACCTGTGCCTATAACGCGAAGCCTCTTACTCCTTTTGTTACCCTTTATTAGTACATGGTAGGATTTTATAATAAAGGAAAAGTCCACTTAAGCAGAGATGGGACAAGAGGAAAGCACTTACCTTGGTGCAGAATTCAAGGAGTCATCCAGAAGCTTAGTAATTAAGAGAAATAATATTTTAGTGTAATATTTGAAAACATCAAAACACATGCAAAAAATCAATAATTACCAAATATCAACATTTTAAATAAAGACAGTATACAGACACCTACTGGTGTGACATTGCCTCACTCACCTCACCCTAAACTTGGCTTTGCACATGGCTTCTTCTCCCATGATAAAGAAGAAAAATGAAATCCCTGAGTACGCTGGAATAGAAATTCTGTTCACTCTGTTTCTTCAGGGTTTAGCAAACCTACCTCACTTTGTTTTAGATTTTATTTTCTAACTTATTTCTCTCTTGGAGTGTTTTCCTCTCCAGCAGTATTTCTTGTAATACTTACAACAATGCATATTATTTCAGTTACGTATGGGTCATCCCCCACAATTTGTACCTTGATGGAAAATGTGTTGTCTGTCCTGACTTTGGTTCCCAGAAACACAGCTCACCTAGCATGGGCAGGTCTGTGTTAGGGGTTCTGGGGATCATCAGCACAGGTGGAAGAGATGAGTGAGTGAAGGCAGGTCTCTGTGAATGCACACTGTGGTTGGCGCTGCAGAGACAGTATCTGAAGGGAAGAGGTTGGTGGCATTAGGAGGGTCATCTTAAAGGGGGTGGCAGCAGCTCCCCTGGTGGCAGGTTCTTTCAGATGTTTATGATTTAGGACCTGCATTACAAAGTCCCTTTCTGTTCCAAAAGGAAGTAGTGCACTCACCAGCAGGCGCTGGCTGAATGTTCTTTATTAGAGAACATCTGTGGGGAGTATTTGAAGTAAACTTCTCTGGAAAAGTGAACACCATTTATGCTCAGGCATGCCATTTGCATCTCACTGGCCCCTCTACAAAATATGTTAAAAAAAAATCTAAAGCTGGCTGCTTTATTTCTTCTTCACCAGTCAGCATTCTTTTGCTTGAAAGAGCTTTCATCTACAAGGCCACCGATGCCCACCCACTTTCTCCACCTCTGAGGAATCAAAAGCCACTTTGTCAAGCTCAGGCATCAAAATGAACAAAATAGAATGCGACTGTCAATGTTCAATGACTAACGCAGGTTTATTGCCATGATGCAGATGTGGGAGACAAGTGTGGACATACCTGTAATTGTTTCTAATAACGGCAGGCAGATTAACATTTTTTTTTATTATATGACTAATGAAAATAGAGCAGAAATGAAAATAGGGCAGAAAAACATAGAAGTATTTTTACCTGAGAGGAAAAATAGGTCCTTCATTTCCAAAGCATTAACAAAAGAAAATTAAGGAAAAAAAGAAAATGTCAGTGTGGAGTTCTTTTTTTTAGGGTTGGCGGGCAGGAAAAGAAATAGAGGGCAAATGTACATACACATATCCACACAAACAATCCTGACAGAAAGGACGCTGAATGGGAACAGTGGTTCTCCATACCTGGATGGGGAGGATATTGAACAGCTTAGAGAGGTATAGCTCATCGCTCCTTTGAGTTCTTACTGTACCTGCAATTCAAACACTTAACTCAAGGCCACCTCTCTTACTACACAGGGTAATGAAAGTCATTGTTGTCCATGAATGACTGTTTCAGGAAATGGGTGTTTAGGAACGTGCTCACACAATAAATCCGTTCTTTGGTCACGATGTGGCGTTGATCACTCAGGAGTTGCCTTCCCAGATACTTTACCTGTACAGTTATTTGCCTCCATTCTAAGTGCTCCAGACCCTTTCTTTTTTATCCAACACCTCATCATTGTAGTAGTTTTTACGTCCCTTTTGTGGACCACAATCACTGTCCTCGACACTACCTGCTGTCAGCATAGCTAACAAGTATCTGACTCCACAAGGCTTCCTAGGGCTCTGGCTGCCTCTTTTGATTCATCCATTGTAAGCTGGGACACCAACCCACCAATCTTTTTGTATTTCTGTCTATAATGAAGCTCCAAGGAGAGGTTTTCCATACATAATGTGATTTACGTCTTAAGTTTAAGTTCATAAACGCTTTTTTCCAATCTTCATGTGCTACCTTCTCACTGTGTTCTAGATAGCTGCAATTGCCAAAAACTGAGTTTCAGATGAGTGGAGAGCCTTGTTTTGAAATTATTTTCACATATGTCATCTCCTCAAGGTCACTGTAAACTCAGTGTAGAAGAGATCCCTATCTTATGAGTTTTTACAATTATTGAACTACCCAGAAGTGGCACTTTATACCATATGTGTAGTTACGATTTAGTAAATTCCAACTGAATGTGTTGCTCAAGATTGTCCAAGCCTCGGTTTTCTCATTTGCAATGCAAAAAATTTGCCCTCCATGAACAATTCCCTAGGGAACAGGGACTAATAAAAATAAGGCCATTCTAGTGTTTTTGAACATCTGACAGTAGAATGGTGAGTCTCTTTCCTTTCTTAGATCATACCCATCATAATTCTTGGTGCTAAAATAGTCTTTTCTGATGAAATCATGATAATACATGATTTTAAAGTACCCTTATTATGCAAAAAAATACATTGGCAACCCCATGTAGTTTCTCAACTGAAATGAAACAAAACTATTATTGGTCTGTGAAAATCTTTGAAGAGCACTGAGCAAAAATCTCATCATAACATTTTACATTTATAAATCTATTTTTTAAACAAATGGCACCATATCAATCATAACAATATAATATAGGTTGAATGTATATACAGATTTAAGAAAGATTAAATTGGTATATTAAGAACCCCTCATGTATACTTAACATGAGCAAATTTCAGGGAAAGAACACAGCTTATGTTTAGTACTTGATGTCATAAAAGTCACCTGTACTTGAGACTTTTCTTAGACTCTTTTCTGTTCCTCAGAAACTCAAATTACTGATGAAACCATTGGCTATTGGAACCTGAGGACAATGCTGAAGTGTCTCTAAATATTCTTCCTTTATTTTTCATTTTTCACCCTATTTCACACCTCACTCCAGTTACTGGTTCAGAAGAAGATAAAGAAAAAGTAAGAATGGAGTAAAGTTGTAAGGCAGGAAAGAAAAAGACATCATTTTAACTTCTGGGATGTCTACAAGTACCCTTGCTTAAAATACTAGCCCAGGCATTTTATTTCTAGTTCCAAAATGTCCTTAGTTTGTCACTTGGCCGGGACAAACTTGAGCCATTGCACATGGCTCAGTGACAGCTGAGATGTGTCATGGAGGAAGCTCTTTGTGGGACAACCACACTCCAGACGGGGCAGGACTGTCTAGCAAAGACAATTCACTTTTCCCTAGTTCTCTCTGTTGTTCCAAAAAGAGATGAGCCATGCATGTCTCTGAGGGTGCCGGAATGAAAACTCCCCATCCCCCTTTTGTCTTCTCTGCTTGACTGGCTGCAGCTTACTTAGAAGTGCTCAGCTGAAACCAGTGGCTTCTGGAGCTTCTGAGGTTGCTGGCAAGAAGCTTTCCTCTTTCCATTCAGGAGCCTGAGGGGGTGGAGCATGGTACTGAGCAGCAGGGGCAGCACTGGAGCCCAGGAGGCTACAGCCCTGGTCACCACTATTGAAGGACTCACAAACAATGCCTGGAACATTACCCCACTGCACAGTAGCTTAGGGTTGGGTGTGCAGAAAGCATTTGAAATCTTTCAGAAAAAAATCTATGCCACTGTTAGGGAACATTTTACTGGGCTGATTTTTCTTCTTAACTTTTTCCATCCTTCCTTTAGAGAACTACCCAGTCATGACATTTGTTCATTTATTCATTCAATACATTTTTATTAAGTATCTAATGTGTGTTGTGCATTATGTTAGACTAGGGATTCAAATATAAACTCCTGCCCTTGAGGAACCCACAGTCTGGGGAGACCTGAGAGAAATGAACAGCAAAGGCACCATAGCCAGTAAAGAGTGAGCAAGACTCCTGGACTCCACTGTAAGCTTGGGTGGGTGTGTTTGTGATAAAGTGACCCAGCTGGGGTTGAGGCCTACCAAGCAGGGTGGATTCACCAAGTAGGTGACATTGAGGTTGGGTTGTAAGTCATTGTAGGACATTGTGTTATACAAAGACAGGAAGGAAACAGAGGTCAGAGGGACCCACATGTATGGATGTCTGGAAATAGAGTCTCCTTTGGTAACTGTGAATAGGTGAGTGTGGCTGGACTGTTAGATGTGGATTTGCTTGGGTTAGTAGGAGATGATGCTGGAAGGGAGAAATGTAAGGCCCCACAGAGCTTCACAGGTTCTCATCCCCACAAAGGAGAGATGGTTCATTGGGATGCTGAGTTCCCCTCTATTTCCTGCTCCTCATTTGAATCACAGAGAGGCAGGAAAGAGGGAGGCAGGAACTCACTAGCCCACTAACAGAGGCTATGCATGTGACAGGTCAGTCCCTGAGCTCGACCCTTGGTATGTGGTCTTAGTTAATCCTCACAGCAAACTAGAGATAGGGGACAATTCCAAATGTTCCCATCTGGGAAATATGGAAACTGGGTTCTGACCAAAGCTACCCACTCAGCATGATCATCTTAGAATTCCACTCCAGTCTGCGTGAATTTAAATAATCTTTCTAGAGTCTGTTGCTTCTGATGCCTACTTTCAAAAAAGATATATGATCCTCTTCTTTGGGAATATAAAAAATGGATTGATTTTATGGACTTGGTGAAATACGTGGGTTTTATCCTCCAGACAATGAAATGTCATTCAACCCACGGGGACAAGGAGCCTGGGAGCGCCAACAGGACTACTGAGCTTCCAAGGGCTGACTGATGGTGCCTGGCAGGAACAGAGCTCTGCAAGCAGGAGAGAAGAGAGCAGCAGATAGCCAGTTGCAAGCCCTGGAGAAGCATACCAAAATCAGGGAATTTGCATAGTAAAATTGAAAGCATATTTGCATTCAGGAATCAAACGCATGCATTACCACTGTCCTGGAAATAGGCTGACTCAGACCATACGACTAAATAAAAGAATAATGTTTACTCAGAACTGATGTACTTGTTTAAAAAGTTAATGTTTCAAGCTTTCTGCCTTCTAGCAAAACATCACTAATCTAATTAGAGCTTTCCAACCCCACTTGGCCTGCAAGCGGGCCTGCAGTACATTGACTGCTCACCAGACAGGATGGATCCCGGGCCCTTTCTCCGTACCCCTCAGCTTAAAAATTTCAGCTCAACCCTCCTCATTGCCAAATGTTTTCTTCTCATTTCTAAGCCAGCCACTGGCACATTCCAGCACTTTACACTTCCTAGAATCCCAGAAAGCAAGTTTATTTGGGTGATAGGTCTTCCCTCAAAGACATTCTTGGAACGCCATGTAGTAAGCAACAGATACATAATTGCAAAGGCAGGGAGGTTTCAGCAGCAGTAGAGGGAGTTTACAATGCTAAAGCCACTTGCAGAGAGCAGGGGTAGATCTCTAAGGCTCCTCCACATCACATTTCAGTAAATTAGTTTACTGAAACTTTTTTCCCATTCCTAAGTTGAAGCTCGCCAGCTCTTACAATCCAGGGGACTGGAGAGGTGGCTGAACAGGTTATAGATGATGAAGTTTAAGATTGAGGTGGAATTAATTAGACATAATCTCATTCTAAACCTAGTTTGCTTTTAATCATTCAAGATTCAGGAAGGAGTGAGCCCCAAGGGTGTTATAAAAAAATCATGAAATAAAAATATAAATCCAAGTCTGTGAAGTTTTCCTGAAATTTACACAGGGAGGGAATTAGTCTGTCCACAGAAGTGTGTGGGGATGCTGAGTGAGGACATGGGGGTGGGGAGCCCTGGATTATTCCTCCCCTCTTCGCACAGTTGCTGACTTGAGATATGATGAATGCATGGAGTGGAATTTGTATTAGAGTCAGGGATCTTGCACATTTGCACTGCAGGGCCCTGTAGTTTCAGAGCCCTCCCCTACCCAACTCTTGCTTCATATTTATATAGCCCATAAGGGTGCAGCTAGTGCAGGTGTTGCTAGCCCCTTTGTGTAGAGCTCCCTTGAGACACACAGTGGGTAAGTGGATTGCCTAGGGCAGGGGTCCTCAAACTTTTTAAACAGGGGGCCAGTTCACTGTCCTTCATTGGAGGGCTGGACTACAGGCGCCGGGGTGAGTTGGCTGCTAAGCAGGACAGGCAGCAGTGGCAAAAACACCTGGTGGGCCAGATAAATGTCCTAGATGGGCTGCATGTGGCCCATAGGCCATAGTTTGAGGATGCCTGGCCTAGGGTCACAGAGCCATTCCACCTCAGAGGTAGGATTAAAGACAGGAAATGTGCCCCGCATGGTTGGCCTCCTCAGAATCACCAAGCTCCTGCTTCCTAGCAGATCAGTTCTGAGATGTGAAGTGAAGGGAAGGCAAGACCATGACCTTCTTTTCCTCATCACAATCCTCCTTACCACCTTGAAAAGCTGAAGTATGTGCATGGTGTGTCTCAGGACAGACACCCGGGGCCATGATGGCGTGCAGTGCCATCTTTGTATCACAGAATTCAGGGTAACCCTTTGACCCTCTCTCAGGACTGAGTGGCCTTATTATCTGTGCACACCACAGGGGTGCTTGGCTCCTGTGTTTACCAATGCATGGGGGTAATTTTGAGATTGATGAGCTAATTGTCTTCCAGTTCTCTGCAGGATCTGAACCTGACATCAAGTTCTAGTGTGTGAGGTTATTAAACAATAAAACTAGCAATTTAAAAACAAATAAACAAACAGTGTGCTGTTGCACAGACCAAATATGGAGGAAGGAAACCAGTTTACTTTTGTAAGCTGCTAGTCAAACACGCTAATGTGGAGTGATTTTTTTTTTTTTGACTGACTTATTTCATTTGTTCATGGTTGGTTTGAGAAAAATTCGGCTGTGTCTTTCGCTGAGAAAAAAAGCCGTGATTCCATTTCCTACCTGATTTACTAATTCCACTCCACCTGAACACAGCGGTTAACATTGCTATTATCCGGGATCCCATGCCACACAGCACAATGCTTTCATTGTGACTCAGAAGGCAGCCATGGCCCAGTTACAGTATAGGGGAGATTATATCAAAAGGAATGTTTACAGTGTACTAACAGCCTCATAAAGATAAACATCAGAAATTCATTTGAAAACCTAAATCACTGTGTCAGTTAAGTTTCCATAAACAGCTTCCTTATGTATTTGTCTATGCTTCAGTGTGTATATATTTGCCCAGAATTTCAACAGACCCTGCCTTTGACACATTTGTGTAAGAGTGTGGGTATGGCCCATGAGCACAGAGGTATAGCTAGTTCCACAGGCCACTCCTCCTATTCCCCTTTGGTTCCATTGCCAGATTTATAGGGAAAAAGAGACGTCCAGTGTAGGAGCTAAACAAAAATGTAAAACATATTGCTCGATGATCTGTATAGAGTCTGGTTCTGCCTGCTCCTGTGTTACCCAGGAACTGAGCTGGTGACATAACCTTCCAACTCCCCTATTTGTGCCCCCATTTCTGAAACAAGAGGAAAAGAATATTGATGCAGAACACTCCACAAGCCCACATTTCCCTGCAGGAGAGGTGAGGAGTGCTGGCTTTGGAGTCCCAGAGACCTCAGATTTAGCACCATTTCTGTCACTTAATACTTGAGTAACCTTAGAGAAGTTGCTTACTCTCTCTATGCTTCACTTGTCTGATATTTCAAATGCCGACCAAGAGTAATTATTTCATAGAGCATTTAATTCTCAATTGTGAGAATTAAATAATTATGCACAAAGCACCTATTCCAGCTGTCAATACCAAGTAAATGATCAATGAAGGTTAATTAATATTATTATATATTTACCACCCGGAAGGACCACCCACAGCATTGTTACAGAGAATAAATATGAAAATGCCAGCAAAAGCCTTTAACACAGCCCTTGGTCCATGCTTGAAGATTTTCTGGTATGGCAATGGAAAAAAAATCTGTGTTCATACTCAGTTCATGGATTTTAATTAGTGGGTAAAATAAACTATCTCTCTAATTTCCATCAAATTGCAGGTGTGAGATGCAGCTTTGAACATCCTTCTCATTTCTATTTTCCATTCCTTTGTTCTGACACATGTTGGGTAGATGGGCATATTTCCAAAGCTGAAATGTCTGTATTTGGTCAAGAATCAAAACTTCGTCTGTGGTTTATCTTCTGATCACTCAGGTTATTCCAGGAGACTAGAGACCACCCTGAGACTTTAACTCTGGCATTCGAAGTAAAGGAGCATCCTCTGGAGATGAGCACTCCAGTACAGGGAATATACAACTATTGATGCATAAATATATAAACAGGCAGACAGCCAGGATTCATAGCTACTGGTGAGTCAGCCCGAGCCCTAAAGGCCAATAGACCTGAGAGGTAGTTCTTCTGCAGAGCTCAGAGACCCCTAGGTTGAAATTTGGTAGCATTTATATCTCAGCACTTTTTAGCAGGTAATGCCACCTGAAATTTCTATAGCATCATATTCTTTTTAGAGGATTTTCACATAACATATCTTAACACAACAAAGGAAAGATTCATTCTTACTCTACTTGACAAGGAAGGATAGGCCCAGAGAGATGAAGTGGTTCCAAGCACATACTAAGTGAGTGACAGCCTGAAACTTGAACAGGTGATGTTACGGCCTGGAGAACAGTGGTGTTGTAAGGAAGGAGACCTGGGGAGAGACTAGAATGGCTAATAGTAAAAGAGGGGTTGACTTTCCTCTCAGGGCGGGCCTTCATAGAAAAGGAGGATCTACGATAGGGGTGTCTTTGTAGTTCCTTGTTCCTACATGCTGTACTGATTTCTGGCCCTTTTTACCTACCTCAGAGATCCTGGGTGATCTTACTACTCCCATTTCTGATG
>NW_003852430.1:85630-87734 GCF_000181295.1 Otolemur garnettii
CCTGTGGTATGCTGGATTGGCTCATAGCAGCTTTCAAGAACTTACCACATACATCTTTCTCTATCTCTAAATTCTGTGACACGGTGACATGGTATCTTGAAGTTGACAGTGGTAGGAGATTTCAGCCCATGGAAATCAGAAAGTACTACAAGTCAAGGCTCCTCTGACAAAAGCTGGTTGTGTTTTCATTGTGTTTGAGTTCCAACCATATACTTAGCCTTCTAGTGATTCAACCTTCAGCCTTTGTGTCATGAGGGGGATGTTTGAGTAGAAAGATTATAACTAACAATTTTAATTGCTCCATCCTATATTTCCTCCTGAAATAGGAAAAGACAATTCATTCATTTCCATTTCCAGGAAGACTTAGTTATATAATTTTATATTTCTAGCATGTGTTGCAGCTCTTTCAATAATAAGAATCACTGAATACGTACTACATCTCCAGACCTATTCTAATGATTTTTTTAAGCTCTCTTTTAGAACATTCATAAAATTCCAAAGTCTAATAATTCATTGAAAATTTCTTAGAATTGAAGAATATCATACATAATGGGAACATAATGAGGGAGATGGACCAATACGAGATAAAGTTTGCCTTATAGGCAAAGCCAGATAAAGAGTTTTATATTTAATCTGCAATGTACTAGAGAGCCCAGGCATAAACAAAGCAGGGGAGGCAAGTGCTCAGATCCATATTCCAAGATCACTCTGGCTGCTGCGTGAGAACTTAGTGTAGAGGACAAAAGGAAAAACTGGGCAATGACACTCATTTTTCTTACATTTCGTCAAAGGAGAACCTTTTGCAATTCCCTCTGTCCCTTTTATACACAAAGTTCTTCCTTCCAACTGCAAGAATGCAAACCACTGAGCCAAACACTGAGGGAGAATTGCATCACTGGAGAATAGGTAAAACCACCTCGAAAGCACTGTAACAAAACAACGTATTTGAAAGCAGTTTCATTTAACAAGCACCAATCAGTAAGATTTTCTGTGATGGTGGAAATAGTCTGGATTTTCATTTTCCAACATGGTAGCTCTAAACCCTGTGTGGCTATTGAGCATTTGAACTATGGCTAATGTGACTGAAGAGTTTAAGTTTTAGTTTTATTTAATTTTTATTAATTCGAATTTAAATTTTCACAGCTACATGTGGGTACTGGCTACTGTATTACACAGTGCAGCGTTAAATGATCCCTGTGAAAACAGAAAGCTTGCTTTACAGGAACACAGTGGAAGCTGGATTCAGTAGTGCACTGGGGCATGTTGACCTGGCTTTTGGGAGCCAATTGTGGCCATCTCTTTCTGTCTTTGAGTTCATGGACATCGCACATGCTCTTAGTGGGAATATGCCCACTACGGAAATCAGCATCAGCAACCCCTGCAAATAGGGCTCCCCACCCTTACATTAGCCCCAAGAACAGGTTGTTAAACATTTATCAACATACCACTTTCAGATTTTATTTGTTTATGGTATTTCCATCATCAGACAAACAAATAAGCATCTTAAGCATTTATTCCTTATACCACAATAAACTAGAACTTTAACTCTTTTCCTTTTCACGATTTTCACAATCATATTTTAATATTCTCTTTATTCCCTTACCTGACTTTCACAGACTTGTTTGCTTTTGTGTTCCTGCTGCCTCAGAGAAGCTTCTGCTCAAGGAATATTTGCATCTTTGTTCTTTCTCTTTTCCCTTTCAATGTAAGCTATAAACTTTTAGTCATTTCGGTTTGTCTACTCATTGTTTACTACAAGGGAAGGAGCGAGCTGACTACAGAAATTAGTCACCATGACACGTTCAGAAATAAGACCAGGTGTTATTTGTCTCCTTCTCGCCACACCCTTATCAGGCAGGTGCTAAACTTTTGCATTCTCCAACCCTATGTGTTGTAAAATACCATAAATTACATCTCTCCATTTCTCTCGTCTTCCCGTTTCCAACCATATTAGGTGATATTTCATCTGCAAACAAGATTAGAAAAATTGGATGTTTATGTTCCTATCAGGGCTGGCTTCCTTTTCTTAGCAATATGTTCTTAATATCCCCTAAAACTTAAAGTCCCTAAATCCCATCTCAGTCTAGGACTTAGTAAAATTCCT
>NW_003852430.1:88894-95518 GCF_000181295.1 Otolemur garnettii
AGTTAGATGTCAATATAATAACCTTTAAAACAAAAGAACAAAAATGAATTATTTATTCTTAATAAAACTCAAGTTTTTAAAATGTACAAAATCCTTTAAGACGATTTACAGCATAATAATAATAATATAAAATGGAATATGGATTTGGAATCCATATGGAATATGGATTTAATGTAATGTGCTTCATATAAGGAAGGCATAGGAAGCCTAAACAAGAAAAGCCTACGGGAGTCTTTTAAAAAGTTCTGCACATTTAGCAACTAACTCATCATAGTAGATTCATTAGCCAACAAAATTTCTTAGAACAGCAATTTAGTTTGCATAGTGTAGGGGTCAAAGTTAACCTAGGGTAATGAATAACGGCTGTTTAATTAATCACTTATTCATATGCTGGGGGTAGTCTCAGAATTGTTTCTGGAGAATAAATCTCATTTTGCTAAGTGACTTGTCTATAGGTCAATATGTGGAAATAAGGAAAGTTATGGTTGAAAAGAGTTTTGTTTGGGCTTCTTCACTGATTTCTACAATAGCAAATCACCTGCACCTGTGTTTCCTGTAATGCCAGACACTCATATGTTTCTCAGTGCTTATCAGAGGCTCTGATGATGGAAACAATGTTCACAGCATTTAGGGAGTATTGTAGGAGAGAGCCGTAATTCATCTATTCCTCCAAATAGTCTGAATCTCCAAACCCGCAGTTATCAGCTGTTGGATAGAATTTAGAAGACCTGCCAGTTCTCCATAATGGTCCAAAAGATGTTCCTATATGTAAATACGTGTGATTTCCTAAGGACAAGGTATGTAATTTTCAAAATCTTCTTAAAGGGATTTGTCTATTGAAGAAAAAATAGAAAGTCTTTCCTTGGTTCCAACAAGACTATCAGACGGTGTATAGTTGATTATATTACCTTAAGCCCCACCCTGCCCTGCCCTGGGCTCACTCCTACCTTGTTCTTGCCTAAAAATAAGTCTAGCTGAAGTAGGTTTCAATTTTGAAAGCAAAGTTTTATAGAGCTTTCAAGAAATAGACTTGTGAAACCTTCAACCACATTTATGTTTGGAAAATCATTGAAGATAGCTTTCATCATGTTTTTTAAAAATCTCCTTAAATTATCCACTTGAGAAAATTCTTTCAGAGAGGAGCTTTAGGAAAGATTTCATTTCTTCCAAGAAACTGACAACTTTTCCTTTTTGTCTTCTAAAAGGTGTAAAATCAATTCTATTTAAAAGCTGAAATCCATTTTAGGCTTCATTCTACTTGCACAGGTATGACTACTCCTGCAGCTCTGGGTCTTCATTGTAACTTTCTACTCTCATTGATAGTTTTCTTGTTATTCTTAGTTGTATGTTCTGTATTTGTATCATCATAGATACAAGTCCCCTCAAATAAGAGTTAAGGGGAAAAATAAATAAATACCCAATTTGCCTATTGGAAAATCAAATTTCAGTTACGTGGGTACTACTCCAAAGTAACAACTTACTCCAGGTAGAACTGAACACTCAAACTGAGGCCTCTCAGATACTAGACTGGCTTTTGGTAATTCACCATATAGATGGCTCAAAATACTGGTTGTTGGTAATCAATGCAAACTGAATTTAGATATTTGGAAAAACACCCCTTCCCTCTATCCTTTCCCAAGTTATAAAACAATATCCTGTTTACTTTACAGAAATACTGTTCTCTTATATAAATAACATAATGACTGACTGTGTTGTGTTTTCTTCTCTATTTATAGTAGTATTTAAGGAAACTGTGGTGTGGCAGCAGAGTATAAGACAAAAGTAGAGTCAAAAAAGCTTTGGCTGAAAGTCCTGCCACTCTCTCTGCCTGTGTGCCCTTTTGCAGAGACACAGAGAGAGAGAGAGAGGTGCAGTAGTTAAGAACCTGGACTCTTGAGCCAAATGGATTATTAAGTCCAGTTCTGCACTTGCTAGCTGTGTGACCTAGCAAAAGTTATTTAATCTCTCCATGAAAAAAATGAGTGTCATTATCATTTACTCCATAAGGTTGTTGTAAATATTAAGGAATTGATATGTGTAAAGCACTTAGAACAGTGCTTAGTATATGATATGATTTCAGTTAGGTGTTATGCATTATAATTACTAGTAGGATTATGAATAGACACTGTATAAACATTCTCCACTTATAGAAAGTTAATACATAGAGGACATAGGAAAGTTAAGTCTTTCTCCTAAATATTAAAAAATTAATTTTATCTTTCTGTAAAATACTATATTTTCACCAGGGCAAAATACAGTGGGAGGTATAGAAATTATGCCCATTTATAGAAATGGGCTTTAAAAAATCCAGATGGCACTTGTGCATACAAATCAAGGCCAGGGACTCAATTTCAAACCATTCTGCTGGTATCAGATCAAATCCATTCTGGGTGAGAGCAGAAGGGACAGAGCGGATTGCAGGGAAAAGCCGTTGAGATCGCGTGCACAGGTTGTTGTTCCAACTCTGGAAGTTGGAGTGAAGCCACCTTGTAGATTTGGCCTTGTGTGTTTGTGATCCTAAGAAATTTCCCCAGCATTAATTTTGTGCTTCAGGGAACTGAAAGAAGTAATGATTTTTGTATCTGTAAATAAGGCCGTTGCTATGTGTGAGTGGCAGTGTTCCACAGACATTAGCTATTTTCACTTTCTTGTGGTCCACCCATGAATTACAAAGCGCAAAAGGGTGTTTCCTTTGCAGTTGAAAATAGCTTTTGGCAGTGTTTTCTGACACAGTTCTTCAGTGAGCCACGGGACCTGTCACCTCAATCATTTGACTCTCCCTTTCATCCTCCCACAAAAGTGATTTTAAGGAGGGAGGGTAAGTGATCAGATGAAGCCAAGGGAAGTGAGCATGTTAATAACAACCTGTCAGCACCTGGGATAGCCAGATTCAAACACGTTAGATTAGGGATGAAGTGGGCTCCTAAAATGTTCGTATCCTCATCCACCTCAAGCTCCATGCAGCCGTGTCCCTCTTCCTCCTCCCATCCTGAGATCACCAACATCATAAAACTCAGTAGCAAATCTTTTTTTTTCTTCTTTTTTTTTTAAAGGTTGAACCAGACTCACAATGGATAAAAATTCACTCTCGGCTTTCTTGATTACCAGAATAAATCAAAAAATTACTCCTAGAATATGTTTTACTGGAAGAAACATAATCATATAATCTTTAAATGTTTCACACGCATTTCAAAATGATGAAATTCAAGTCTTCAACTAAGCCTTACTCCAGCCACTGAAAAACAATGAAGTCTCAAGAGATCCAGTTAAAATGGGCCATTTTAGCATGATTCCAAATGCTTTACTTGTCTTAATTAATTTAGACCTCCATAAAAATTTTATGAGGTAAGTACTACAATTATCACCATTTTAGAGGCCAAAAAACTGAGGCACAGAGGAACGGTGCCCAGGATGCTGTCCTGTGTGAGAAACCCAAAGCACCTGATGGTGGTGAATATTTCTGAGGGGCAGTGGTAAGAAAGAATTCACTGAGTCTTTCCTCCCTCTCACATATCAGCTGGAGTAGAAGGACAGAAAGCCAGAGTGCAAAGTGCATTGGAGAGCTCTTAGGCCCAGGGACAACTTGCAGTGAGTTGGGGAAAGACCCCGGGCTCCAAATCTGGGCTTCGCTCCTTGGACAGCACTTCATGCCTCACACCATTCATGACTAGAGTGCATTTGACTGGGAAATGTCTCCAGGAAATTCCTCCTTTATCTCCTTTTCTGCTGCTGCTTTTTCTCAATGCTGTTTTATTACCCCCATGCCTCCTTCTTGGTAAAGGGGGGGCTCTTTACCAAAGGTAGAGAGATGGCTAAGACTACAGGGTTTGATCCTGATTGATTATTTTCTAGGTGTTAGACTAGGTGAAACTCCACCCTGGGACCCTCTGTTTCCTCTTTTATATATTGGTAATAAACACTGGCTTTTTATCATGGGCTTCCTCAAGAATGAAGTTTTCTAGATCTCTGTATCTTTGCTACTTAAACTGTGGTCCAACAGACCAGCAGCACAGGCATCACTGGAAACGAAGAATTTCAGGCCCAAATTCATATCTACTGAATTGGAATCTGCATTTTAACAAGAGCTTCAGGGGATTTGTGTGCAAATTAAAGCATGTGAATCTCTGTGAACGTTTCATAACTGTAAAGCCCAGCCCAGATAGAGGAGCTGCTCCTCTCTCTTTTATTTCTTTTTAACTCTGCTCCTTCTTTAGCTTTGCCTGCTTTAAAAGGGCAAATCAGGTCACGAGACCCTTATCCTTGGGACCAGGTTGGAATTTTTTTGTATTCTAAAAAGGTAAACTCTGTATTTAACACCCTCAGCGGGGTCTGGGGTGATTCACTGAAATAGAATGCAGTGACCATCAGAGCACAGTGGTACATGCCTGTAGTCCTAGCCACTCCAGGGGCTGAGGCAGGAGAAGAATCACTTGATTCCAGCAGTCTGAGGTTATACCATGTAATGCGATGTGACTGTGCCTGTAAATTATAACTGCACTCCAGCCTGGGCAACAGAGAGAGACCCCATCTCTTAGACTTGCACATGCACACACTGACTAGACTACTGAAAAGAATGGAATAAATAAAGATAAAAAATAGCACCCCCCCCATTAGCTCCAGTTAGAACTCACCTTCAAATGTGTTTGCTACAAGCATAGAAAATAACTTTTAGGTGCCAAAGCTTTCTAGGTTGTAGAGTGTTCCATAAGGACTAGGAATGTGAATGTCTCAGGGATGTGCAGATCTCGGTCTGGGAGAGCTCTGAGGTGTGAGTCCCATGCAGAGTAGCTTTTCTCTGGGAACAGCCTGAGTAGACTGTGGCTATACCTGAGGTGGGCAGATAAGATGAGAGGGTGAGGGACTGGGATGCGGCCACCCCACAAATCTCTGGAGTACCATTTGGGGCATCCTGCTTCTGCAGGATCTTATCCTGTCAACTGCCCTAAACCCAAGGCAGATGCATGGTTCAGAGAAGGGGAAAGCTTGTTTTTGTCTTTGTCTTAGAATATTGAGCCTGAGGGAAGATTGGAGTGGCAGGAGATGTACAACATTCTTCACATCACAGGAAAGAGTGCGTTTCCTATAAAAAGGAACAGTTAGCTTTTTTTTTTTTTTTTAAATCATCCAGGAATCAAATAAAGAATTCAAAGTAGAAATGTATCTCATTGAAGGTATCGATTATAAGGAGTCTTTTTAATGAAAGAAACAAATGTACCTGTGATGAAAACCTCTCTAAAAAGATGAAGGAACTGCACCCTCCAATCTGATCTTTCCATTCTCCATTCCTTTGCAGACTACCCTAAATTTATTCAAACTATGTCTGGAGGGTTCCAGTAGGCAGAACATTTGGATTCTTTCTTTAATGCACATCCCTTTGTTGTGGCTCTGCTGGAGAAAAGAAAAGGGGGGGAAATTAGTGCAACTTCCTCACTGTTATATATATTTTTAAGTTCACCTAAAAGGAAAAATCCTTGAAAGAGCCTATAACTCTTAAGAAATGGAAAACAGTAGGGTTTCTGGTTCAGAAGATTTGGCTTCTGATCTGAATTCTTCGAAGCTTTGGGAGAAATTGAGACATTCTTTGTCTATAGTCCAAGGAATTTGGTGGGTAGGTGGTGCTGGGGATTTAGACCAATAAGGGTGTGACTTTCCTACCAGAAATATCCATTCATTTACCCTCAGAATCTTTCCAGAGTTGCTGAGACTGAAATAACTGGTTGCAAATTGAACCAGCTCTGCGACATGTGCATAAACTCATGTCTGATGACATCCAGAGCTTTTTCTTATTAGGGTAAGATCTTCAGTTGTATTATGTCACTTAGCCTTCCTCAAACCCTCTCAGAGTAGAAAACTGAGGCTCGAGGAGGTTAAGTGAATTTCTAAAGGTTGCACAAATAGAAGCTGAGTTTGGCTAATACCAAAGTATTGTACTCTTAACTAGTATATGGTCACTGGTTTTGCTCTGAGCCCTGCATTTGCCTTGGGGCCCCAGAGTTCAGGGTGCAGGTGGAAGTGCTCTATGCTATGTTACAGGGCTGGGCAGGCAACTTAAATGCTGCCCACTGAAAAGTTGTTGGGCAAAGAGAGAAGGGGGGTGGCAGGCTGAGATTCATGTGCCCAGAGAAGATGATTTATGGCTCCTTTTCAACCTTACTTCTATCTCCCTTCCAGGGATATAAGTGAGATAATCATAGGATTATAGTGATGAAATGAAACTCCTAAAGCCATCCAATCTATCCCCCTGCCTTCAGGCAGTGGTTCATTTAAAGCAGACAATTTTCTCTCTTTGTTTAAAGATCTTAAAAGGAAGAATTTCCAAATCATTCAAAGGTTCCTGTGATGGGGGCTCACAGGTCTCATAGTGATTAATATTTTTGTGATGATAAATCCAAATTAATTTCCAAGCACTTATTGAGTTCTTACATTATGCCCTATGCAAATGTGTGTGTGTGTGTGTGTGTGTGTGTTATGTTTTAGAGAGTCAAAGATAGAGAAGAGCCCTTAGGTTTCTTACAATACTCTCGGATCAACAGAAGTAATACAATTGCAATAATTAAAACCCAGTAAAAACACATTTAAACCGATTATATGCTAAGTGCCAGTATTCCGCTGCTGGTTCTGCCA
>NW_003852430.1:95582-121523 GCF_000181295.1 Otolemur garnettii
GTTTGGATAACCTTGTCCTCATGTTTGCTTAGCAGCCCAAGGAACACAGATTCTAATATAATATAGTGGTGGAGACTGTAAGGATAATAAGAGCTCAGGAGTGATCCTGGAGGGACTGATTTGTTAAGATGTCGGGAGGAGGAGTGACTTTAATTGGTTCCTGAAGAATGTGTAGCCTTGGCCTAGGGAGACAGAAAGATAGTCCAGGAAAACAGCAAGAAATGGGAATGACTATTTCTTGCTGAACAGCTAGTGAGGGTCCAGCTGAAGGCATAGATGGAAAGGGAAATGGAGGCCAAATCACCTAAAATTCTACTTAGATTTGAAATATTGGGATTAAAGTTGGCATATCAATAAAAACAATAAAAGGGTCTTGAGAAAAGAGAAAAGCAGAGAGAAAATAAGTACGTAAATAGAACATCTTCAATATCCTAGGTCCGAGGCTGTGATTTAAATAAATAACCCTCACAACCCCTCAGAAGGTAAGGATTAGTTTTACCACTGTGATGGCTAATTTTAAGTGATAACTTGATTGGTATAAGGGATGCCCATGTAGCTGGGAAAGCATTATTTCTGGGTGTGTATATGAGGGTGTTTTTAGCAAAGATTAGCATTTGAATTGGTGGATTGAGTAAAGATGATTGCCCTCCCAGTGTGGGTAGGCCTTACACAATCCACTGAGGACACCAATCAAATAAAAAGGTGGGCAAATTCACTCTCTTCATGAGCTGAGCTGAGCCTTCCATCTTCTCCTCTCAGACATGAGTGCTCTTGGTCATCAAGTCTTCAGTCTTGGGCTAGAACTTAATTGTCTCCTTTGGTTCTTAGACCTCTTAGCTTAAGTTGTAGCTATATCACTAGCTTTCTCTGACTTATAGTCAGCAGATCATGGGACTTCTCAGCCTCTATAATCCTGCAAGTTCAATCCCCTATAATAAATTTCTTCATATGTATGTATACATATATACACACACATACTCATATACATACAGTAGAACCTCCATAGTTGACCAACTCCCTACATTGACCACCTCCTTAAATTGACCTAATTTTCATAGACTAGACATGCACCACATGTACATATCAGTACAGTAGTAGTCCTAGTTCCATTTGTTGATCACCTCTGTAGGTTACACAGTCTTTTGAGTGGTTAACTTACAGAGGTTCTACTGTATATATATATATATATATATGTACACACACACACACACATTTCCTTTCATTCTGTTTTAAGATTATGTGATTTTCCTCCAGTCACCCTGTAAATTGACTGAGATTTCTGAATGAACCAACGTGTGAAATAACATGTGTTATAGAAATTTTATGAAAAAGTGGAGAGAGAATCACGTAGCATTAAGAAAGCTAGAGAAGTGGAGAGGTGATGCAGGTTAAAGGTAGTAAGACAAGAGAGGAAGGAGATATTCTAAAGAAATACTTTGGAAAATGATGGATTGGCTATATAATAGAAATGGATGAGTAAAAGATGGCTACCATGTTTAGAATAGGAAAAAGTCATAGATCCTTGATTCTACTGATATAAAGGAGCTGATCTGGAGATGAAGGTGACTTATCTTGTATATGTAGAGTGGGCGGACAATGGGAGGTTATACTGATTTTCTCAATTGACCATGGCCAGAAGGACGCTGGTACAGTACATGTAGAATAAAACAGAGTGAAAGAGAGAGAAAACTCTGGGAATTATTATTAAAGAGAGATTGCTGAAATCTCAAAAGAGGAAACTCTGTAATAAAGATAAGAAAGAAGGAAGACTCCCAGGAGGTGGGAGGGAAGAGCAGGGGAGGTCTACACCAGAGACAGAGTGAGTTCCCCAGGAGAACAAAGGACTGGAGAGCAGGAAAGCTGGAAGCTGAGGGGAAATCAACCCATGGAAGTGGGATGGAGTGAGGAAGAAGAGCTGTAAGGGGATTATTAATCCTCAGAAATTCTAATTACAACAGAGAAATCTATTCAAATGAATAGATTTTTTTCCCCATTATTCCAAAGATCTTTTTCTTGTCTTTTTTTAGATACAGAGTCTCACTTTATCACCCTCAGTAGAGTGCTATGACTTCACAGCTCACAGCAACCTCCAACTTCTGGGTTTAGGTGAATCTCTTGCCTCAGCCTCCCAAGTAGTTTGGACTACAGGTGTGCACCACAACGCCTGGTGATTTTTTGTTGCAGTTGCCACTGCTGTTTTAGCTTGAACCTGCCACCTGCAGTATATGGGGCCGGCACCCTACTCACTGAGCTACACGTGCTGCCCAAAGATCTTTTTATTTCTGTTATTTCTTCAGGCAAATAATATAGCAATGATCCTCAAGTTTTCTGCAAGAGAAGAGCTAAATTGAAGAATTTGCTATAATATAGCTTTATGCCTGAGAATAATACAGTTTCTTAAATTTGCTTTGGGCATTAATTGCTGAAACTGTTGCCTATATCTTTGGCATACCCAAGCTTCATTTGATTGCTATTTAAGTTCTTGTGGGCCAGGCCCTGTGCTAGGCACTGGCTTTGCAGACAAGCAGGTGGAGCCTCCCTTTTGTATCCACCACAAGCCATATATATTATCATTGGCTTAGCTAAACAAAGGGGGCAGCGGAGGGAAAAGGGTGCCCCTGGGACATGGAGGCCAGACAGTGGCCCAACCAGCTTCAGTCCCCAGCTCTGCTTTCATAATCAGTAGAGGCTGAGGATAAATTGCAATTTATTTCCAAACAGTGTGACCCTCAATTGCATAAACAAGCCGGAACTGAATGTCGACTGTAGCTCAGGAAGGCATTTTCCCCAAGGCAGATTGGCAGGGAGCTCACGGGCTTTGCCCCTTTCCCCTGCAGAGATCATCTGTTGGGATCAGGTGGGTGTCTCCCCAGCAATCAATATCCTAGGAGAGCTGCTGGTGCAGGGAAGAGCAGCAAATGGCTGGGTCACTGTTGATTTCTTTTTCTTTGGTTAGTTCTTTTACCTTTCAAAGACAGTCTTTGCCCACCTGCTTTGAAAAGGTAAATTCAGTCTGTTTGAAATTAGTACAGATTTAATTATATACACCATGTGCTCCCTCTTCCCTTGATACTCATTTCATGGACAAGCAGGAGTTTTGGAAAATCACAGTAGCTTCTTTGCAGATACCTCCCTTCTCATCTCCCAACCCCCATTCTCACTGTACCATTTTATGCGCGTGGAAGCTTTTATATTCTCTGTTTTTATGTATGCAGCCAAATATGGGGGTTGGGGGGGAAACTTTTAAAAATAGTAATCATCTTCTGTTCTTTTAGTCAGATGAAAATTTCCTTTACTTTTGTCCATGTAAAAGCAAAATTATCCTTCTGCAAGTTGAGGTGGTGGCAGTTCCTGAACACAGTTATATTTTGCAGATAACAGGATTAGCTTGGATGTGGGTAATAAGTTGGTGAATCTCCCCCCGGCCATTTCTCAACACTGTGAGAGCACTAATCCTTTATGCTTTGATGTCTTCTAGTTTTCCATCAGGTGCGCCACGGACTATTTGTCCTGGGGCAGTCAGCTCTCTTATAAGATCTCATAGTGTCCTCATTAGCTGCGCCTATTTACCCAGCCAGCCTGTTGAACCCAATTTATAGTTTATGTGATTAATTCCCAAAGTACAGTAAACCCTAGCTCTAAGGCTCTCTATTATGTGACTGCATCTCCTTTAAGGGCAAACATAAGCTTCAGCTCTTTTGCTATATGACTGCATCATATATAATACGCTAATAATTTTACTCTTGACGACACATTAACCATCCTTCTATACACTTTCTTTATGGCCCACAGCTCATAAAGAAAAGAATGTTCCACATTGCACTGCAAAGTGTTAACTATAGTCATTTGGGTTTTGTTTTGTTTTGCTTTTTCTTTAAAAAATTTAGTTTTGCTGAAATTATCATGTAGCACTACTATCAGATTGAATAGTGAATTGGCAAACCACATTGCTGTACCATTCTTTATCTACCGTATTATAAGTTTGAAAAGGCTTAAGAGGTGACGTGGCAGCACAAACCCATAGGCTCCTTTTCATCTTTAACATGCAGGCTTGGAAGATAAAAGATTCGAGAGTGTGTGTGTGTGCTCGTGCATGTGCATGGTGAGAGTGACAGAGCAGGACAAAGACACAAAGCAAAATGAAGAGAGCAGCATGCAAGGAAACCTGTGTCAACTTTGTTGGAATTTTTTCCATAACAGAAAGAATTATGGAAGAGTCACATGTGGAATGAGGTTAAAACACACACACACACACACACACCCCAGTGGCTCTCATATAGGTGTATGCAGAGACATTTGGCAATGTCTGAAGATGTTTCTGGTTATCACAGTTGAGAGGGCAGGGGCAGGCTACTGGTATTTAGCAATTGGAGGCCAAGAATAAGGCTAAACATGCTACAGAAAGCCTGCTGGCACAACAGAAAAATTATTCAACCCCAAATTCCAACAGTGTCATGGTTGAGAAATCCTGCGCACACCTTTGAAGGACAAAAATAAGAGCACACGTGCATAGAGGAAAGGAAAACTCAACAGAAGTCAAGCCGTGGGGAGAGGGAAGGAGGGAACAGGTGAAACCTGACAAATGGGCACAGGGAACACAATTTGAGTGACATGTGCGCACACTCGCAACCAGGACTCAAGCCTTATGAAAGCAATCCATGCAACCAAAAATATTTGTACCCATGTCATACTTAGAAATAAAAAGAAAGAAAATAACCCCAGAAAACTCGACTATTTCTTTTCTTAACTCTTAACTGACCTCCAAACTGAGAAATCTTTAAATGTTTAGCATCCATCTATCTTGGATTTTGCAAGGAAAACAGATCAGGGCTGACTATTTGTACCGTGAATTGTCCAAGCCTCTCCCTTTCTTTCATCTAATTTGGTGCATAACAGATCCACTGAGGTATAATTCAACCTCCTTCACTTTTCTACTGGTTGGTAGCTATGAGAAAACCTTTGAAGGGCTAAGATATAAAAAAGGAATGTCTTTGAAACAGTCTATGGGCTTGTTAATCATATTACCTCTACCCTATTTTTATTCCACCCTATTTATGCTACCTCTACTCTCCATTGCTGTGAGAATGAAGAACTTTTAACATTTGCTCATGTGTTACTTATCTATGAATTACTAATTCCACAGTTCTTCTTTTCCCATTTTCACAGGATTATGGTTCTCATTTACAGATAAATAAATTGAAGTTGTGAAAGGAAAACAATAGCCCAGAAAAGGGGGAGTAGTATTGTGCCTTGAAGGGAGGGTCTTAGAGTAACAACAGTCATTATTGCATTGGCCCACATCCTCGTCCTTGATCCCAGAGAAACTGCAAAAGTTTTATAACCATATAAGTCACCAGGAAAATATCAAAATATTTTTTGGACTAGTATTTTTTCTAAAATATAGACTTATGGAGCAAGTCATTTCTCTACAGAATATAACACCTTAGAGATATATTTTGTTTTCAGGTTCTTGTTCTATGGACCTGCCTGTGAAGTTTCCACCCATCATTCTGGTTTCCAAGAAGAAGACTTAGGGTTTATTGTAAATTATTTTCGGTCACTAAGTGTTTAGCTACAAAGAGCTTAGGTTCCTATAATCCTCCATCCTCACATTTCCTAAGAAATTAAGGACCTTTGACCACATAAGATCCTCAGTAACCCAAATGGGTCACAGAGGTACAGTGTGGAGTTTTTAGCCTAGTTCAAGGAAGGTTACATGAAACTTGGCTACCTTTTTCTTAGAATGGTGGACGTTAGTAATTGGCTGGTCATGTGACATACAGTGTGAAGTCTTTCCAGGAATTTGAGCTTTTGGTCTCCTTGTTGTGAGTGGCATTCAGAAAACAAAACAAATCTCTCATTGAGATAGTACTAACTCAGCTTTGTATCATTTCAAATATTCTGACTCTTAGTTTGCCCTTCTTTGAAAATACAGATAGTAATGCTAGACTTCCTCATGGGGATGTAGGAAGAATCATTCATAAAATGTTTTTATGGAACTCCTTAGTACTATAATAAATTTGAGGTTAATACTTTCTAGTTCTAAATTTCTCTGTTTCTCTAAACAGGAAATGATCACAATTGATAAACATTCAGTTTGCAGTAGAATAACCCAAGGCAGAATTTGATTCTGAGTAAGTGATGTTGCATATTTTTTGTTTTGTTTTACAAAATATAGTAAGTTCTTGATTTTCCTTATAAATAGTAAGTGGATGTCATCTCAAAGAGATGAGATTCAAAAACTTCTTACAATTGAACGACAGATAAGGCATTTTTAATACTTATATCAGCTTATATTGCAGAGCTTTACTACTTAAATCAGCTTACATTTCAAAGCATGGAATAATGATAGATAATATTGATCAAGGGCCTATTCTATCCTAGGGTCTGTGATAAGCATTCAAAACAGGTCATATCATTTAATACCTACAATAATCTTATGAGGTAAGTGGCTATTATTATCACCAATTTACAGATAAGTAAACTGAGAACTCCAGTGGCTATGTGACTTTCTGAAACATATATGGTAAAGGCAGTGACATCATTCAAAATTTAATCTGATGCCAGAATCTTAGCCCTTAATCATTCCTTTACAAGGCTTGGAGTCTACTTTCAGAGAAATTTCATTCTGGACAAACATGTCTAGTTTTTCTATTATCTGTTACTAAAGTACCCTTGATGGAAAATCTCTGGAATTTCTCTTCTCAAGTATATTTTTAGCTTATAAGTAGAAATTGGAACTGGCAAAAGTAGAATATAGTTCTTGAGAGATTGGGTAGAAAAATAGAACATTCTACCATATTCTATTCTGTTCCTTGAGGAAAACTGGGGAGTTGGGGTACTCCCTAATAATCCAGCATTGTGGAATCGCAGGAATTCTTAGCAGGGTAAAACCTTTCTCTTCTGCCTAGAGGGTTTAGAAAGCTTTAAAAAAATATATTCAACCCTGGGCTCAGAGAACAATAGTTCTGAATGGAAATTGGATTATCTAGAAGAAAGAACATAATATCAATAATAGTAATATTTGCTTATTTTCTCTGAACATTGTAAATACTCTGTCTCCAACTTCTCCCCCACAAAAAATACTCATAATTTCTCTAAATTTTCACAAGCTCTACAAAGTAGCCTAAGCCTATAGAAGGTGAGGAGGCAAGAGTACTCTGAGTTTAGGAGATTGAGAGAGGTAAAAAAAATCATAAGACAAAGACAGTGTTATGGGGCATCTGCTATAGGCCGTCAAAACGGTAGGTGAGGAAAAACCAGCTGCTGAGGTCAGTTGAACTCTCATAATGTTGAACTCCAAGGGGACTTGGATTCCCCAGACATCTGTTGGGTTAAAGACCCATGAAGGATCAAAGGAGTCAGTGAATTGGAGAACTGCGACTTTCTGTTATCAACCGTAGCTAATGTAATTGAAGGAGAAATTGGGTTAGAGCTCCTGCTTATGGACAGGTAAGATTTTATTGAAAATATGAAAACAAGAGGCAGGTTTAATACTATTGCCCGTGTGATGATGTATACATAGTAGAGTAAAAATGAAAAAACTGAATACAACAGTAACAGAGAATTAAACTCTGAGGAAGCATTATTAAGGAGTCGAGTTAGTACAAGAGAAAATATTGAAACTCAAAAAGGTGGTAGAGGGCCAAAGCAGTCTGGGGGATAATCATAATTGCAACTTTCTCAAAATTCCTCAGAAAGAGAAAGGTGAGAAACAAACTGATAAACTGTCGCTGAGGCTTTGTGTAAATTTGGTGTGGGTGACAACTGGCCAGGAAGTACCACGTCAGTTAGAGCTGTCAGGGCAGTGGAGATAAGGACAGCAAGACATCGAGAATCAATTAATGATAACAAGAGGGTTAAAGTGAAGAGGGGATGTTATAGAGATATGCAAGGCAAATGGAAGAAATTTTTTAAAAAGTTGTCTGGAGTGTCTTACTGAAGCAAGACTTTGAGTTCAAAAGTCATGAATTCAGATTTTAATCCCAGTTGTTAGTGAGATATGAAGGCAGTGACTTGACTTATTGACATTTGAAGTTTCTCCTTCAGTGAGAGTGAGAGGAACCAGCTTTCCAGTAGAAATGTAGCTATTTTTGAGATTTTGAAGAACTCTGAAAAGCTTCAGCCTTCCCCCACATGTCATTGAGGCCATTAAATTTTAACGTAATTTAGTAGTAAAGTTAAAATGTGCTTAGCAAGAATAACACATTTAATTTTATAAAGGATGCCCAGGTACTTCCCTTAAAATAGGCTTAAATTGGACCTTGGCAATCAAAGGAGGATACCAGTGAAATGGAAGCAGTGGCTGTTGAAGCTTGGAACCCAGGCTTCACTCACCTCCTAAGTTTGTTTGAAGAGATTTACAAAAGGATTCTAACTCACACTGTATCATAGTCTATCATATGGTAACCCTTCTTTCAAGCAATTACAAAAAGAAGTATAATATACTAGGGGATAATTGTTCTTATTTTTTCCTTATGTAAGGGCTATCCAGAAGGCATCCAGGCATGTGATATGGAAAATAGAAATATACATGGCTGGATACTGTCTAGACACTTTCCAGGCAGCCCTTGTGTAGTGATTATTAAGGGCAATACTATGTAATTACTGGTTTTAGGGGGAGAGAAGAGAGAAAGAGGTGACAGATTAATCTAAATTCCCTTTTGCTATGGGTACACATAATGAGGGTACATTGTTTGCATTTGTTAGGTAAAGTCCAAGTTGCAATTGAGCCCTTCACCCAGGAGGTGTGCCACATACCTCTACATTGTACCCAATAGGTTAGAACTTACCAAACCTACACTCTTCCCTCCTTCTTGAATTTAAATGGGTTTTTCTCCAATGTGGACATGCAGTTGTTAACCTACTGGTTTCATATTAATATTGAACACGTTGGATGCTTGCTTTACCACTGTTGTGATACTTTTAAACCTTTTGTATTAACCTGGAAGGATTTAGAGAACAGTCCTTCCAGGTTAATACAAAAGGTATAAAGTCTTCATCTTTGCTTATGGCTAATATTTCATGGTATACATATACCACGGTTTGTTTTTTCATTCATTCATGGGTTGATGGGTACTTGGCTTGATTTCATGTCTTCATGATTGTGAGTTGAGCTGCTATAAACATTTGAGTGCAGATGTCCTTATGGTCAGATTTTATTTTTCCTTCTGTGCAGATACCTAGTAATGAGATTACAAGACCAAATGGAACGTCTTTTGTTGTTGTTCTTTGAAAATTCTCTATACTTCTTGCAAAAAAGGCTCTGTTAGCAATCCTACCAATAGTGTATAAATGTTCCCTTCTCTCCACAGCATGCCACCTTCTGCAGCTTGTAATGTGAGCTATACTCACTGGGATTAGGTTATATCTCAGTTTTGATATGCATTTCTGTGATGATTACAAACAAATGGGGTTTCTTTTTAAATAGTCTGAAATTGGGCATTAGTGAAAGTGGTACAACCTTGTGACCTCATGAATATACCAAAACGTACTGAATTTTACATTTTAAAATGGTGAATTCTGTGATATGTGAATTCTATATCAATAAAAAAAAAAGCTTGAATAAAAATTGGGAAATTTTCCTTAAGTCTCTGAGTATGTATTATCTGATTATCCAGAAAGAATTTATTACTCTTTCCTATTCGCGTTAGTTCCATTAATAAACTCAAATACAATTTGGGTAACTTCTGATTCAAGATATTCTTTAGAGATTAGAGGAGAAAAGAGAGGATAACTCAGAAACTGAGAATAGAGAAGGAAGGGTTGGAGGATGATCAGAGAAGACTTGTGTAAAGAAGAAAGAGTAGACATTCTTTAGATGTATAGTAAGGTGAGAAATAGAAATCCAGAATTAGAAATCAGTTCAGCAAATTCGTAGTGTAGAATGAAAGTCACACAACTCAACTCTTGCGTTCTTTTATTGAGTATCTACTATCTGCACACATTAACAGACACAGTCTCTACTATAAGGTGCTTATACTCTTGAGGAATCACAAAGTAGTGAATTCAGGAGTCAAATACATTCCTAGCTGAATCCAGACCATATGCTCTTAACCACCAGGTTCCAAGGCCTCTGATAACACTTACAATCTCTACTTCACCTTAAGTGTATGTTTATTTACTTCTTATTATGAAATATTGCCATTTAAAGACTATTAAATCATCTCTTTCCTTCATGGATCACCAGAACAGCCAGTTTATTCTTTTTTTTTTTTTTAGACAGAATCTCACTTTGTCACCCCTGGTAGAGTGGTGTGGCGTCATAGCTCACAGCAACCCCAGACTACTGGGCTCAAGTGATTCTCTGGCCTCAGCCTCCCGAGTAGCTGGGATTACAGGTGCCCCCCACAACCCCCTAACTATTTTTAGAGATGAGGTTTCATTCTAGCTCAGGCTGATCTCGAATTTATAAGCTCAGGCAATACACCAACCTTGGCCTCCCAGAGTGCTGGGATTACAGGCATGAACCACCACACTGAGCCCCGAAGTCACTTTATTCTTAGCAAAATTTATCTCCTTGAAGTTAATACTTTCCAAGCAAAAGAGATTATCATTTTCCAAAACTCAGCTGATATGTTTTGATAACTTACATAATCATAGAAACCAACAACTATGTGTAATAAAAACATACCATTTAATTTAAAGTGGCAAAGTCAATAAAAACCTCTTTAATCATTTGTTGTTAAATGACATGAACTAGTTGACAGATAAGTTACCTCACAATATTTGTCTCCCCCCACTAAAATACATTCAAACATGCTGAGACAAATCTCATCAAATCTCTCAGTTAAAAAAGAAAAAATCACTCTTGTGGTTGAGCCCGTCACCCAGGGGGTGAGCTAGCTGAAAAGTTCAACTTTACCTAAGAAATTCAACAATGTAACCTAATCATTAGTATCTCCATAAGAATCTGAAATTAACAAAATAATTTTAAAAATCATCATCATCATTATTATTATTTGAGACACAGTCTCACTTTGTTGCCGTTGGTAGAGTGTTGTGGAGTCACAGCTCACAGCACCCTCAAACTCTTGGGCTTAAGCCATCCTCTTGCTTCAGACTCCCAAGTAGCTGGGACTACAGGTGGTAGCCACAGTGCCCAGCTATTTTTAGAGACGGAATCTCGCTCTAACTCCTGAGCTCAAGCGATCCACCCGCCTCAGCCTCCCAGAAAGCTGGGATGACAGGAGTGAGCTATTGTGCCCAGCCTGCAAAGACATTATTTACAATGTATTGTTGACATATATTTGGATGACGGACACCAAATAACTGTGTTACAATATTTTCACATTATGTTTGATATATAATTTCTCTATTAAAACCATAAAAGATTGATCATCAAAAAATTTCACTCTTAATCCTGTCTAGTCTGAGATTCTGTCTATGCTAAGTAACTTTGTACCAGTTTGATTATAAATCATCCTTGTGTTACCACAGTAGTTTGCCATTCTCTCTGCTTCTTTGGGGGCAAATAAATACCATTGCCATAGGATGAGAGATGAAATTTATTTTATTATTCAGAACAATTCAAAACAATTTCCAAAGTTTCTTGGAATAGTTAATTATCAGATGGGTTTTTCTTAAAAGAAAAACAAATGTAGTTAGATTAATTTCTAGATAGAATTAATCCATATGTGATTGTTTTTGTTCAAAATATTTCACTGAAGCTACACGAATAAAGGTTTCTTTTTATAAACTACAAGTATAGGCATATATTTTTTTACTTTTAGATGTGAATAAATACTTTTAGCATAGGAATTTTATTTTCTCATGTATCATTAAGTACAGTGCTGAAAATAATATTGATTCTTTGGGAATTTGATACTTCAGGGGAAATGAGTGGCATTAACTCCCACATATGAGCCTTGGGAGTGACCACATAGGTAGCATGGTACAGTGGTTGCATAGGCAATGTCAGTCCTGCATTTACCAATTCTCAGCTGTGCTTTTTTTTTTTTTTGCGAATTATATAACTTTCTATGCCTTTATTATCTTATTTCAAAGATAGTGATTATAATAGGATGATCCTGATAATTAAATAAGTTAATGCACATGAAACATTAGAACAGGCACACAATTCATTCTCAGCATACATTGCTTATCATTATGTATCACACCGCAAGGATCAATTCTTAGGAATAAAATGGTCCCTGGATATATTTTCTCATATTCTCAAACCCATTTCTCATCAAATCTGAGCAAGTATAATTTTTCATAAGAATTTCAGATGGCTGTGCTGCAGGTGGTTCTGAGGTGTCAGTTTGGGAAACATTAAGTTGGGAACTGATTTGGGACAAAAGCAATAATATTTCATTTGGATATCAAGTCTATAGGAGGCTAAGTAAATTATTTCTTATGAAAGATTTTCTCTTGGTAAATATAAGATTCCACAAGTTTGGTCAAGGATAGTTTCTAACAAGGATAATTTAAGAAAGAGCTGATCTTTATGAACCCATGAATTGACATCTTAAACAATAAGATACCTTGAAAGTGATCTCTCTGTCCACAAAGATATATTTGGGTCTTGGCTACCACATGTCCTATTTCCACATTCCTGATTCCACTGTTTTCTGCCATTCCCATTAGCTCCATTACAACACAAGGAGTTTCCTATTTATCTTGAGTATACAATCAAGCTTATTTTATGAGTTAGAAACACATGGGCAATATCTGGTTTAGGTAAACATATTTATGTTCAAATAAAATTGTCATTAAGCAAACAGTGCAATGACTGGTTGAATAAGATTTTCTTTTGGGCTGTGTTGTGTAGTATCAAATTAAGGAAATTCAGACCAGATTTTTTTTTTTTTTTTGGTTACTCTTTAACAGGATTTTATCAATCATTAGATTGACACACAAATGAAGTATATACAAATTAAATCTTGCACATAATTGAAATTATGTCAGTATATGATGTGATAGGAATAGTAGATACTAAAAATATTTAATCACCATTAATGGCTTTGGTATTGGAGTAATCAGAAGACTGATGTTGGAGGAAACCAATTGGTATAGCTCTCCTTGCAAGTACCACTTGAATATTATACCATCTTTGGAAGTATCAAATGACCATTTTTTCATGGAGATGTTGTGGTCAATGAAACAAAAGCACGTAATGAAGAATTTATCCTTTGCCTAATGTATGTTCTTGGTGCCATTGTTAAAGATCAGTTGGCTGTAAATGTCCATTTGTTTCTGGGTTCTCTCTCCTTTTCCATTTTTCCTGTGTCTGTTTTTATACTAAGTATCAGAACTATGATGTTTTAGTTATAATTGCTTTGCAGTGTATTTTGAAGTCAGTGTGATGCCTCCAGCTTTGTTCTTTTGACTCAAGATTACTTTGGCTAATCGAGATCTTTTGAGCTTCCACATTAATTTTAGGTTTGTTTTCCTATTTGGGGGAAGAATGTCATTGGTATTTTGATAGTGATTGAGTTGAATCTGTAGATGGCTTTGGATAGTTTGCATATTTTAATAATAATACTTCCAATTTATGAACATGAGATACCTTTTCATGTATTTGTGTTCTCTCCAATTTGTTTTATCAGTGCTTTGTAGTTTTCACTGTAGAGATCTTTTACCTCCTTCATTAAGTTTATTTGTAGGTATTTTACTTTGTTTCTCATAACTGTTAGAATTGCTTTTTTGACTTCTTTTTCAGATAGTTTTCTGTTGGCTAGTTGTATCCTGCAACTTTATTGACTTTGTTAGTCCTAAGGGTTTGTGTGTGTGTGTGTGTGCATATGTGTGAATGTGTGTGCGTGCATGTGCATGAATGTATGTGAGTGTGCATGTGTGTGAATATGTGTGCATGTGTGTGTGTGCATGTGAAGTCTGTAGTGTTTTCTATTCATCATTACCAAGTGGGATTCATCCCAGGGATGCAAGGATGGTTTAACATGTACAGATTAATAAACATGATACATCAGGCTAATACACGTAGAATGAAAGAACAAAACCATATGATCATGATCATCTCAATAAACACAGAAAAGGCATGTGGTAAAATTAAGTATCCCTTCATGATAAAAACTCTTGACGAATGCTGTGATACTTCTGAGGGAGGATGATTGGCTGTTCTTGAGAGGGCCACAAAACTACAGAAAATCACTCTGCTATTAACTGAAGTGCCTGTTCTGGGGCAAGACTGACATGCATGGAAAGCAAATTTTGTATTTATCTTCCAACCTTCTAGACTCCCCTTCTAGACTGCCTCCTTTTGGTGGAATACACAAGAAATCACCTGATAAGGAAAAAATACATTCAGTGGCTAGTCCTGGTGTTATCAGTAATGTATGTAGAATTATTGTTTACAGCTGAGAAATAATATCTTCAAAATCAGCACAATCGAGTAAATTCAAAATCAAAACAAACAAAATCAGACAAAACTATATCTGTACATATATATATAGTTATATAACTATTAAACTATAGAAACTTTAGGAAATTAAATAACTTGCTAATTTATTATTATTGGCAAATATTATGGCAGTCTAAAATCCTGAAACTCCCTCACCGTGAAATGCTGAAAAATGGCAGACAAAATAGTTTTAAGTCTCTTTTAAACAGATGAATTTTCAAAGAAGCAAGATCAGGAGTCCAGTGAAGTGAGTAAGCACAGATGTATAGGTACCTGCAGCATCTCCTATGAGAGTCATCTGTGAATAGAGGGTAGCCTGTAGCTTATGTTTTAACGGTGAACTAGGGCAGTGGGGAAGGTATGGCAAAGCTAAAGCCCCGAGACAGACAAGAAGTAAGAAAATAGAATGAAGATCTCCCATTCCTTTTTCTGCCTATTCTGTGAACCAGCAAAATCTATACCCTCTGGGAAGTAGGGAACAAGAAAAAATGTACCCGATGGTCTCAGAATGTAGGGAAATTGATTTTCTCAGTTTTAACTGAGATAGATAGAGAAGAAAAAAGAAACTTTCCTGAAAAATGCATGTATCAAAGCCAGCATGTACATGGATTTTGAGCCTGAATTTATGCCATTTACTTGAAACAAAGACTGTTAAGTTGAGAATTCTGATTTAACGTATCCCCAGGTAGGTAGTACTTCTAAGTGTCTACAGAAACAAACACTCTCTTCTCTGGAGGAAAAGTTTTATTCTAGTCCTACAAGACTTGCCTACTATAGAGTGCGAATGATTATGGGGTTACAATAGACAGTATAAAAAGCCATGAGGAAACAGAACGTTGTTAGAAGTTGGCAGAAATCATAAGCAGCAGAATCAGATTATAAGAACTTCAGCTACTAGAATTTTAGGATGCAGAATATTTTTTAAAAAAGTGTTTATTAAACACATGAAGATGTGAACCAAATACATGAATCAGAAGCCAGGGATAAAGGGATAAAGAAAATAACAAGGTCAATTTAAAAAAGAACTAAACAGAAAAAATATAAGTAAAATTAAATATTCTTTGAGATACATAGTCTGTGGAAAGATTCAATAGCAGATAAGATCAGGGGCTACATACTTTTTTTTTTTAAGGGTCAGACTTTTCTTTTTTTGTCTTACATTCTTCCTTTTGGTCTGATTTCTAATTTTTACAACCTTTTAAGAATGAGAACCATTATTAGCTTTCAGGCTATATGAATATTGGTTGTGGGCCACGTTTGTGCTTCAGGCCATAATTTGCTATCTCTGGGTTAGAAAATGCTAAAAAGACAATTCATTATCCAGACGTAGAACTAAAGAAATTATATAGAATTCAGATACTAGAGACAAAAATTATATAAAATATAATAAGTAATTAAGAGGATAGACAATAAGGTAAAAAGTCAAATTAGCATCTAGAAAATAGAAGAGAATGGTAAATATTTTAAGAGATAATTGATGATTAATTTAGAGAATTAATAAATAACCATCCTCCAATTGGAGAAGTCTAATGAATTCTAGGTTAAAGTTCACAAATAAACAACCTGATGAACAAACAGCAGAGAACTAACCCCAGCCAGACTATCCTTCATACTTAAATTATCAACTAATTTGAGAGTTAATTTATTAATAGCAGTAAATAGAAGCCAGAGAACAGTGGATAATACCTTCAAAATGCTAAGAAAATGTAATTAGAAATTTTAAATATATTTTTATTTTACAGTTTTCTCTTCCTTCTTGTTCCTGATAATTTCATGAAATTAGTATCTTCCCCTTAGATTTGCAGTTGTTCTTATTCCATGAGATGGAGATGGATAAAGTCACCATTACTGTCTCTCTGGCTATGGGGAAATTAGATTGGTGTATGGAGTAGAGATTCTTTGTGAGTGTCCAGCTACATCCTTTCCATCCAGATGCTGGCCAGGAGTGTGGGCCTGAATGATAGAAGCCCCTGAACAAGCAAAATAAATGGAAAATCTGTATGTTGAAGGCTCTGTACATTGTTACTAAATAAGACTTTCCAGTGTTCATTTCATTCATTCTTATTTAATATATATGCATCGTGAAGAAACAAACCTTCAAATTAAAGTGATACCTCTTTGCCAAGGGCAAGTGAGAGCCAAGTTTAGATCATGAGCCTGGTTAGCCCTGAAGCTGCGAAGGCTGGGCTCTATTTTATTCCTTGCTCTATCCCCAGTTCCAGTGAAATGCCTTAAGCATGGTAGCACTCATTACATATCAGATGAAGAGGAATGAAATGGTTACTGAATAAAGGAGATGATTCTAGGTGACAGATTATTCAAACGTTAATAACTCTTCCAAATGGAGTCTTTCTTTCTGGAACACTCCCTTAGCATTGTGTACATATTGCAAGAGTGCTTACAAAGCTGTGTTACATTTTTTATTTTCATATTTATTTCTTTCCATTGTAGAGAGAAGTGCTTTACATTTTTCTGAGCTCTAGTGCTAAGCACAATGTTTTGAACAAGAAACAGGAAATGTTTTCCAAGAAGCAGGAAAGAGTGATTGAATGAATGAACAAATGAATGAGGAAAATGGAAGATGGAAGTGAATCACTGTTAGCCTTCCGGGACCAGAGCAGGCACGTTCCTTAAATGAAGAAGAAAAAATTAAGAAGAAGGAGGAGAAATTGAGCAAAGTCATTTCTAAAGGGTTTACTCCCCCTCTTATCCAGAGCCACTGTGGCTTCAGAAACATATCCCCAAACACACACTTGCGATGACACAATTGCACAATGGTTCATTATGGTTGTTTTGGTTTATACTGTTTCACTCTACTGAAAATGCTCCTGTATTCGATAAGAGCAATAATTCCACCACCATGAAAGCCTCTCCAGGTTGGCTGTCTCCTGGGTTCCTCTTTCTCCTCTCTTCCTACTTTTCTTCTTTTTCCAGATTTCCTCTTCTCTTAACAGAAAATGTCAACGCTCACTTTTTGCTTTGCACCTCTTCTCCAATCCTGGAGAGCTCATCCACCTGCATGGTTAACAACAGGCTGACAAATAGGAAATCTTCTCCAGCCCAGATCACTCCCCTGAGCTTTAGACTTGTGCATTGCTACTTCCTGCTGCACACATGTATTTCCTATAGAAATCTAAACAGAACCCGTTTACAGCTAAACTCATCATTGTCACTGATGTTTAGAGGATGAGAATGACAAAGAGAGACCATGCTGGGAAGAAGATAGTGGTTGGGGAAAGGTCATTCTGGGTCTTACATGTCACACCTGATCCACTGTCAGATGCTTCCATACCATACCTTGGCCACTGGAGCGCTGGGTCTAACCTATTCATTTCCGTGGTGTATCTCTCTACCTATAGGACTCTGAGAGATTTAAATCTCCATTCCTCAGGGGACTCCTGGCATATCACTATATCCTCCTTTTCAGAATCCCCAAGGAATTTCCTTCCTCCTTAAAATCTGTATTCCTCAGTGTGATTTGACTTTTAGAAACAAAATCCAGGAAGTATGCCACAAATTTTCTATGAGGTAGGGACAAAGCAGACTATTTTGCCTACTCAGTACAGATTAAACCGAAGAATTTCTCATTTCAGAGGTCAAGGTTACCTATGATTGAGGCTAGAGAAGATTCTTGAGGAGGGGAAGAGAGCTGAGATGGCAGTAAATTTCTAAGAGGATCTCTCACCATCTAGAGCAAGTCTAGATAGGAGGAGGGGAGAATATCCACATAGATTTGAGAGCCTGAGAAAATTTGCACCTAAACCCAGAGCCAAGTCTGCCAAAGGTAGCAGGAAGAAACTGATTTTCCCCATTCCCAACGTGGTGCCAGAGCAGAAGAAAGGCCTGTGTGGCTGTCTTCATAGGCAGACAGCCCCACAGTTTCCTGTCATGTGCCAAGCACTGGAGTAACAGGATATTACTGGGTGCCTGGAAGCATCAAGAAGCAGATTCCCACATTCCAAAGTGAAGATTTTCCAAGTACCTCAGAGTGACACCTAAAGAGGCTGCCGGTTTGGAACAAAAACGAATGTAGGGGAGACCTGTAGAGACCAACAGCCTCACTGTGAATGGAGAGGTAACAATGTTTGAGTGGAAGCTCCGAAGGAGACCAGTTGTCCCTTTGAGACCTCTTGAACTTTTGTATGACTCCAAGACAAGGAGAAAGTGGAATCTTTAATTGATTCAAGTTTTTTCTTTCAGTGTGGGCTTAAAATAGAAGTGTAAATTTCCTATTGGTGAGGGCTTTAAATAGAAGTAAATGTCAAATGCAGACATACATTTACTGAAAGCATGTTTGATCGTGTATCCTTTGGGTACTTTGATAATCTGTGAAAAGGTTAAGTGGGTACAAAACATGGTACTGAGACCTGACAGACTGAAACAAGAGAGACTGCAAAGTGCAGAAGACCTCCAACGTCAAGTCAGTGGGTGCTGCTTGGAAAAAGTTTTTAAAAGGGTAGGTTTTTTTTTTTTTTTTAAGGAACTGACTTTTTAGGAATATTTCTTGAATTACCTAAGAAAGAAATGCGTGAGAAGAATTATCTGACAGTTTTTGGTATACTTTTGCTTTCAAGAATTTCTTCCCCATGAATTCTATGTTAACCTTAAAGTTTTAATCCTAACCTTCTATTTCTTCCTTTTTTTTTTTTTTTATTAAATGATAGCTGTGTACGTTAATGTAATCATGGGGTACAGTGTAGTATACCCCACTGTTTCACATACAATTTGAAATATTTTCATCAAACTGGTTAACATAGCCTTTATGTTATTTTCTTAGTTATTGTGTTAAGACATTTATATTCTACTTTTAGAAAGATTCACTTGTACCCTTGTAAGATAAACCATAGAGGTGATCCCTCCAATCACCCTCCCTCCGCCCATCCACCCCCCTACCCTCCCCTCTCCCACCCCTCTGCTCATATGCTTAGGCTAAAATTAGGCTATAGCTTTCATATGAAAGCTATAAATTAGTTTCATAATAGGGCTGTGTACATTGGATGCTTTTTCTTCCATTCTTATGATACTTTGCTAAGAAGAACATTTTCCAGCTCCATCCATGTAAACATGAAGGATATAAAGTCTCCATCTTTCTTTATGGCTGCATAGTATTCCATGGTGTACATATACCACAATTTATTGATCCATTCATGGATTGATGGGCACTTGGGCTTCTTCCATGACCTGGCAATTATAAATTGGGCTGCAATAAACATTCTGGTACAAATATCTTTGTTGTAATGTGGTTTTTGGTCTTCTGGGTATATACCTAATAAAGGAATTGCAGGATCAAATGGCAGGTCAATTTTTAGTTCTCTAAATGTTCTCCAGATGTCTTTCCAAAAGGAACGTATTAGTTTACATTCCCACCAGCAGTGTAGAAGTATTCCCTTTTCTCCACATCCACGCCAGCATCTCTGGTTTTGTGATTTTGTGATATGGGGTAATCTTACTGGAGTGAGGTGATATGTCAAAGTAGTTTTGATTTGCATTTCTCTAATGATTGAGGATGGTGAGCATTTTTTCATATATCTATAGGCCATACACCTATCTTCTTTAGAAAAATTCCTCTTCAAGTCCTTTGCCCACCCTGAGATGGGATCATTTGTTTTTTTCTTGCTAATACATTTGAGTTCTCTATGGATTCTGGTTATTAAACCTTTGATTTTTTTAATACAATTGTGGTTGTATTCAACCATGGCACATTTAAGAAATATTACTCTCAATTGGCAAGAAGTTGAATTCCATATATTTTAAAAGGAGGATAGAGGGGTATACTTTCAACAGATTTTCAAACTGAGTTGAAACAAACAGGATTTCATTCTTAAGAAAATTAATGCACCTCAGTTGCTGGACCATGCCAGGTAATTATGGTATAGTTTTATTAAATTTATAACTTTTGGTTTTTAGTGGCTCCTTTTCCATAGTCAGCTCCAGATAATAGAAAATCTTAATTTGGAGAAAAACTATGAGTTGATATACAGTGACTGAGAGTGAAGAACAAATGCTAAACAATATTATCTACTATTTAAATGCAGCATTTGTGATGGCTAATACAACAAAAAGCAATATTTTGGAGGTTGGAAAGGCAGAAGAAAGAAAATCAAATTTGAATTATTATGATATGCTAGTCATTGAATCTATTAAATCCACTTGCCCTTAAGACTTCTTGCTGTTGTGGAAGGCATTTCACAAGGTCGTAATTATGTTTGGTGTTTTTTTTTTCCCCTTTGTATTTAGGCTGTAGCTTTGTTAAATTATTCATTATAATATATCAACTTTAAACCCAAATAGTGTATAAATACAGGATCTTGTAACTTCAACACAGCATTAGAGCCTTAGGAACTAAACCAGGGTGTGCATTCTATTGCATTATTTTCTGATTTTCACTTATATTCTCTATGGCTTTAGCTGTCCCTGCTGCCATAAATTAAGTACTCTGTAGCCTTACCAATGTAACGTTATACCTGCTCCAGACCTAATAACTGCATCCCTAAGAACCAGGGAGAAAATGTTTGATTACACTCACGCTTCCATCGTTACTTTCCTCCAACTGACAACAAGGAATAGACAGTGAGTACTTCTGTGTATGGATTTGTAGAAGGGGAAACTTAGTTGTAGAAAAATACCCAAACCCCTCATGTTTCAGCGAAGAAAAAATAAAATTTCATTATGTTTGGACAATGTTTTGTTAAAATCCGAAGTTAGAAGGCATTATCCTGTTTTCCAGATCTTTTGAGTAATCATTTGAGTAAAAGAACAAATATCCAAATAAAGGATTTCAGCACTGCATCTTTGAGTGCCTGCATATGTACATGAGACCGAGTCTGCTGGAAGAAGAAATACTATTTTTACTCAAAATCTGCATTGGGATAATACCACCACCTGCTTCACTCATAACCTTATAATATCATTCTTATATTTCCATCTGTCCGTGGCTGATTCTTGCATCAGCTTTCATGGGTCCCTACCCTAACAAACCTGCTTCTAACACAGCTAGCCCCTAAATGTTCCTTCTTTTGGAGAACACTCCTGATGTACCAGCTACTACAGAGTCTGAATACATATAACAGGTGCTTAGCAAATGTTTGTTAAATGAATAATAGAAAAAAGTATAGATATCTTCACCCATCACATTAGATAAATATCCTTGTATGACCATGTAAGTTTATCCATAGTTGCATTCTTAATAGAAAAGACTCAAATAATACTGAAGTATAGAATAAAACGTATAATGAAATGAGGTTTCTATTTTTCTAGCCTCATCCCAGCCACTCTATTCTCCTCCTTTCCTCATATGTGACTATTGTTATCAGTTAACAATTTTATTTATAGTTATTTTTCTGTTTAGACACACACATGCGTCTGGGGGTATCATATGTCTCTGTCATACATTCAGAGAGCTTCTTTCTTCTTAATGTAAATGGGATCATAGTACCTTTTAAAATTTGATTTTTGACTGAGGATTTTTTTAGAGTTTTACAAAGTGATATATGCCACTCTTTATGATTGCAGAATATTTCATAATGCACTATAATTTATTTAATATCTCCTTATTTGATGAACATTTAGGTATTTACCCTTTTGCAGACTTTTACACTTTGACAATTTGATGGGTGTAAGTAACCCCACATCCAACTTTACATAGTCTTGGTTACAAGTGAGGCTAATGATCTTTTTTTGTGTGGGTTTTCAGGTATTCTTCAATTGTTCATGCACTTTGCCCATTTTCTATTGGGTAGTTTCTCTTTTCCTTTTCTCTTTCCCTTTTTTAATTCTAATGAGCATGGTCTGAAGATTTTAAACCTTTTGTTTACCAGGCTACAGATATTTTATCTTACTTATGTTCTAAGTTATAATTCTGAGTTAATTGTTATGCCTTCATATTAAAAGTTTTCATATAGGTGGCACCTGTGGCTCAAAGTAGTAGGGTGCCAGTAACCTATGCCTGAGGTGGTGGGTTCAAACCCAGCCCTGGCCAAAAACTGCCCCCCCAAAATAAAGTTTTCATATCAGTTTTTCATGTGTGTGCCTTCTGTAAACTATGTTTAGTGTTCTGGTCCTACCCAATCTGAGTTTTGCTTTTAATAGAGAGTAAGTTCAGATGTGCGTAATTATTGCTGTGCTTGGACCTCGCTCTGCTATCTTCATTGTGTAGTGTTTTTCCTTTCCTGAGTGTCTTCTATGGGGTCAGTTGAATTATTTTTAGTTTTTCTTCTGTCTCCAGAATCGTCACTTATATTTTTAACTATATATAAACTTTGTTGTGTTACTTAGAATTCATCACTGTGTTTAGTTCCTTTGAAGATAACAGAAAACTTGGCACGTTTTGCTTTCTCTCTTATCTCCTATGTTCAATCATTTGAGATTTATTCCTGATTTTTTTTTACATTATGCATAACTAATTACTCAGACTTAACTATAAGTTTCTTATATATGAAATGTTTTCCTTTTGTGTATTTTTTGTTTTGTTAGTAAATTTCTTTTGCTCTTACCCTTCAGTGCAAGTTTGGTTAGACATGAGATTCTATGATCGAAATACTTTTATTTCTGAACTTGGAGGACATTGTTTTATTGGCATTTAGTACCAGAACTGAAAATGAGAAATCTGATGCCAATGTGATTCTTTTGGCTATGTGGGCAATATTATTTTCTTGAAAAGATTTTGTGATAAGCTCATTATCTTTTTGTAATTTTACCAGAGAGTGCTTAGAATGGTTATTTCTCATTCCCTCTGAGAACGAGTCTCCCTCAATATGGAGTCTTTGGCTCTCAAGAGATTTCTTCTGTTACTTATTAGCCTATCCTCAGACATCCTCCTCATTCTTTCTGGTCTCTCCAGGACTCCATTAAGTAGATGTCAGCCTTTGGATCATAGTCTTAATGTGTCTTCAGTTTTTATTTAATGATTTTCATCTCTGCCTTTTAGCTCTCTGCTTGTTATTCTCTCTCTGTCCTTACATTGTGTTCATTCTTTTGTTTATTCCATTTGTTTCAGTATATATTTTTAAAATTTTGAGGATTATTTATTTAATATTTAAAATACAAAGTGTGTGTGTGTTTGTGAATAGTAAACATATTTTTTATCTCTTGTAGAAATCAGTAAGACATGTTCATATCTTTTTCTTAATTTTTTTTTTTTTTGGCAGTTTTTAGCCAGGGCTGGGTTTAAACCCGCCACCTCTGGCATATGGGGCCAGCGCCCTATTCCTTTGAGCCACAGGCACCGCCCCTTTTTCTTAATTTTTGCTATTATCTCTTCTCTCCAGTGTTCTTTAGTTGATTTAGTTTAGTGTTTCTCTTTCTTGGTGTTAGCTGAACTTAAGTATCTGGTGATTCTTCATTGTCTGCTGTGAACTTTGCATTTGTATTGTGTTTGTGAAACGTTCTTTGTCTACTCATGGATGTTAATGCTTATTCAAGCTCCATTGGATGATGTGGGGGAGGTGCAAGGTGGAATATCATTGGGACAAATATGCCAGTAGCTTATCTTATAGGTAAAGCCCCCCACCCCCAGATGTTCCTGACTCCATGTGATACCTCTGTTATTCCTTGTCCTGAGCACTCAGACTTGATATCTTAGCTTGGGGGTAAATGCTGTGCAGCAACCTACTTATGAAAAGCTGTGGAGGGACAGAAGCCAGGTTGCCCAGTGCTCTAAATGGATTTTCTTAAATAATGGCTCTTATGGTTGCCAAAAGTTCTTCTGTTCCATGCTTCTCTTTTCTTAAAGGTGAATATTTTGTGGGGGTTTTTTCTCTCTCTTCATGCTTTAATTCCATCTTCTTTTGATCTTTTTTACAACTCCTTAAAATTACTTCCCTACCAATGGCATGTCTCCCTATTTCCATAATTATGGTAAATGAATAGATCTCTCCAGCTGTCTCTGTCTCTTGTATGACATCAATACCCATAACTATTTCCATAAATTATTCCCTATTTACTATTTGTGTAGTTCTATGACTATTGAGCCATATCTTAGGGTTTGTCATGATCAAGGAGGTAGGCACCAGAGTTTACTTCCGTCATCTTGTTTTAATTTCCAGAAATAGTCTTTCATAGACCATTATTCTACGGTTTCTATTAACAACAGAAAGCAAAACATTACAGATGAAGTTAGTAAAGTCCTTTCTATAAACATCTAAGGTAATAGAGCTAAATAACACTGTTTCTGATGATTGATATGGTGTAGGTATGGCGCTCAGAGCTCCTAGAGGAAGAAAGGATGCACATGGTACACTACCTTTCCTATGTGTTGGGTATCTCCAAATAAGGTTGTAGCAAGTGCAGGATCAAAGAAACTGAAGACTGAATTTCCCAGAAATTGCCCACAGTGTTTTTATCCTGGGTCATTGATTAAACAAAGATCCATATGCTCGAGATGCCAGATATGCAAGCAGGAGTTAACATTCTAACATAAAAATGTAAGAGCATAACTCTTGTCCTTACTCAGACAGGAAGCTGTGCTCTATCTGTGTGGAAGTTCACTTGAATTTTCCTTTCTTCTCAAAACAACAAGCTGAGACTGACATGGAGAGCAGGCAAGTGTTCACTTGCAAAAACACATTTCTCATTCACAATGTATGGAAAGGCACACTTCTCTATGGCTATGATGTACGAATCTAACATGATTCTAAACAGCTCTCCTAAGACAAAGGTATAGAATGCTGTAAAATGTTCAGATCATAAGTGAATCAATATGGATTTTACTCTAAATTAGTTTTCTTATTTTCCTAATTCTAATGCTTATATAAAATATGAAGTGTAAATATTTTCAGACCAGACTCACACAGAAGTGAATACTTTCAATGTAGTCCAAATGTTCATACCAAGAAGGAAGATGAAGCATAGGCAGTGATTATAACTCTCATTAGAGGTGAGAGTGAAATGATCCCTTCTCATTTCACAGAGAGATTTTAACTCATATTAGATTCTTCTATGAAAGAGTCTACTGAGTTGTTTTTCTCATTGAATAATTTAGAGATCCTTAGAAGCAGTAATCTCCAGCTGAATGAGGAACTACCATAGCTACTGCTGGTCCTGGATCTTAGAGGTTTTATAAAAACTGTTAACTCTTAAATGCCTAGTGTTGGCAAATTCATTTTAAGCTCTAAGGAAGCCAGAGGTTGAAAGTTAGAATGAAATAAGAAGAGAAAAAAAATGAGTTTGTGTAGGTGATAATGCCTTAGAAGCTGATCTACTCATGTTTAACTAAGTTTAGTGGGGTTGGTCCACCATTATTTCTTAGGAGAAGGACCTCAAATTAGGACAAAGTAAAAAATCTTGAAAACAGGTAATTTTAAAGGTGAAAATTCTAGGCCACTCTTCTTTGTCCCATAATATTGTAAAAAAGAGGTTTTATGCAGGGAGGGATTCTTTATGAAGTTTGAAAATTTTCAAAGAACTTTTGTGATCTCAAAAAATGCAATATTTTGTTTTGAATGAACTGTCCTTTATAGTACTCTAAATCCAGAGAAACAAGCACACACACTTCCATGCACATACATATTCCCATGTACACATCTGACAGTTTTAGTTTCATTGTAGAAAGACAGCTGCTTGGATGTGCAATGCCATGAGAA
>NW_003852430.1:121988-153167 GCF_000181295.1 Otolemur garnettii
TTTGGATAATTACCCTCTGAAATGGTGTGCACCCATGTAGATTTGTGTATTTATCAAGGGGAGGGGGCATTGAGGCATGGGAGAAAGAGGAAGAAGGTACATTGCACTATTTATTTTAATCCTTCAGTGATGATTACATTTCTCAATCTCCATACAGAACCTCATCATTTGCTTCTTAAAACTGCTATTTCAGGCCATTCAATTGAAATTCTATTCAGTTTTAAAGGTAGCTTTTTGCAGTTCTTATTCCTCTTCTCCTCCCCCTCCTGGTGGCTCTGAGGACCCCCACTGGCTTAGGAAAGAACTTTGCCCTCAACCAGGAATGAGTGAAGACAAGAACTTAACCCTAAAGAAAAAATAACAACCAGCTTATTATGAACTTCCTCCCCCCAAATAAAAGAGGTCAGATGGAGATGGGAGGCAGTGAGACCAGGGTTATTACCTTGTCATTCCTTAAAAGAACAGATCAGGTGGGTCAGCAATACCAAAAGAGCCATTGTCTCGTGTTCTGAATATAGGCTTCAAAATGGAGCATGGCAGCCTATCACGTGGCTGCATTTCATCATAAATTGTGCTGGGAGTTTCGCTTGCTGCTGGTTAGTGCTGTATTGATTCATTTGAATCTGGATTATTAGCTTCCTTCCTCTCTACAATGGTGGTAATCTCAGTGTTTCTTTCTAGTGAAGAGAGAAAACTGAGCCAGCCAGTCCTGTAATAATGCCACGGTACAAAAAATCCTGATGACTATGACAATCACCCTGAAGACAGAGAAATTATTTCTGCATCTTTTCTTTATTAGAACTATGGCATAAGAGAGGATCTAATCATAGCATCTTACATTGTAGGGTACTTTTAAGTCTTTCTAGTACATTCTAGTACAATTCTTTCTAGTACAAAGGTAGCTACAGTTACCATCGTTAAGAGCACATTATGTGATTATGTGAGAAGCAATGTTCTAAGTGCTGACCTTTAAGCCTTATAACAGTTTCATATTGTTTTTGTAATTATTTAAATTTATTTTGCAAAATGACAAATATAAGTCATATATCTTGAGGTGGACACTATGATGCTTTGACATATATACACATGATAGAATGAGTAAATTAAGCTAACACGGGCTTTACTTCCTGTGTACTTATTTTAAAATAAGGATTCTGCAGCAATGAGAAAATAAAATGGAGGAACTTGCTTAAGAGAGAAAGCTGAGCTACGCTTTCAGGCTAGACACCAGCTGGCCCCAGAGTGGGTGATCATGAGGGGTAGGTAGAGGACACGTAAGACACAGGGAGAGACCAAGGGCTGAGGGACACGCCCTTACTGTCTGAAGTGTTAAGCGGGAAGAAGGGCCTAGTGTCTTACTGCCTTGCTGCAGATTCCCCTGGGGGGCTGGCTAAGAGTGTGCATCTCTGGAAATGGTATCTGAAGAGCCAGTCTTCTCAGGTGGCTGGGCAGAGAAAGCCCTTCTCCTTCATGGAACTGACCTACTTAGATGTGCAGGGGGACACTCACCAGAGGCCTGTGTGTACATCATGCTTCGCTAGCTACTGTGAGCAATTAAACCAAGAAGTCGTTTTTGAACTTAAGAATCTTATAGTCTCTGAGGAAGCCAAGACACGGAACAAATGGTATACAAAAGTTAATGGGGTTTTCTTGATTTCAGGATGTTCCTACTTGGTGGTTGAGTAAAAGATCATCCGCCTGATTATTTCATCTAACAAGCGACATTTGATCCTTTAAAAGGAATTAATTAATCATATTGCTGAGTTCAGAAGATTTCACAGTGAAGAAGAATCAAAAGAGATTCCTCAGTACTTTTTGAGCGAATACTGAGGCCTAGCACTGTGACTGACAGTTAAGATACAAAAACTGTTGGAGGCAGAGTGGTCAGCAGGTGGTTAATATGCACGACAGGTCAGAATGTGACTTGGCTCTGTCCCCTCCAGCATTCAGTTGCTTGGGAATATTGTTCAAATGATGTGGTGAGAGCCACCCAGGAATAAATATCAGCAGAACCAGTAGTGAAAATTTTAAAAATGTAAAAAAAAAATGATAGAAGAAAGTTTTATAAAATTAGTAGAGATAAGGCACTCCCGGTATGGGATTCCTTCCAGCAGCACTCCGACTTGGTTTCTGCTTGAACTTGTAGTAGGGAACAGCTCTCCAACTTTTGAGGCACCCCATTCTTTAAGTTGGAATGTGTCTTTCTGTAAGATCTTTTACCTGTTTTTTTTTTTTTTTTAAAGCAGCAGAAATTCAATAGTTCTTTTGGTTTTTCTATAAACCCAACTCAACGCAGTTCACTTGGCCTGACTGTGTATGAGCAGCCTCCAAGTCTTTCATCTTCTGAGCTCCTCGACTTGTGGAGCTCTATGTTTTGTCAGCATGTCAGGATTAGACGCAGGAGTTACAAACATGCTCTGACAGGCGCTCAGGAAGACCTTTGCCTTTGTTAAGCAGGACACAGTCTAATGTAAGATGATGTTAACTTCTTAGCACTTTATTTACTTTAGACTAGAGTTTATAACTGGGGGATTTCCCCCTAGGGTGCATATGGCAAAGTCTGGAGACATTTTTTTAGTCCCACCTGGCAGGGTACTAGTGCCATATAGTAGGTAAAGACTTAGGACTCTGATCAACATCCCGCGTGACACGTGATGCCCCCCCAACAACAAATAATTATCTGACTAGAGCCAAGAATGAGAATTTCTGATTTGACTGCAAATATCCTTGGGACAAGCTTTACCTAAACACCAAAGATAGGTACTGAAAGGTGGGGTGTCAGTAAATTATTCAATATTTATTACAAGTGTAGAAGAATCTGAGCCTCAGGAGGATACTATCCCTGCAACATTGTTCAAAAGGAAGGCTTTGTCTTGGCTGTTGCTGTGTATAGGGAAAATCCAGTTGATCCAGTTGAGGCCATAAAATAGGTCTAGGAAGTCCCCCAAAGCCTCAAGTCAGAGTGCAGAAGGTTTCTAGCCAGAAAGAGAGCTGTAGTAACAACCTTTGCAAGGTAAATACTTATTAGAAAAAAAAAAAAAAAGCTTGCTATAGTTAGCAGTTCAAACAGATTTTGACCAAAGTAGAATGATGGGGAAATGGTGATTCAAGACTGAAAGGTCGCTAGGCATTGAGGAAAGTGAGGGGGCAGTAAAGTAAGTTACTTCATTATAAATCATCTGCTAAGCAACGAGAGGTTTAAAATACAGGAAACTTGTTGATTCACAATTAAGAACATGTAATTTGAAATGACCTGAAATTGGCAAAAGTGAAAGTAATACCCAAATTTTCCTATAATGTGGATAAATATGCATTTATATAGTAGATATAGAGTGCAAATTGAAATACCTGTCTTAAAAGGAAGTTAGAAAGGAGGTAAGAAAAACCCTAAAAATGCACAACCTGGTAACCTAATTCTCTGAGATGGTCTCTTCTCCACTATATTTATACACATTTATGGGATAAATGTGATATCCTGTTACGTCCATACGCTGCGTAACGATCCAGTAGGGCATTTGTTACGTTCATCGTCTTAAGTACTCATCATTTCAATATGTTGGGAACATTTCAAGTCCTTGCTTCTGGCTGCTTTGAAATACACAATACATTGCTGTTAATTTTAGTCACCGTGCTATACTCTCAAATATTAGAATCTTTCATTCTTTAAAACTGTTATGTTGCACCCATTAACCAACCTCTTTCTATCACCCCAACCCCACACTCTTCCCAGCCTTTGGGGTTTATCATTCTACTCTCCATCTCCATGAAATCAGCTTTTTTAGTTCCCACAAAGGACATCATTTCATACTTTTTAATGGCTGAATAGTATTCTATTGTGTACACATGACACGGTGCCTTCAGCCATTCATCTGTTGATGGACCCTTAGGTTGGCTCCCTGTCTTCATTCTTGTGAAGAGTGTTGTGATACATGTGGGAGTACAGGTCTCCCTTTGACCTACTGATTTTGATGTACTTCTTACTTTTCTTTTGGACACATACTCAGAGTGGGACTGTTGGATCATGTGATGGTTCTATTTTTAGGTTTTTGAGATATGGAATTGTCTTCAAGTGATCATTAAATTTAGGGAAAAAATATTTTGCAATAAGATATTCTTATCACTACCCTTTTTAAATTATATATGTGGGAGCAACCCAAGTATTTAACAACTGGAGATTAATTAAATATATTATGGCATATCTGCATAATAGAATATTATGTTGTTATTAAAAATTATACCAGATATAATTATTGACATAAAAATATGCCATGCCCACAAAATCATATTAAATGAAGAACGAAAGTATATATTTTCTTTGGCTTTATAAAGGTATAAATAAAATTGTATATTTTAAAGTACATAATGTGCTAATTTGATTTAAGTATGTATTGTGAACTGATCACCACAATCAAGTTACTTAACACATCCACCATCTCACACAGTTACCTTTGTTTTTTTTATTTGTGTGTGTGTGTGTATAAATACTTAAGACCTAATCTCTCAGCAAATGTCATATATGCAATATGATATTATTAATATAGTCATTGAGGCATACATTAGATCCTCAGGATTTATTAATTTTATAGCTGGAATTTTTTACCTTTTGAATATTGTCCCCTTACCTCTACCCCCTAGCTCCTGGCAACCACTGTTCTACTCTCTATTTCTATAAGTTTGACTTCTTTTTAAAAGATTCTCTATATAAGTGATATTATACAGTGTAGTCATGGATCACATAATAATAGTCTGGTCATTGATGAATTACACATGCCATGGTGGTTGTATAAGAATATAACAGAGCAGGTACAGAAATCGGATCTAGTGCACTGATACTGACATTCAGTATCAACTAGGGGCAAAATGCCTCATTTTCTGTATTGGTTGTGAAACATTTGGCTTTCCAAATGAAAAAATAGATGTAAATAAAAATATACATTCCATCTAAGTTTGTTTAAGTACAGCAGGTTCTCAATTACTGTCATTTCCTTCAAATTTGTTTCTTTATAACACTGACAAAAAAAAAAGTAGCTCCCTGGAGGTGCCGCTGTCTGTGTGGAGTTTGCGGGTTCTCCCCATGTCTGCATGGTTTTCTCTGGGTACTGTGGTTTCCTCCCACATCTCAAAGATGAACAAGTTTGGGATACTGTCGTGTTTGTCTGGTCCCAGTCTGAGTGAGGGTGACAGTGTGTGCAAGTATGTCCTGCAGTGGATGGCATCCTGTCTGGGGTAGGTCCCTGCTTTGCACGCAGAGCTGCCAGGACAGGCCACCATGACCCTGAATGTGAAAAACTGAGTAAAAATTATCTTTATTAATCATTATTAATATTTCTTAAATATATATGTATATGGCACACATTCATTTCAGCATTTAATATTAGAAGTTTTCCAGTCTTTATTAAAAGTTTGATGATGTTTTTGTGACCAGAAATATGCTGTGGGACCTTAACTCTTGCTTATGTCAATTAGCCCGTGATAAAATGTGTTTCCTGTACATGGTTTCATTTAAACTCACAATTCTAAGATCATATTGACGAAGTTAAGTGAGGATTGATTATACATTCTGTGATGTTCCAACAATGTCAAAATCACCTACCAATCCATTTCTCAGAAAGTGTCTCTGTATTAAGTGAGACATGACTATATCTGCTCTGTATGAACTATTTCACTTCGTATAATGTCCTCCTGGTTCATCCATCTTACCACAACAAATGATAGATTTCCTTCTTTTTAATAGCCGAATAATACCTCATTGTGTGTGTGTGTGTGTGTAGACACACACACATATACATATACACTCACATTTATTTTCTATATATATACACACATATGTCACATTTTTGTTTACCCATTCACCCACCCATGGACACTTGGCTTGCTTTCTTCTCTTGCCTATTGTGAATCATGCTGCAGTGAACATGGCAATGCAGGGATCTCTCCAAGATACTGTTTTCTGTTCTCTCATATTTCTCCCCAGTGGTGAGATTGCTGGATCATATGATAGTCCTATTTTTGTTTTGGAGGAACCTCCTGCTGTTTTCCATATTGGTTATACCAGTTTATATCCTGCTAACAGTGTACAAGGGTTCTTTTTTTCTCCACGTGCTTGCCAGCATTTGTCATCTCTTTTCTTTTTGATAATAGCCTTCCTAACAGGTATGAAATGATATTATTCTGGTTTTGATATACATTTCCCGAGTGATTAGTGATGTTGAGCACCTTTTCAAATACCTATTGGCATTTTGCAAAAATGACTGTTCACAGACTTTGCTTCATCTTTGAATTACATCAGAGGTTGAGAATTTCATATCTGAAAATCCAAACTTTGAAAGGCTTCAAAATCTCCCACCAAATCTGAAACATCTGGGCCTGGGTGCGGTGGCTCACACCTGTAATCCTAGCACTCTGGGGAGGCTGAGGCAGGCGGATTGCCTGAGATTACAGGTTTGAAACCAGCCTGAGCCACAGCAAGTCCCTGTCGCTAAAAAAAAATAGCCAGGTGTTGTGGCGACCACCTGTAGTCCCAGATACTTGGGAGACTGAGACAAGAGAATCACTTGGGAGACAAGAGAATCACTTGAGACCAAGGGTTTGAGACTGTTGTGAGTTATGACATCATGACACTCTATGGAGGACAACAAAGTGATACTCTGTCTCAAAAAACAAACAAACCCTTCTGTTCATAAGCATTTAGGATTAGTGATACTAAAATTGTATTTGGTTTTTGCTATTGAGTTGTATGAATTCTTTATATATCTTAAGCTCTCATCAGATGTATGGTTTGCACATATATTTTTCCATAAAAAGTATATGTTTTTGTAGGTGAATATCAAATAGGCTTGGACAGGGAGTGATCTGGCTTAAAATTTGTGGTTTTCATGCATATGCCTTCTTGTGTTTTAACAGTGAATAAGTACTGTTCTTTTAACAGAAGTGGTTATTTTTAAATATAAGAATAAATTTAGAAAATAGAAGCACAAGGAAGTAAAAGAGATTTTTATGCATTTTACTAAATAATTTGCAAGAAGTTTGTGTGAAAGACTGATGATCTGAGAAAAGAGATTTTAAATGTCTTAGGAAGCAGTTATATTAGGCCAAGAAATAATGGTTGCCTTTAATTATGCAAAGTTAGAGGGAATAAATATGATAAGAATTGGAAGTGAATTTTTCACAAGGGACAGTGATTGTTCTCTGGAACAGGCAGTTCAAAAGCAAAAAAGAAAAAAAAAAACCCAAACAAGCAAACAAAACCCTCTTTTGACTATTGCATTAAACCAATTAAAAAGAATCTTCACTAAAAGGGTCTTTCCTTCTTAGACAATCTAATTGTTGTTGGTACTTCTAAGTATTTAAATAGTGTTGAGAAGAAATAGTGTTGGGGATTAAAGCAGTAACAACAATGTCTGCCCTACTGAAGTATTCACTGCCTAGAATCCTACAGTGACTCGCAGAAGGCAATCTCTGGGTTTGACGGCTAGGCTCAGTATTCACATGGCTGACGGTGGGGTCAGACCCCTCAGCTACAAATGTGTGCAGCTAAGCATACAGGTAAGACACGGAAGGAAGGGCAAAAGGCTCGATGATGTTTAAATTGATGATTCTGTGATATTAGTTACAATCCAAACAAAAGTTTAAGTCTTACGGTACTTATCATTCTATAACAAGGAGAGCCAGTCTAAAGGTTGGCAACCAAGGGGCAGTTATATCAAAATAGGAAGGATTATCTTCTGTTTCTCGGTCAGGTGTCAGAACCTCTGGAGAGGTGTACTGAAGTTAGGGAAAGTCCAAAGAACACCTGCTAAGTGGATTGGAGGGAGAAATGCAGAGTAAGGAGAATAAGAAAGAAGGGAGAAAACAAGAGTGGGTGCTAAGACTTGTTAGTTTCCCTCCTGGGTAACAGAAAATGTACTGATCTTCTCATTGGTTATTGCATTTAATTCTCAGAGCTCAAAAACTGTCAATCCAGTTTTTATTAATCATAACTTACTGAGAAAACATAGCCTGTCTCAGCTCCTCACTTTCTAGCTGTATGACTTTAAGTGAGTCACTTAACTTCCCTTGATCTAATTTCTTTACTTGTTTAATGGATCTGATAATCCATATACAAATTATTGCAAGGATAAAATGAGTTCACTTAGGGAAAGTGGTTAGGATAGTGCCTGGTCCATAGGAACCACTCAAAATGAGCCATTATAGTGGCTAACTTGCCCATGGTCAAATAATACATGGGTATGTTTGGCTTAAAACTCTTTCAGAAAAAGTGACTGTTTCAAATCTGTGGTCTTGTTTGCTAAACTCAAAGTAATCTAGAATGAGGTGTCCATTTGAAATTTGAGCTTTGACCAAGCCTCTCGTTCCTTTCTCCCCACAAAAGACGACTTCACACAGTTAGTACTAAGCGTGGGGAGTCCTCCAGGTGGATCTTTTATGGTCAGACTCTGTTTTCACCTGTGAGAGAATCTGTTCGACTCATGAAAAACAAATTCCTTTCTCTCAGCTCTGAATTGACACAAAGGCGAGAACTGAGCTAAACTGCCCTCATCAGCATTTGTTTTTAAATGAAAGGACCACATTTTCAAAGGGAGCGGCTAACTCAGAGAACCCTGGGCTAAGGTACACTTGAAGGCTTATCATGGAGAGGCTCAAAAATGTAATTTTATTGAGAGAAAATATTAAGCTAATGTCTCCAAGTGTTTTAATTATTTATCCACCTCTGTTTCAACTTGTTCTCTGATGTTGGCCACGAGTCAGATAGCTTTGCTTCTGTATTAGAAATTAAATCAAATGACTGTTTTTCCTGTTTTAATTTATTTTTGTTTTATGACAGGGATGAACAAATTAACATTAAATGAGGGAAAATAAAAGCCTAAAATAGCTCAGAAGGTCATAAGAATCCCTGTCATCATAGTTCTAGGGAAAAAAGGATTGTTTGTGTATACATATACACATATGGATGTGTAGTCATGCCCAGAACATGGCCTTCAGAGACAAACCTGTTTTGAAAGAAAGCAAGCCCCAGTGGGCCATAAAACTTGAACTCCTGCCTCAAAGAAGATGCCTCAGTTTCCTTGTTGTACAAAATCCTCTTGCACCTTATATAATCCATTTAATTTAACTTAAGTGACTGTGTTTTGAGGCTTCAAAGTATGATTGGCACTTTGATGGAGCTGCACTAATCCAAAACAATGTTTTAAAGTACCAGACAAAATTACTCACTGAACAGAGGCAAATTAAATCTTGCCATCCTGTGTTTGAACTGAGGATTAAATGTGTACACACCTTCTTCTATTTTTAATCCCATCTCTTGGAGAAGCAAATTTAAGAGAAGTGACTGCATTACTTAATAATGGAACAGGAGAATCTACTATTTCTCTTGCTAGAGAATGGTAGCCTCTGAGAATTGGAAGAAACTTTGGAAGACATGAAGTCCACATAAGGGGCCTTACATTTAAATAAAGTGAAAATTGATCCATGGTACTAGGGAGAAAACCAAGGTGACCTTGCCTGTATCTCTCACAACTTTTAGATCCAGTTGTTCTTTTAAAATATGTTTTAAAAAGAATCCTATTGAAATGACCATTTACTGCTGCCTAAGTTATAGCATTTTAGCCATAAACACATTTATGTGTATTTATCTAACCTGAATTAGGTAAATAGTGACAAAACCACAGAGAAAACAATTACTGTATTTTAAATTTCAGTTAATCTAGATAAAGGCAAATAAGAAATAAATCAGCAATTCAACAAAGAAAGTTATGAAAGACACTGGCCTTGGTGCTAAATCAACAAAATATATATAATGACTGTTGGTCAAGGCATAGGGATCGCGCATGCTTTGTCCCTAGGAAGACATTCCCAGTCATAGTTAGACAGTGTTTTGCAAAGGCCAAGGCTTTTCCGGGCAAAGGAAAGTCCAAGGAGGCCAGGATTCTTATAGAGGGAAGTCTTTCTACTATTTGATTTAAACAAGGTTTCTACTGCTTTAAATAAAAGTTTAAAAATCAGGTAATACCATCATAAAAGAGAAAATTTATAACCTAATACTATCCACCTATGTACGTTTTCTTTGCTTTCATTTTTCTGTTCCACCTTTATGTAAGGTTATCATAAATTTCCAAGAAAGAAAAAAAATATGTTTGCTTAATAGAATTTGAAATAGCCAGGAGTTGTGGTCATTGTTTTTCCAGTGCTTGCCTAATGAATAGGCCATATACTCTGTTATCATCTGTCCTTTTGGATTCATTTTGGATTACAAGGTCAATAAATTTAAATTTCTCATTGCTAATTAAAATTAGATTTTTTTTTTTGTTTGCAACTGATGAAAATTTACTAAATCCTCCATATGAATTCAGAGTAGAAATTCATACCAAGGACAGAAAGGAAGGTGTGACTATAAAATCAGTTGAAAACAATCCTCTGCCCATGAGAAGTTTATAGTCCAGTTGGGAAAACAAGATGAAGACTCAAGAAATCACAATGAATAAGCTGGAGTTTCATTTTGGAAAAAATTTCTTTCTCCAGATAACCTTCACAATGTAAACATGATTAAATATAAAGAGTGTGGACTGGGCAACAGAATAGGAGGAAATAAGTCATGTGGAGGAGAAATGAAAGTGCCAGCTCTGTAGGGTCTTCCCAACATCACAAATAAAATATTAACTAAAGAGAAAAACTGGTACCTTGGAAGGACTTTGCTGCCAAGGGGCTTGGCATTTCCATAATGGTGGGAAAGAAGAGACGTCCCTGATTTCCATAGTATTTTGTAATTAATTTGGTGCTCTTATGGAAAATTAATTGGTTTTTTGATAATGAAATAGAAAGAAATATTCAGACTCTGGCATATTAAAAGAAATTCTCTTTAATAGAGCCGATGTCAGTCTGATAATATGGTCTTGCTCCCTCAGGTGCTCAGATGCAGTTTCAGGGTAGCATGAGAGTGCCTTGGTGGCCTAACAGTTAAGCAAGCTTCTCCCTTGCAACTAAAGCTAAGCAGATTAATTAAAACTTAAAAGCATTATGATTTAGTTATGAATAACAGTTTGCAGTGACAGAGCTCCCTGTCTATAATTCACCATAACAAAATGACACTTGGGCTTACTGCTGCTATAATTAGCTTTTGATATACTATTTCTTGGAAATTTCTCACCAGCCACAGCCTGTGTGTTTCCAGATGTCCTGTACATACTTAAAAATGGTAAACATTAATTTATAGGGATGACAGCTGTGGGTCAAGTTTGAGGTTGATTGATAATTCCTTATTCAAATGTGTGCCTACACGGCTTCATTTGTCATCTCCAAGCGAAACAGAAAGCCATTCTACCACATTCCTAGTTAATATTTCATTTTTTTCATAAATTATCTGTAAAAGCAAAAGCAATAGAATTTAGACCTTTTTCTACCATATGGCATGGAATATTAATAGAGCTGAGGGTTTTAAAAAATTATTTTGCAGCCAGAAGGGTTGTGATTTGTTAACCTGACACCTTGTATTTGTACAGTGCTAAGCACACAGTGGTGCTCAATAAATGCTGCCTAGTGAGGAGCTCAGAATGCTTTCTGGAGGACAGGCCTCCAAGCAGTCTTCCTGTTTTATAAATTAGGAAATAGCAGACTTGAGGAGTTTTCCTAAGAGGCAATAAAGCAATTCATCTCTAGGTCACACTCAAGAGTATAGAAAATGACCCGTGGTCACAGAAAATGTATTCTTTCTGATTGATTGGATTAGACCCCAAACATACATCTCACCCAGCTTCCTTTTTTTTAATTTTCTGTAGGGAGCTAAAGGAGATCCTTAAAATAGGAAGGAGAAGTTTCTTTCTTTGGCAAATAATCTCACGTATAAGGCATCAAAGTAATTGATCAAACTGACCACCAAGCTGTCTGATACTTTTCAGTCTTGAACTATTTGTGCAGGATTTTGGTACTTTCAGAACATGAGTTCCTACTATAAAAATGTAGACAAAATTTTCATTATATAAGATCTTGTCAATGTAATAAAATATGCAATGCAACCAGATATTGGGTCTACGTGAGACTTACATAGACCCAGTATCTGGTCAATGACCTACTTTAACACTGTGCAAGCAGCTGCTTAGTCTATATAACTTTAATCTTTAATTCATTTAAACAAGAAACTGAGTCCTTTTGTTGAGCTACCAGAAGCAAATTAAGAGTTAAAAAGATATCTGGACCCAAGAAATGCTTGTCAGTTACATTTCATAGCTATTTAATAATCATTAATATGTTATTCTAGAAAGCATCCCTATAAGCCAGAATATGTCCCATGGATCCATATGCAAAAAGAGGAAATTAGGACAAAGAATTTTGGTGACCTACCTAAGGTCAAATCTAAAATTACAAGTAAACAAACAATTCAGCGAAGTTTTTTTTTTTTTTTTTTTTTGAGACGGAGCCTCAAGCTATCCCCCTGGGTAGAGTGCCATGGCATCACGCTCACAGCAACCTCCAACTACTGGGCTCAAGCGAGTCTCCTGCCTCAGCCTCCCAAGTAGCTGGGACTACAGGAGCCTGCCACAGCGCCGGCCATTTTTTGGTTGCAGCCATTGTTGTTGTTTGGCGGGCCCGGGCTGGGGATTCGAACCTGCCACCTTAGGTGTATGTGGCTGGTGCCTTAGCCGCTTGAGCCACAGGCGGCGAGCCAAAGTTTTTTTTTTTTAGTTGAAGCCTATGTTTTTCAACAGATGTGTTGAGTTATCATTAATTATTCTCCTTCTATTTTTGCTAAATGTTCATAGAACTCTGAATCTTTGACCTTGTAAGTACTCATTCCTCTCGGTCTTGAATCTTAGTAGGACAAGTGGCCAGAAAAGGTTGTAGTAAACTGGGCAGAACAGGTTGTAGTAAACCTACAAGGTAAAATTTGGGTTTGTTTCTTGTTTTTGTGTTTTTGGATAGGTAACATCTGCTAAAATGTTTGGTAAAATTGTCCTGCATTGTTGAGACAGAGTTAAGGTTAAAAGTGGGATAAACTGAGCATCGTTCAGGCTGTGTAATAATTGCAACACTGGGACAAAAGGACAGGAACAACATTTCAATGTAAACCATACAAAATTTTCATTTTAAAATATTCAGGGTTCATAAAAGACTCAGTATTGTAAAATTCTCAATACAAATCAAACTGTAAAAAAAAGATATAAACATGTTTAAGTAAAAATAAAAATTTATAAAAACTTACATGGTAAACATATAATCATTTTGATAAAAATATTAGTGTCTAAAATTAAGGAAAAATTACTACAAAATAATAAACTAAAGAGGCTATATATTCTTGAAAATGAAAATATTGATTTTACAAATGTTTTAAATATTATAGTCCTAAAAAATAAACTCTGCTACTGATTATCATCTAATTGTAGATGAATTTTAGAGAAATTTTTTCAGTTGTAGAAGCAGTTTTTCTTACTCTACATTAGTTATAACTACATTAGGATTAAAGTAATATATATTTCACATATATACAGCATATATACATATATATACATATATATGAAATATATATACACACACATAGAGAGAGAAAGAGAGAGCTCATAATGTATATGGTTTAGAATTCAGAGTTTTTAAATTCCTCTATAATTGTATTACATCAACCCAATCTCTGGCATTTCATATTCAAAAACTACATTCCACCAGGTAGTTGGAAATTGTTAAGGACAATGTCTGCTGTAGTACAAATATTCCCTCCATGAGTGAACTCAAGAAAAATGTTCTTTCCAAGTTCACAGTGGGAAAATTTGTGCTAGTTATCAGCTGCTGAAATGCTGTCTGTAGTTTGGAAACTGAAATATGCCCTCTTTACCTTGGGCCACTGGGGAACTCAGAGCCTGTTTGCCATCTATGTTTAACAATTACATACGGGACTTTCTGGTACACATTGGTGAACAAATTTATCCCATTTCAATTTACTTGTATACTCTAATTCTTCTTTGTATTTTGGCATCGTTTTGACACCTAGTATTATGACACTATGTACTTTTTAGCTACCTCATTTGTTTTTAACTGAGCAAAACAGAGAAAAAAGATGAAAGAACCAAGGGAACTAAAGAAGCAGAAGAATTAGGAAAAGTAGAGGGTAGAAAAAGGAGAGAAGAAACAAATCTAAAATGACATGAAGAATTATGTGATTAAATTAGTCTACATAAATAGCTACGCAGATAAATGGTTTACATATCACCGGTATTTCTTTAGCAAATCGAATCTTGGAAAGGTTTTTCAATGTCATTTTTTAACTTAACCTTTTGTGAACTTACTCTGATATGAATTCCTGATGGGTAGGCACCATGTCTTACTCACATTGATGCTGGTGTAACATGTTGGCTAGAACATAGTAGAATTTTAGTTAGTAGGTACTGATGAAATCTATTGAATCGTATTCAGATTTTCACGATGGTGTGAAATATTTTGTTATTTATTTAATGTTGTTCCTTTGGATTATTTCACCAGGGACACAATCAGGTGAAAAAGAAACAAAGTCTTCCAGTGTTTGCAGTGGGGGTGGAAGAGGGTTATGTGGGGGATTTTTCTTCTGCATGAAAAGGACACAGCTCTTTCAAATTCAGCAGCTGAGTGGATCCATATGCCTTCCAGGCAGAATGTAGCCAGGGTAATGCTACAGATAATGTAATTAATTAACCCGTTTGTAGTCTCAGAATTTCAAACTTCTAGGTAATGGTATTTGTATAGTAATTTTCCTTGGTTTTATATAAGATCTTTAGTAGAATCACAAAATAAGATTTGCATTTAAATGTAAATGGTAGAAGTAAGGCAATGAAAGTTATTAAAATGAACACACTTGATAAATTTGGATAAAAGTTGCTTGGTATAATAAAGTATATCTAGCATGATCATTTGTATTCAGGCAATCATTGGTGAATGCCCAGGGTTGTTTAATCTTTGCTTTGTGATTTCTGACCTGGTTTGGTTTGATAATCAGCAATTTTTTTTAGATGAATAAAGGTTTCAAATTCTTGGACAGAAACAACCTTTTTTTATAAAATCCAATAACTTCAAAATAATTTAATCTACTTATTTTAGAATGTTCTCAGACTAAATCTATAACAGAATAAGAATGTAGAGAGAGACCAAGTGAATGAGTGATTTGTTGAAATGAAGGTCATTGCGTGAGCAAGTGATCTTAATGTGATCTTCTCATAGGCCAAACTGGACCAGAAATTTAAATGCCCAGCTAATGGAAGGGCCTGAATTAGAAAACAGTATAAAACCAATCCACATACATTTATTAAATTATAGATATTCTCCAAGTGTGTTAGTCTTGGAATTGCCCACTATATTTAATATATACAATTGAGAAATTTCATGTAATAAAAAGTTCCCCATTTTGGAAAAAGCAAAAACTTTTTTCTTAGGCGGCACCTTTCCTTTCTTTCCCCTCCTCTTTCCCTCTCTCCTTCATCTTCCTTGCTGTTCATTTATTTATATCACACTGAACAGAACATATATTAATTAATTCTTGGGCTACTATATTAGAATTTCATACAGTCTGAGAGTTTTCATCTTTCTTTTACAAAAAGTTTTTTTTTGACCTCAATTTTTCTCTTAATTGTTAAAATCAGTCATATCAACCAGTATTCATTTGCACCGATGGCATTATTAGTAACTATTTAATCGTGAGCCTTTAAGCAGACATATTAAAAATAAAAAGATCTGCAATGTAATCTTGCTCAAACATTTTTTTTAATGCCAATAAAAACCAATGAATAGACTGGAACCTGAAGTAAATAAAATCCTTCACTCCTGGGGCCTCAGTCCTTTTCTAACCTGAAATCTTTTGCTACAGATGATGTTAGTTAGCTTTAAAAGTAATGTATAATAAAAATGGTTCATGAGTAAAAGTGGTTAACATTAGTAAGAAGGACAGAGAGATTGTAATGAGTAGATGTGACAGGAAAACCCTGAAATGACACAATGACAGAGGTGTGTAGAAAACAAAGAAAGAATGCTCTGTTGAGGCACAATAAATGCTTAGTCAGAGGGAAGTTGAATACATGAAGCAAGGAGACTTAGTTTGAGACTAGTATCAGAAACACGCTCAAATGTAAATTAATCCTTCTACATCAATGAACCTTTCAAATTTGGTCACAGAACAGGGTTGTGATTTCCTATAGTGGCTGGGAAGGCACAATAGACAAGATATCCAGAATTGAAGAATCAAGAGTCTTAGAAAATATGGCCCAAGTCCAGGCCTTGCCAGAAAATTACCTACTTGAAGTAGGGTTTGTAATCACTCTCTGATCATGCGTCATTTGATCAGATTGTGTATCCTGTAAGTTTAATGTCTTGGAGCACTAGAAGTAAGCTGTCTATGTATAGAAAAATCTTTTATAACACAATTTTGACACTGATTTATTAGACTTGGATCACAATCTGTCAGTCTTAATGTAACACATATGCTATCCATTTTATAATCATATCTTTAAACCTACTGATATCTCCACAGATAAGTATATAAATTAAACATTTCCACTTCTTCGTTCTGTTCTTTCCTTTGGGCATCCTGTTGTATGTATCCGAGGAACTGCTCGGCTGCACTTGGTCTGAGTGCAAGGTACCTTTTCCTTCCCCTCCCTGGTGTTTAGTATCAAGCCACAAGCCCAGGAGAATTCCAATAAATAGAAATTTACTGCTACAACTGTAACTACCAGATCCAGATATAAAGATCAATAGAATAAAAAATCGAGTCCTACCCCAGGCTGCATGGTAATGTTGTTTTGATGAAACCCCAGGGCCAGTAAGGAGGGATTTATGAGAGCAAATGGCTGAAGAAGGAAAATTTACTTGTTTTCTTTTAATGGCAAAACAAACTAACATGGAAAATCTCTCCTAAGTTTCTTTTGTGAACCAACTAGGAAGGAATAAGAAAGAGCTAGATTAGAGTTCTCTTAAAATACAAGAGAACTTTAACAATGGAAGGGAAATCAGATGAGCACCTGTGTAGCCATGTGCAGTTTTGTCAAACTTCTTTCCTCCCCTGTCCCAGAGAATGGGATGCCACACAGTCTAACCCTAATCGTCATCTACACATGCCCCTTCACCAAGTCTGAATCATTAGAAATGCATTTCTATTCAGAGGTTCATTTAAATAAAAAATTCAGAACTTGTGATCCAAACTGCGTGGTCTCTATTCCCACTGCATTTCCTTTGCTAGTTTAGTTCAATTTGTGTTTAGAAACAAGAGCCCCTTTTTATAAAGGGGAACAGAGGTATGGTGAGTGGATATTCTCATTCGCATTTGCTATCTACATGTAATTTCAATGCCTTTTTCTTTTTTTCATTTTAATAAATACACACATACATATACACACACATACACAAAGAAGGTGCCAGAATATGTATACACATTATAAGACAGGAAAACACTATTAAATTGTAATATGTGTAATCAAGTCACCTTTAATTTTATTTTGAGGCAGAGTCTTGCTTTTTTGCCCAGGCTAGAGTGACATGGCTTCAGCCTAGCTCATAGCAACCTCAAATTCCTGGGCTGAAGGGAAGCAATCCTCCTGCTTCAAAGTGCCAAGTAACTGGGACTGCAGGTGCTTGCCACACCACTTGGCTAATTATTTTCTATTTTAGTAGAGATGGGGTCTCACTTTGTTCAGGCTGGTCTCGGACTTCTGACCTCATGCAGTCCTCCCACCCCAGCCTCCCAGAGTGCTGGGATTAGAGGCGTGAACCAACATGCCCACCCCCACCCCCACCATATATTTATGTGGGAATTTAGCTAATATACTTCAGTATCAGAAAAAAACATATCCTGTGAGCTTTCTAAACTATTAATTCTGTTAGAAAAGTGTGTTAGTAGTTTTAGGATAGAATTAACAAAACAAGTGGTGACATCATTGACAGCCTTTCCTGTCCTTTTAGAGAATTCAAGGCCATGCCTAATTTTCAGTTTTATAAATGTCTAATGTTCTGTAGACCATCCTTGAATGTGTACAAAAATTTAGCCTTTGACCTACTCATAGGATGATCTGACTTAAGGAATTTCTTCTTGATATGTGGAGGTTCCACAGGACAGCACAAATTCTCTAGTCAATACATTTTTTTATTCTAAACTCATCAAAGCATAAGGAGTTCTACTTGTTGGCTTTTCCTAAAGTTTCCCCTTCCCTTTTTATTATGCACTGTAACAATACTGTGTTTTCCTCTGATTTTTCCCTTGTTGCTCCAGGGAAATTAATCCTTCTTTGTATTTCTTTTCCAAATCTCCCCCAACTCAAAATATCTCTTGGCACAGGGCTACAGATAAGCACTTTGGAAAATAGAGCTAAATGAAAATATTGAGAAATGTGGCTGATATAGGTTTATAATTACAAAGTCACAATTTAATTAAACACATTGTATTATGCCCTCCAAATTTGATATTATACTACTATTGAAATAATGATTGTGTTAGCAAGAGTTCTCCAGAGAAATAGTACCGATAGGATATATAGAGATAGATAAGAGATTTATTATGAGAATTTGCTTGTGTGGAGGCTGAGAAGTCTTATGATCTGCTTGTCTGCAAACCAGAGTCCCAGGAAAGCTGGTCGTGTAATGTAGTCTGAGTCCAAAGGCCTAAGAACAGGACAGGGTTGTGGGGAGACATAGAAGATAGAGATCAGGGTGTGGGAAGAGGGGGATCACTGCTGGTAGACTAGATAGAATAGTTAAGTTCCCAAACTCATCCTAGAAAAAGTGCTACCTACCCATTGCTGAATTGCACTACCTTCACCTGTGAAGTGCTCCCCTTGGGAAGCCATGCACCAATGCCAGCTCCTAGTCCACACTTCAAAGCAATTTTGGAACTCTTTTTCTGAAATGGCCATCAGAGCCGTTGTCATCTGAGGTCTGACAATTAAGTTCTCAAACTCATCCTAGAAAACGTGCTACATACCTCATTACAGTCACAGATGGCCGAGGGGAGGACTGCAAAGGTGGATGTCGTCATAGTCAGCAATGAGGTATGTAGCACGTTTTCTAGGATGAGTTTGCCAACTTAACTGTCCAACCGTCTAAGTCCCAGAGTCCGAAGACCTAAGAAACAGGAGCACTGATGTCTGAGGGCAGATGATGGATGTCCCAGCTCAAGAAGGGGCCCTTCCTCTGCCTTTTTTGTTCTGTTTAGGCCTTGAGTGGATTGGATGATGCCTGCTCATTTTGGCGAGAGTAGATCCATACTCAGTCTACTTACTTAAATGCTCACAGACATTCCCAGAAATCACGCCATCAGCTATGTGGGAATTCCTTACTTTGGTCAAATTGACACATAGAATCCATCACAATGATTATAAAGAATTTGTAATAATATGGAGGAAAATGACTATTAAGTAATAGGTTATAGCAACTATAAAACTATGGATAATATAATCTTAAGTACATACCAAAGTTTTATGTATATATATGTATATACATCTGGAGAAAGAGAAAAAGAAAAGACTAGATGATAGTACACTGAAATATACAAAGATTATCTATATTAGAATGATCATTTTACAAATATTCTGCTGTAATTATGTATTTCTAGCAATTACACGGACAAGGAATTTACTCAGCACCTACTGTGTGCTAGGTTCTGCAGCGATTACCACATTAAATCCTCAGGCACAACCTAAATTATATATTAATTTCATTTTACACAGAAGCAGCCCACATCTCAAAAATGTTGAGTAAATTACAGTAGGCCACAAAGCTAATAATAATTACTACCCCCACTTTATAAGTGAAAACACTCAGGCTCAAAGAGGCAAATTACCTGCTCAGAGTTGTCTTGCATATAAGTAGCAGAATAGGTTTGAATTGGACTTTTCTAATATCACAGGCCCTAAACTCTCTAACACCATGGCCCTGCTTCTCAAAAACAAATAAATAAAAACAGTGACAACACAAAAATTCATTAAAAGATATCATGACAAAAGAGAAAGATATCCAATAGGAAAGAGAAGAAATGTTTCATTCCTATGTAAGTATCTAAGCTGTTCTTGCTGAATCCTCTGATTGTGGATTTTACATCTATGCAATATGTGTGAAAACACATGATAATATTTGCACTGTAACTATCTTCTGAGAATTTCAAACTTATATTTACTATATAAGCTTTTATGGAGCCTCACTTTGCAAATATTTTTTATTGTTCTATCCAGTAACAGTCCTTGTTTGATCTATGCTATACTTCAAGCAGAGAGTGAAAAGTTTGTATCCATTGTCAATCTGCAAATGATGCACGGTCTGGGATTATATTTATATAGTGTTTTCTTTTCTTTATTAATATTTTTCTGTCCATTATTGGGCTCAGAAAATGCATATAAAAAGTGAAAACATTACTGGCATAAATATGGTATGTCACCAAAAACTGCTGTGGAAACTCAAAGATAGATAAGAAATAATGAGGTTTATAGATTCATTAGCATTTGAATGATGAAACATGTATATGTGTTACTCCTTTGATCAATACTGCCCTGGAGGGAAAGTACTGTATTTAATTGTCTTTCCCAGACCTTCCACTGTGGACATCTGGTTGCTATGCAGTCTTATAGCAGGACACTTTATTGCCTCAGTGTTGTAGAATTCAAGTCCCTATTTTATTACAAGTGATAGCATATGTTATAAAAGAAATGCATGGAAAAGAATGTATTAGGGGGATCTCCCCTTTTCTATCTGCCTGTGGGGACCTGACTATGCCTGGCACCCTCTAAGTGAATATGGATTATCTTTCTATGTGGCTGCTAAGTTTCAGTGATTTTATTATATGAGTTGTATTATATACATCTGTGAGCTGTTTTACTGAGCTTTGCACATTAGAAATGCTTCATTTTTATACCTTTCACTTGGCAGTTACCCAAACCATTTGCAACCTTTGTGTATGCATACAAGGCCAAGACAGTGGCTTATTGTCAGTCCTGGCATCAAGTATTTGTTCCATCATTTTCTAGCTATATGATATTCAGAAAATTACTCAATCTCTGCATGTCTTACTTTTCTCATCTGTGAAATGGGGATACTGGTATCTTTCTCATGGAATCTTGAAGAGAATGAAATGAGACATGGAAATAAAAAAGCCTTACTTAACACAGAACTTATTTTCTTTCTCCCTATATATATATTTTTTGTCTCAATTACCCATATTGAAAAAATCATCAGAATGAACTAGTGTATTATAATACAATCATCTCTCAGTACCCCGCCCCCAGACTATTTGTTCCAGGACCCCTGCTCATACCCAATTTTAGGGATGCTCAGTCCCTTATATAAAATGACACAATATTTGCACATAACCTACACATATTCCCCTATATACTATAAATTACCTCTAGATTGCTTATAACATCTGATACAATGCAAATACTATGTAAATAGTTGTTAGACTGTATTTTTAAAGTTTGTCTTTTTATTGTTTCATTATTTTAGTTTTTTTCCCAAATATTTCCTATCTGTAGTTGGTTGAATCTGCAGGTGCAAAAGCCAAAGGATATTGGAGGGTTGACTATAATCTAAAACAAGGATTTCTACAATAAGATTATTTTTTAACTAGACATGTATTGTGTGACTTTTATGGGGGAGACAGAGGTGGCCTACTTTTTTTTTTAGCAATAATGTTCATATTTATTATATATGATTCTTTTTCCCTTAAAAAAGTTTTAAAACTATACTGTACCCCCCCACACACCAATACAATTATTGCCTTATCCCTAAATGTTTAACACAATTCCTTGCTGAAATAAAAGATTTATTGAATGACAAAAAAAAAAAAAAGACACCTGCACTGGAGTGTTCATTGAAGCACAGTTCAGAATTCCAAAGATGTGGAATCAACCCAAGGGATGAATCCAGCTACTTACTGGTACCTGATCTTTGACAAGCCAATTTAAAACATTGAGTGGGGAAAAGATTTTCTATTTAACAAATGGTGCTGGGTGAACTGGCTGGCAACCAGTAGAAGACTGAAACTGGACCCACACCCTTCACCATTAACTAAGTGAGGTGTCCTACTTTAAGCTTACATTAAAATTATTTGCCTATTACTGGCCAGTTGACACGGAGGAGCAGTGTTGCAGAAGCTAGCGAGTGGATGATGGTAGCCAGTGTGGGATATCAAATAAACCTTTAGTAAAAAGAGAGTATGTATTCTGTAAGTGGATATTGAGAATTTCTTGTAGTCAGTTCCTATGCTTATGACCTGGTGGCACACATCTGAGGGACAGGGCAATGTAGGAGTTAATGGAAGGCAAATTTTAAAATGCCCCAAACTTCTCTTGCTATAGAGAATGAGGCCAACCTCCACCAGGTTTCTGCTTGTTAATATCTATGGTTGCTGCTGCTAGGGAAATTGTCCTCATTTGCATTGTCTTTCGGTGACCTACCTGCAGGCAAACACCTGCAGACACTTTATGTTCACAGAAGTATCACTTGGGACAGAGACCCACATCCATTCAGTGCAACCAACTATGTTAAAATAACATTATGGGCAAATATTTCAAAGCTTAACATTTCAAATGATCGCTTCCTGTACTATTTTACCTCCCCTTACTGCTCATAAGTAATATATATTGCTGCCAACATAACTTCTTGGCCTATCCTTTGCCCTGTGTGTTTTTTGACTTCTCATGAAATTCTTACAGTGCTTTAATTGTGGAAATTAAAAAAAAATAATGAACAGCATTCACTGCTTATAGAGAAAGGAAACAGTCCCTGGTTAAAAAAAAAAAAAAAGGTTAGATTCCAGATGAAAATAAAGAATGAATAAAAGAAAATACTAATAAAAACAAGGGATACATTTGAAAATGTAAATATGTGTATGTTCTTTATAAATTATGTGTCTGTATTATATTTTAAGAGAATTTGTGAGTAATAAAAGACTAACATCTGCTTATTGTACCATATATAAATATGTTTATTCTAAATACAAGTATGCATAGATGTATAAAGAAACAAACATATTGTCCACATAATGTAGTTTGTAAATGTTATATTTAAAAATATGCTTTCTGAAGAAAAATTCTGAGTGTTTTTTTGAAAGGTACAGGTACCTTCTTAAAGATAGTTTTCTTCAGCAATGGTTTATGGTCAAATGTTTCCTTTCTTGAACTAATAATCACAGTCTCTTTTTATTTATTTTTATTTGTACGTATGTTTGTGTATGTGTTAATAGTTACAGCAAAATAGATTAAGCTGGGTTGGGGTTACAAGAGACTAAAAAAATTGCACCACCACCCCCAAGCCCCCACCAAATGGTCAAGATGTTGTTTGCACTGAAACAATAAAGTTTTTTTTTTTATTTTATCGTTTTTTTAAATTTTTTTTTATTAAATCATAGCTATGTACATTAATGCAATCATGGGGTACAGTGTGCTGGTTTTATATACAATTTGAAATATTTTCACCAAACTGGTTAACATAGCCTTCATGGCATTTTCTTAGTTATTGTGTTAAGACATTTGTATTCTACATTTAGAGAGATTCACATGAACCTATAAACTTTTATGTTTGGTTTAATCCAGAGCCCACTGAAGGAGGAAAATCAAGCCAAATTCAAAGAAAATTGCTCAAGAATTTTTGAGAATTTAAGATTGTGACTTAAAGGAACATGTTTGTATATATGCAGTGGAATGTAGTTGGCTATTATACACACACACACACACACACACACAAAACACGGGAGGCTGGACAGTTAAGTTCCTGAACTCATCCTTGAAAAAGTGCTACATACCTCATTGCTGAATATTACCCTGGTCACCAGACGGCCAGGGGAGTATTTCAAAAATGACCATAGTGATATTCAGCAATGAGGGATGTAGCACTTTGTTGAAGATGAGTTCAGGAACTTAATTGTCTGACCTTATCTAAAATGCTAAAACAAAAAGTATTCCATACTTAATTCAGTCCTAAGATGTATGAATCAAATCAGTAAAATCAAGAGTTACTGATAAAAAGTCTCAATTATTTCAGCATCTACTACATTTCTTTCATTAATATTTCAACTCTGTACAGTAAATCATTTCATTTGCACTACCACACAGAACTGTACTCCGGAAAGAATGTTTTTACATCCAAATGTCTAATAAACTCACCCTTATCAAAAGTATGATGCTGGACAGAGTCGAACAGAAGGTGTATGAATCCTCAGGCAGCTTGCCATCTAGGTGAAAAAGACACAGATAGGCATGTACAGTTCTGTGTCAGAATGCAAGTAGAATGATTTACTGTACAGAGTTGAAATATTTAAAGAAATGAAAGAAATGGCAGTAGGAGCTGAAATAATTGAGACTTTTTAGAAATAACTGTTGATTTTTATTGATGTGATTCATACATCTCAGGACTAAATTAAGCATCAGAGATTGTGGCTTTTCCTAATGGTTACCTTCTATTTTCTTCAAAGAGGTCATCAAATGTCTCTTGGGCCTGCATAGTAGAATCTGTCCTCTCTTCATGAGCAGAAATGAAGATTCACTATTCTCTCAGCCTGTGCCTCTCCAGTGGGGAAGTTAAGGCATTTCTATTTCTTAGATCAGGTAAAATCAACACACTCTATAAGAAAAGAGAAGCTTGCTTTTGTTTGAATCTTAATTATCCATCCTGGGGAACTATAATAATCACGTGTTGAATGCATTTGCTCTAATTTTCATTTCACTTGTATAGAATAATGCAGCAAGAGAGAGGTTGGAATAAATAAATGGGAATGTGTGGACGGGCCAAGAAAAGAGTTGCCCGACCCGCCATTAAAATTTGAGACCTGCTCAAACCAGTGAGCAGATAGACATGATCCCACTTCCCGGGGAGTTATAATTCTGAAAATCTGAAGCTCAAGACTCATCGATCGCTAATAGGGTATATTGTTCTCAGAAGGCGATAAATGGGGGAGGAGGCAAAAGTACTTTCATGGGCCCATGGTGGAATTAAAAGTTTCGAGGATACATTTCTCCCAAAACAGTCTCACGGAGAAAACTCACACACCTCTGAAAATATGAACAGGCTAATTACCGGCGCCTTAATTTGCAAGTCCTGTGCGTTTTCGGTCTCATCCTCCCCGCCCACCTCCTCTAACCCTTCATATATTTCAGCAAGGGAAGAGCGAATCAAGGATGGGGGTGGGGGGGACGGCGAACTTAGCACAAAATAAGTCAAGGGAGAAATGAAGTACTAATTAAGAAAGCCGGGGTGTTATGCAAATGGCTCGGCAGCCTCGGCAGCCTAATGAATGTGCCCGGAGTGGCAGGGGCGCCGCGCCGCCGACAGCTGGCTCCCAGGAAGGTCAGGCGCAGGCGGGCGCGCCGAGCGTAATCCTTCAGATTGGCAGCTCTGCCCCCTGGTCACCGTTTGATTATCTCCCAAATTGCTGTATTTCACAGAGATAATGATTTTTTATGGTCACAGATTTGAAGACAACTGCTGTATCCTCGGGGTTGTCGTTCTGCAAGGAGACGCTGCTGCTTCCTTCAGAAGACAGAGAGAGGGAGAGAGAGAGAGTTGCGCCTTTTCTCTCGCTCACAACTTACTTCCTGGAATGTTTTATTACTGTAATGAAAGCAATGTATGTATTAGTAAGGGAACCGCTCCAGTGCCGATTCATCCCAATCTTTCTCCCGTTCCTTTGGACAGGGCTTCGATCTAAAAGTGTCTTTCTCTGATCTTCCAAGCTTGCCAGTACCTTCTCTTTCTTATACTCATGAGAAGGATGTGGTCCTCTCTGCAGAACCTAAATTAGTGGATGCGTAAAAAGAAGAGGGCGCGGTTCATCCTGGGGCCCTCTGGGAGTCTCAGTGTGTGCCCCGTGTGTGTGGTGCTTAGCAAGCGTCCTAGGAGAGCTGGGGCTGGACGGTGGGTAAATGCAGTTCACTTCCCCCTACCCCACGGGGGGCTTGCCCAGGTAGGCCACTTAGGGTCTCTTTTATGCTTTGTTTATATATATTTTTGAAGGCTTCAAGGCGAAAGCTTTCGACTAGAGCTCTCAAGTAGTATATTTATTTAATACCAGGGTTGAAAAAAAAAATCAAGGATTAAAAAGTTTACCCGTGTGATTGCTACCTTGAAGACAGGTTTACTTTGCACGAGTTAGAGAAACTTAGAGAAAATGCAGTATGAGTCCTTGTGTGTTCAGGGCCCTCAGGAACATATTTATTTTTCTTTAAGTGGATGATCACTAAGCTCTGGTATAGATGTGATTTTCCCTAGGTACTGGGGACTTCATTGTTACTGAATCCCAGATCCTGGAAAGGTGCTGGGAGGATTGGGCCTGTTACCCAACCAGGGAACATCTAGATTTTTGCTAACTCCTGCACCCCCAAAATCACTTGTATTTCAGTTCAGCTTTAATTATTCCAATATTGCTGAAATTTTAATATTTATGAGAGAAAAGATTCCTAGAGGTCTTCTATTTTAAATCACTTCTCTCTTAATTGAAGAAAAAGGTGAATAGTGTAAATAAAGCCCAATTGGCTTGAGGTCTTTCTAGTACTTATCTAGAAAACGTGAACTCAAGGGTGGCTTGCTTATACATGTATCCTATTTCTCATCAAGTATTATTTTTTTCACATTTTTCATTATTTCTACTGTATTTAGTTAATATGTATTTTATTTTTCTTAAGAATATACAAGTTATTTAGATGTGGAAATCTGTGTCTTTATCTACAGAGCTATTTTTCAGAATAGGAAAAAAAAGGGAAAGATTCTGATTATCCTTTATCTTCCCAAGTCTGTAGCTAAAAACAAAAATAGTGAAGCAAACAGAGTGTTTCTGCAGACCTATTACCAATGCATCAGTAAGTCTCAGATTTCTTTTTTCAAACTAAGTAGCCCGGCTTTATTCCCAGGTGAGTTAACATCAAAAAATAAGTTACTAGCTTCCCTTACAGAGGTAAGAGTCTTCTCTGGCATTTGGGGGTATAATTATATTTGGAATAATAAAGGCTGATTTTTAAGAAACATTATATTAGTCTTTCAGCAGTTTCAATGGTTCTTACCAGATATTGCTCCAGGAGTTAAGAAAAAAAAAATCCAGAAGGGCGAGAGAGTGGGTTGCTATTTTAGATGGGGCAGCCAAGCCTCTTGAACAGCTGATGTTTGAGTGGAGACGTGGGGTGAAGGAGAGAGCCGTGTGCACAGGGAAGGGAAGCATATCCAGGTGGAAGGAACTGTAAGTTCAAAGGTTTGGAGATAATAGCATGCATGACTTGTTTGAGAAATAGTAGGGAGAACAGTGTGTTTGGAACAGAGTATGTAAGAGGAGAAGGGTGAGTGATGAGGTCGGGGGCTGGGCTTGGGGGAAGGTCATATCAACTTTAGAGATGATGGGAAGGAGTTTGGATTCTAGTCAAAGAGAGAAGGGCAGCTTCAAATAATCTTTTGCAGATGAACACTGAGGATTTCTATTGTTCACAATGATGAAAAATATTGATATGAACATTGTCGTGTGCAGACATTTGCATAGTTTATTTCTTCATCCATTCATTCATTAAGTAAATGATATGCAGGGCCTGCTCTGAACCAGCTGGAAAGCTAGGCACTGGGATTGACCTGTGAGGAGAACAGACATGATTCTTTCTAACACAGACCTTCCAATATATGGGCTATGTGGTCTCCCATAGTTAACCTCAGGATATAGTTCAATTATTTCTCAAGGAAATAGTCTTAGAAGTGCAATTAATCTATCAAAAAGAGTATATATTTCAAATCATACACCAATTATATATTTAAATATAAATATCTCTACTAGGCTCGGAGACTGTGGCTTAAGCAGCTAAGGCGCCAGCCACATGCACCTGAGCTGGTGGGTTTGAATCTAGCCTGGACCCACCAAACAACAATGATGGCTGCAACCAAAAAACAGCCGTGCATTGTGGTGGGCTCCTGTAGTCCCAGCTACTTGGGAGGCTGAGGCAGGAGACTCTCTTCAGCCCAGGAGTTGGAAGTTGCTGTGAGCTGTGACACTACAGCACTCTACCCAGGGTGAGAGCTTGAGGCTCTTTCTCAAAAATAAATAAATAAATAAAAAAGAAAAGAAAAGAAAAGAATAAATAAATAAATATCTCTATTGCCCTGCAGAAAGGTTGCACCAATGCATATATTGTCTAGTGGTGGAGGAAAGTAATTCTTTCCTCCCTCCACAGAGACTGTGTCCAAGAGGAAGCATAAAGGTATTTCATTTTTTTCAACTTATATATCTCTAATTATTGAGTATGTTTACATTTTGCATGTTCATTGTCTTACTAAATCAAAAGTATTTCCATGTGTTGCTAATTCTCAACATAAAGGCCAGATATTTCTTATGTTTTGTCCATAAAAGTAACTACAACCACAGAAACTCCTATTCAGGAGACATGTGTTAAGTGCCAGTGCAGTGATCAACATTCCACCTAATCGTCACCGAACTTAGAGAAAAAGCAGCATGTTTTGAAATCTGCCCTTTGAAACCTCTCCTTGCTTTCCTCTCCTACCTTATCTCTGCCTTGAGTTCCAAATTGAGTCCTCAAATGGCTTCCCACCTCAAGGCTTTCTGGTGCTGCTGCTGCCTGGAAGGCCTCCCTCCTCCACTGCATCCAGGTGTCTGCTCAAGTCTTCTCCTTAGAGAGCCTTTCTCTGACCTGTCAACCCAGCGATGTGTTCCCTCCACCTCATTTTCCCTTCAATGTCTGTCCTCTCAGGCTGCTTTATTTTTCCTCAGAGCACTAATCCCTATGTGATGCTTATTGCTCATTTATTAATCACCTTGTTTATTGATCATCTCTTCTACTAACATATGAATTCCAGGGGGCTAGAGACTGGCTTGTTCTGTACCAGAACAACACCTGGAAATTATTGGGCAATCAGTGACTATACTTAAATAAGTGAAAGAATGGAATTGAATTTTATCTGTTTGTAAGAGGCCTTTTCAAATAAATAATTTGAATCCGTTAAAAAAACCAAAAGTATTAAATTTTGTGATCTGATTTACTTTGATTGATATTGTTATCATTCCTACAGTGTGAGACAAAATAATGAACACCAACTAAGATATCTGCTATTTGAGAATCTTAGATTATTTGAATCCTATCGTAATGATTTTAGCTAATACTTGAATAGTGATTTTGAAATCTCGAGCATGTAATTTCGGTTACTGAATCTGAAAGGCTTCTGTTGTCCTTACATGCAGTGAATTTAAGTCATGGACTTTTGTGGTCTTGTACTTCTGGATGATGGATTCTAAGAAAGAGTTATAGAGAAATGTCTGTTTATAACTGAGGGGTGTGTGTGTTTGAAATTAAAAGGAATTTTAGGATAGAAGGGCATACTGTGTTAAGTGCTCTGAGCTCCATGCTGTCGCTAGATACATAACTATCTCAGATTCCACCTGGGACGAGCTCAGTTAGGAGGAGTTAGGAAGTTTTGTCTCAGGTAAGAATTCTGCAGACACCACTGTTTCCCCGGTGCTGGATAATAGCTAGAGAAGGCAGTACTCTCGTCTGCCCATTATAAGCATTTTCTGCTTAGTATGTAACACAGGTTTTTGCTAAAGAGTCAAGAAAAGGTCAAGTCCATAGCTGTCTAATAAAGTGTATTAAGGTTAAATGTAGACTAAAGAGGTGATATCTTTGAGATGTAAATTATGTCATATCAGAGTTAAGTTTAAAAAAGCTCTCCATTTTTAATTGTATTATTTTCTTAAAAAGCTTCAAAATTCAAATGCTATGAAAGGTTATACAGTGAAAAATCTTTTTCCAGTTTCTGTCCTCTAGTTTCCTGGTTCCCCCCCCTAGGCAATCAGTAACAGATACTAGTTTCTCATATACTCTTCTAGAGTAGAGTTTATACATATATAAAAAAAAGGTAGATGCTATGTATATGATATATATATGTAGTATGAATGTGTGTATATGTTGTCATTTCCACTTATTTTGAAATATATAAATGGTAGCAAATTATTATATAGGCTTTTGCACCTTGGTTTTTCAGATGGAAAGGCTGTGTACAAACTTTTTTTTTATTTACTCAGATTAATGTGAGGGTACAAATGATTAAGTTACATTGTTTGTATTTCTAAGGTGAAGTTCAAGTTGTAGTTGAGCCCTTTACTCCGGGGAGGGGGGTAGGTATAAGCTTTTGTAAGAAATAGAGATTGGAGCTGGACTGAGTGAGTCCTGGTTCTGGTAACAAGTCAGTAATCCTCTCTGCACCTCAGGTTCTTCATTTAAGTGGAAAATGTAAGGGCACGTGTTTTATCAGGGACATCAATATGCCTGGAAAGTACCTGGCACTGTTTCTACCACATCACAGGCAGTCTGAGGGGGCGCTATTGTTACCGTTGTTGTTACTGCTCTCCTTATTTTTTGATATTGTAGGTCATTCCCACGTTAGTTTGTGAAGAGGCCCCTCATTTTTTAAACTTGCATAATATTCCAGTGTATAGCTGTTCTTTAAAATGTATTTAACCGTATCTTATTTAGACTTGGTCTCCAATATTTTATTATTTCAAGGAATGCTATAATGAATAACTTTCCATGTCAGTCACTCTAGACATGCCAAGTATCTGTGCAGCATAAACTCCTCAAAATGGAAACTCTTGATCACCAAGCATGTGCATTTATAACTTCTTTTTTTTTTTTTTTTTTTTTGTGGTATTGCCAAACTTGCCTCCATAGAAGTTGTACCAAGTTATGCTTGCTCCAGGAGTGTGTGAACGTGTCATTTCCCACAAACTTATCCCCTCCTTGATAAATGGAAAACAGTATCTGTGTAGTTTAAATTTGCATTCTCTGGTTAGCAATGAATTTGAACATATTTTCATATGCTTCAGACATTTCTAATTTTTTTCTAGTGAACTCTCTTGTTAATGCATTTTGCCCATATTTTCTATTGAGTTGTTGGAATATTTCTCATTTATTTACATAAGTTTCTTAGGTTGTAGAAAAGGATGTGTTACATAGATTTTTCTTTGTTAGGAATTTTTTCTTTTGGGCGGGTGTGGTGGCTCATGCCTATAATCCTAGCACTCTAGGAGGCAGAGGCGGGTGGACTGCCTGCACTCAGGAGTTCAAGACCACCCTGAGCCAGAGCAAGACCTGGTCTCTAAAAAATAGCCTGGTGTTGTGGTGGGCGCCTGTTGTCCCAGCTACTTGGGAGGCTGAGGCAAGAGAATCGCTTGAGCCCAAGAGTTTGAAGTTGCTGTGAGCTGTGACGCCATGGCTCTCT
>NW_003852430.1:155239-159514 GCF_000181295.1 Otolemur garnettii
TACAAGTGAACTTTTCTAGAACTAGAATGTAAATGTTTTGACACAATGACTATGCAAATGACATGAAATTTATGTGAACCATCTTGATGAAAGTATTTCAAAATGTATATGAAAACTCTACACTGTACCCCATGTTTGCATTAATGTATACAGCTATCATTTAAATAAAAAAAAAACAAAACTGAGCTTATACCATCAGTTAAGCAGAAACCTAAGGGTGACCTAGAACTGGCCAACAGTAAGGGTAGGCATAGGTAACATCAAAAATATGAGACTGAGTCTTTAAGTACTAATGTACTACCTCATTTGGGATTATAGAAGAAAATCCAAATACTACATTTGATTGACAATGATATCTGCAGGCAAAGACATCAAAAGAGGGCCTCAAAGGAGGGCATGTTGGCATTGCCTTTTTAAACTAGCTTTCTGGTTAACAAATTGGTCAATCAGGCTATTTCATTCTAACTGAATATTTATACTAAACAAAACTTCCTTTGCACATTTCACACAACAAATGTACCTTGGAAGTTCATGTTTGTGGAAACCTCTATCTTCCTGTTCCCAGGAGGATCACTAATCATTTCACTTAATATTGCCTATGTTTATCAACTTTTTTTTTACACCAGAAACATTTTTTTTCATTATTTTAAGGGAATAATTTTGATACTAAGCATTCTGCCATTTAGTTCCCAGATTCTGGGCTTAACTTTTCTGGGTATAAGCATTCACTCTTCTATGCACAGCAGCACTGATAAAAATACAGGGAATTAACACAGATTTATGAAACATGATAAACTTGCCCCTTGCCAAGAAATCTAAACCCCTGAATTCTGGCACTCAGAACTTTGGCAGGGCATAGTACAGGGTTTTAACCACTTATCATCATGAAATGTTGAAGAGAGCTGAAAAAGGGACCAAGGAGTATAAAGTAGAAATTGAAATCATGTTTTATGTAATCAGGCTTCAGACTTAAAACGTGAAGTTGGGTTGAATATTGTTTTATTATTTCAATTTTTTTAAATTAAATCATAGCAGTGTACATTAATACTATCATAGGGTACAGTGTGCTGTTTCTATATACAATTTGAAATACTTTCATCCAAGTCTTTTTCTTAGTTATTGTGTTAAGACATTTATATTCTACATTTAGAGAGGTTCACATGTACCCTTATAGGATGAACCATAGGCATAATCCCACCAGTCACCCTCCCTCCACCCACCCTTCCTTCTCCCCTCCCCTCCCTCTCCCCTCTCCCCATATTCCTGGGCTAAAATTGGGTTATAGCTTTCCTATGAAAGCTATAAATTAGTTTCATAGTAGGGCTGAGTACATTGAATACTTTTTCTTCCATTCTTGAGATACTTTGCTAAGAAGAATATTTTCCAGATGGGCCAATTTGTGATATGCTTTTAAAAGCAGCTTTATTAATATAAAGCTTACATACATACTTCACCCATTTAAAGTATATAATTCAATGTTTTTTAGTATATTCACAGTTATGTACATCCATTATGACATCATGACAGGCAGTTTTAGAACAGTTTTATTACCCTTAGAAGAAACCCTTACACTTTGCTATCTATCAAAACACTCACAACTCTCATCCCCTGGCCCCTTAGCATGATGTTTTCAAAGTTCATCTATGTTGTAGCTTATATCTATACTTCACTCCTTTTCATGGCCAAATAATATTCCACATCATGTATATATCATATTTATGCCATTTAGTTTATTCTTTTATCAGCTGATAGATATTTGCCATACACATTCGTGTGTAAGTTCCTGTGTGAGCATATGTTTTAATTTCACATATATATAAATGGAACTGACAGGCCATATGGTAACTTTATGTTTAATCTTTTAAGAAACCACCAGAATGTTTTCCAAAGTGGATTCACTATTTAATATTCCCACTAGCAGCATATGGGAGTTCCAACTTCACACTCCCAATAACGGCTGTTATCTGATTTATTTTATATTCTCACCAGTAAATATTCATGTTTGTGGAAACCTCTATCTTCCAATATATTTATTTTATATTCTCACCCACTAATTCTCACTAGTGGGTATGAATTAGTATGTCATTGCAGTTTTTAATTGTTTTTCCCTGATAGCTGATAATGTCAAGTATCATTTGTTGTGCTCATGGCCATTTGTAGACCTTTCTTGGAAAAAAATCGTTTTCACCTCCTTCTCCCCTTTTGTAAATGGGTTATTTTTTCCCTTCATTATTAAGTTGTAAAAGCTCTTTATATATTCTGGGTAAAAGTCCTCTATCAGATATATGACAGGAAAATATTCTCTCTGGATTGTCATTTCACTTTATTGATAGTGTACTTTTAGGCATAAAAGTTACTAATTTTGATGAGTCTAAAATATGTATTTCTTTCTTTTGTTGCTTATGCTTTAGTTATCATATCTAAAAATCCTCTACCAAATCTAAGGACATGAAGATTTATTCTGAGATTTTATGGCTTTAACTCTTTTTTTTGTTTTTATTAAATCATAACTTTGTACATTGATGCATTTATGGGGTTCAGTGTACTGATTTGATATACAATGCAAAATGCTTGCATTGAACTAAGTAACATACCCATCATAATTATACATACTCTTTTCTTAAGAGTTTTAAAACATACCATTGCATCATGCACATTAGGTGAGGTTCCACCAAATGCCCTCCCCTCCTCTGACCCCCCTGCCTCCCCACTCCTCTCTCCCCTCTTTCCTTCTACTTTCTGGACTATAGTTATGTTTTACCATACATATGAATGTGTAGGTGATTATATATTGATTTCATAGTAGTATTGATTACGTTTGATAACTTGTTTTTCCATTCTTGAGATACTTGACTAAGAAGAATATGTTCCAGCTCCATCCAAGTAAACATAAAAGATAAGAAGTCTTCATCTTTTTGTGGCTGCATAGTATTCTATGGTGTACATATACCACAATTTGTTAATCCATTCATGGATCACTGGGCACTTGGGCTGTTTCTGCATCTTGGCAATTATGAACTGGGCTGCAATAAAAATTCTGATACAAATGTCTTTGTTGTAAAATAATTTTTGATCATCTGGGTATATACCTAGTAGAAGAATTGCAGGATAGAATGGTAGGTCTACTTTTAGTTCTTTGAGTATTCTCAAAACTTCTTTCCAAAAAGGTCATATTACCTTGCATTTCTACCAGAAGTGTGGAAGTGTTCCCTTCTCTCCACATCCACACCAGCATCTGTAGTTTTGGAATTTTGTGATGTGGGCTAATCTTACTGGAGTTAGATGATATCTCAAAGTGGTTTTGATTTTCATTTCTCTGATGATTAAGGATGATGAACATTTTTTCATGGGTTTGTAGGCCATGCACCTATATTCATCAGAGAGTTTCTGTTCAAGTCTCTTGCCCACATAGAAATGGGGTTATTTGTTCTTTCCTTATTGATTGGTTTGAGTTCTCTGTAGATTCTAGTTATCATAACCCACAAAAACCTCCCATTCGGAAGGTTGTCTGTTTGCTTTACTTACTGTGTTCTTGACTGTGCAAAAGCTTTCTAGTTTGATCAGAGCCCAGTAATATATTTTTGGTGTTGTTTCAATTCCTGGGGTGGGGGATCTTCCTCATAAAATATTCTCTCCCAGGCCAATTTCTTCAAGTGTTTTCCCTACACTCTCTTCTAGTATTTTTATAGTTTCATGTCTTCAGTTTAAATCCTTTGTCCAGTGAGATAAATTTTTGTTAATGGTGAAAGGTGGGGGTCCAGTTTCAGTTTTCTAGAGATCACCAGCCAGTTCACCCAGCACCTTTTGTTAAATAGGCAGTCTTTCCCCCCACTGAATATTTTTGATAGGCTTGTCAAAGATCAAATGACAATAAGTGTCTGGGCTCATCTCTTGGTTCTCTATTCTGTTGCATAAATCTACCTTGCTGTTTTTGTGCCAGTACCATGCTGTTTTGATCACTATAGATTTATAGTATAGCCTGAAGTCTGGTAGCATGATTCTTTCCAATTTGTTTTTATTTCTGAGTAATGTTTTTGCTATTTGAGGTTTTTTCTGATTCCATATAAAAGCAAAGCACTATTTTTTTAAGCTCTTTAAAGTATGACAATGGTAATAGGGATTGTATTAAATTTGTATATTGCTGTGGATAGTATGGACATTTTAACAATGTTGATTCTTCCCAGTCATAAGCATGGTATGTTTTTCCATTTGTTAACATCTTCATTTATTTCTTTTCTCAGAGTTTCATAGTTCTCTTTATAGTGATCTTTTCCT
>NW_003852430.1:159829-212329 GCF_000181295.1 Otolemur garnettii
GTTTCCATTACAATGTTAAATAGCAGTGGAGACAATGGACATCCTTGCCTCATTCCTGATCTGAATGGGAATGTTTTCAATTTTACACCATTCAATATCATATTGGCTGTGGGTTTGCTATAGATGGCCTCTATCACTTTAATAAATCTCCCTTCTATGCCTATTTTCTTAAGTTTTCTAATCATTAAAGGATGCTGGATATTATCAAAGGCTTTTTTTTCACCAATTGAGAGAATCATATGGACTTTTTTTATTTTATATATGTGATGAATTATGTTTATAGATTTGCATAAGTTGAAACAACCCTGTAACCCTGGAATAAAACCAACTTGATCATGATGTATAATTTTCTATGTGTTCTTGAATTCACTTTAACTCTTATGTTTAGAACTTTCATTAATTTGAATTAATTTTTATATATGGGGTGAGGTAAGGGTCTAACTTCATTATCCTCCATGTGGTTATTCAATTGTCCTATGACCAGCTGTTGAAAGGCTATTGTTTCCTCTTTATATGATCTTGGCACCCTTGTTGGAAATTGGTTGGTTATATATATGAGAGTTTTCTTCTAGACTCTCAATTCTGTTTCACCAATTACGTATGTCTCTCCTTATGCCAACACCACAATCTTGATTACTGCTGTTCTGCAGTAGGTTTTAAAATGAAGAACTGTAAGTCCTCCTACTTTTTTTCTTATTTCTCAACATTTTTTTAGCTATTCTTAGTCCCTTGAAATTCCAGATTAATTTTAGAATCAGTTAATAAATTTCTACATAGAAGGCCTGGGACTCTGATACCAATGCTGTGGCACTGTCACAAATTCAAATTTCCTCAGGACAAGGATAATTCAGACTGTGCCTATGGGGAATAGTAGGACCTGTGGTTAAAATGGAGAATATAAAATTCAGAATTAAAAAAATATTGCACTAGCAAAATAAAATTGTTAGCTTTTGAAAGCCACACAAGTCTGACCCTCTGCTGAGATCAATATATTAATTATCTCATTACTTCCTTATAATAAATTGTATGAAGTAGGTGCTTCTATCATATCTACTTTCCCCCTGAGAAAACTGACATTTAAAGAAATTAAGTTAGTTACTATTGAGAAGTAGCATCAGAATGTAGAGACAGGCAATCTAGTTTCATAATCTCTGATCTTAATCATAATAACATGAAAATTATATATGTGACATTAGTGATCAAATACTTTCCTTTCTAGATTAAAAATCATGTAACATTTGAAAACATCCACCACAGCATTATTCTATAGATATGTAATGTAAACCATGTATATAATTTTAAATTATCTTGGAGCCTTTTAAAAAAGTAAAGAGAAACAGATAAAATTAACTTTAATATTATCTATTATTAAATACAACATACAAAAATATTATTGTTGGGTGGTGCCTGTGGCTCAAAGGAGTAGGGAGATGGCCACATATATAGGAGGTGGTAGGTTTAAACCCAGCCCTGGCCAAAAACTGCAAAAAAAAAAAAATTATTGCAATCCATAATCAATGTACAAATTATTAATGAACTATTTTGCATCTTTACATTAAGTCTTGGGAAGCTTATGTTTATTTGATACTTAAATCACATCCTTATGAAGAGTATCTGCACTCAAAGTGCTCAATAGTCACTTGTGGATTATGGCTACCATATTGGTTAGTGAAGATCCAAGTGACTAGCTGAATTTTTAATATTTATTTTTTCCTTGTTATCATATATATTTATAATTTAATTTAACTCCACTTTCGTATATGTAAAGTAGAAAGTCACCCAATATAATAATTCCAGGGTGGGAGTTGCCAGCAGGTGCCTCTCTTCTGATCTCATTAAGAAGTTTGTATGCAATCTCAATGCAAAGGGTTTGAGATTCTGTGGATTTATGGCCTAAGTTATGCAGGGTTTACACATATACACTGATGTTACCTAAAATATCCCTTTCTATAACATACTCTTTATGAACCAGTTTTGTGGATGTAATATTTATATGCTTTTGCTATGAACATAAGCATTATAAGGGAACTATGCTTTGTGCTGCTAACTTAAATGGATTTGGAAAGCAACGTGGAAAAACTATAATTTTGTGATAAACGTTACCACCTCCCTTTAATGCATTATTATATTTTATAGTTAAAATAGAATGGAACATTGAGGTACTGTGCAGAATATAAAAAAGCGTAGAGGCAGTGAAAGAGACTAAAATTACATTTAAGCTTATTAATTTATGAAAAAACCCCAAAATACTCTCAGACAGCTGGAATATCAAATCAAGTGAAAAATATGTTAACATGTTAGCAACCTTAACCTCATAATTTTGCCAGGACAAAATTAAACAAAACAATCTCCCCAAATTTTTAAAGTCTAAGTCTTTAGGGGAATGTCCCATATTACACCTTAAATTACTAAACTATAAGGCAGAACTGTGTGGCCACATGTTTCTTTACCTCCGTACTGTGTAATTGTACACAGATGTACCCAGTGCTGTGCAATAGACTTGCTTCTAAAAAAATAGAGTGCAAATTCTATATTAAAGGTCTTTTAAATGCTATGGGGGAGTTTGCTTTTTAGAAGGTTCTTTTCTGATGCGATTAATTATCCCTACTTCTCCTCCTTGGCAAGGTAAAGTTTTAATATAGAATTTCTGTAGTTTAAAAAAAAATTGTTTCAGTCCAGCTATGTTGGCTCATGCCTATAAGCTTAGTACTTTGAGAGACTAAAGGAGGGGGATCACTTAAGGCCAGGAGTTCAAGACCAGACTGAGCAACAGAGCAGGCTCTCATCCCTACAATACATAGAGACATTAGCTGGGTGCAGTTTGAACTACTTGGGAGGCCAAGGTAGGAAGATTGTTTGCACCCAGAACTTTGAGGTTGCAGTGAGCTATGATGACACCACTGCATGTTCGCCTGGGCAATAGAGTAAGACAGTGTCTCAAAAAAAAAAAAAAAAAGTTCCAGAAAGTATGAAAAAGAGACAAACTTTTTGTACAAGTCCACAGTTTAGGCTGCCGCTCCTGCACAGAATAGTGTTCTCCCTACCTACACAGATGGATAATTGATGCAATATTTTCCTACTATGAGATATCCTTATTGGTATACAAATGCACTGTTATTTCCCTCACATTAACAATAAAGATGCCCCCTAGGAACCCCATTTCACTTCCATTTACCATTCTTTTTCTCCTTTTGAAGACAAAATGCCTTGGAAGGGCATGTACTTGGTGTATTATACTTGATGTCTCAAGTCTTTTTCTTAAAACTGGTAAGTTCTATGCTTTTATATTTTGTCAAAAACTTTGTATCATTGCAATTAATTTTCTCTGAAAAAAATAGGAGCCAAATGATTAAGAGTCTTTCCCACAATGGTACTTTGTACCAAATGTCTGCTGTGTACCAGACACTGTTCTACTCATTCTACAAAATGCACCACTGTTTTACTGACACCTATAATAGAAAAGATAAATGTGTTGTAAATAATTATATAAATAAGCATAGTGCCATGGCTCGATAAGTGTTAAGTATGGTGATATGACCTGATACATAGACAACAATTGGATTTGTAGTCTAGAACAGAGAATATGTGTCCGAAAAGAAGTTAGAGGCCACTCCTCAGCTTTAAGAAAAGACCCCACACAACTCTCCTTGCTCCATGCAGTCCCACCCTACAGGGTCTAAGCTAGTCAGTGGTGTCACAAAATAGACGAGAATTCATTTCTTCCTTGAAGGGAATGAAAGTCCAAATCCCTGGGGTCTAGTGACCCTGGATGTTGGCAATCAAAGCTGAGTATACAGAACTCTAAATTAAAGAGATATGAGAATCTATTGAGAGAAAAATCTATGATCTGAGGTGGCGTGTGCTAAATGTCTATAAATAAAATGATTTGGGGAATTTACAAAAATATACAGTCCCTTCACTGGGTCCCACTGCCAAAGATTCAGATTACACAGATGTAGATGAGTTTTCTCCCGAATGGTTCTGAGGTGTAATTTTGGGTTAAGGTTGAAAGAAGGAGAATATCAGATGCAGATGCAATCTGGAAGCAGAACTGGGGGAATAAGGGAGAAGAGGAAATAGGATGTGTAACATCGATAGACACAATATAATTGATGTCATAAAGATAAGGGGGAAGAGAGATGCTGTCTAGCTGACATAATTGGAAGGGGATGCATCTAGGAAGAAAGGCCATGATAATTCTTCTAAGGATACTCTAACTATACCAGAGAGGATTAATAGTAGACAAGGATGGGAATACAGAGTGTCAGAGATAGCGGGAGGGATCAGGTGGAAAAGTCAGCTGTTTTCAGGGAAGTCCTTTTGGAGATGTGCAGAGGGTAACAAATAATATCTTGTTATCCCCTTAGGAACTGCAAAGGGGAATGCTTTTATATTTTCTCAAAAACTTTATATCATTGCAATCAGTTTTTATATGAAAAAAATAGGAGCCAAATGATTAAGAGTCTTTCTCATAGTTTGTACCAAATGTCTGCTATGTACCAGACACTGTTCTACTTGCTCAAGCCTAAGATTGTACATGGGAGATGTATTCATCAGTTCTTTTAGAAGGAACAGAAATTAACTCATAATTTAAATGAATAATCAATGTGCTAAACGAGTGATAGCTTATAGAATTATCACAGGGTGTGAAGAATGAAGTGGGTGAAACAGCAGATATTCCTATATTTCCACAGACCACTGGGCCCCCAGAAATTACATGGAGGAGCCTGATCCTATACTTTCTAGATTTCCTCTACTTCTTGGAAGAGCTGTTGGAAGAAGGAACAGACTAGTTGGTAAAAATGTCATGGGTAGTCAGAGCCAGTCTAGAAAGGGACTTGATGTCATTTATGTGGGAATTAGCCCTAGAATTTATACTGGACTGGACTTACGGGTGACACTGTGAGTGCCTTGCCTCCACCTCCAATGGGATAGAGAACAATGTGGAGATTGAGAATATCTACTATGGAACTTGATCAAGCTAAAGCAAGGGTTTCAAAACTGGGGTGTTAATTTGGAAAGAAGATTATTATAAGCAAAATCCATGACATTAAGAAAGCTGATAACTGAGCCAATGTAGGTCATATGTTTGTCATGAATTTTTCTGCCACCTTGGCTTAGTAATATTTCCACCCTCAGAATACATGACTATTAATGATCTAAACCATTCATACCAAATGACATATGACATTTCAGTTTTCACTTTTTGCCTTGTTTTACCATTATAATTCCCTGAAAGCAAAGCCAAGTGAGTCCTGCTACTGTCTGCCTCTATCTAAATCCATCGTAGGTAGGTGCCTAATACATTTTTATGAAATTAATGGGTGGATGTTTAGATAGATTGGTAAATAGAGGTGGTTAGATAGACAATGGATAAAAAAATACATTCCATAGAATCTCTGCTTTTCTTTGCAAGGAACAGAGGGACCAATTAAAAAGATAACTTTGAAAATTTCTTTTATCTATTCAGAGTCCTCATGAATTCACAGATTCTTTTATGAAGAACAGACCAAACTTCTCTAACACATTTGAGATCTATATACCTAGAGGTGTGTTGAGGGAAAATCAGATTTTGGACTGTGGTAGTAGTTTCAGGAAGACATGAAAAGCTAGGAATACAAAATAAATCCAGAAAGCACACAACTAAAAAACTGTGCCAGGCATCCTTCTGTACTCTCACAAATCCAAATATTTGCTGAAAGTCTATTGACTCAAAACCTCTCATCATTTATTTGACTGAGATATTGCCTAAGATCTCACACACACACACACACACACACAGGCACACATATCCTCAGAGCTCTTTTGTTTTAAATTTTCAAAAGCCCATTGGATCTGAGTTAGTGGATATTAAGTAATCCGGGGGCAGGGGATATAGAGAGTGTGTGAAGCCCTCTACCTGTTAAGTAAGCTACGTATGTAGGACACTGAGGCTGTGCTGGATACCTCCCAAGGGGTTTCAGACACATCGTGAGCCAAGCTTATGCCCTAATGGAGCAAAGCTTTGGCTCCTGGTTCATGTCCCAAACCACCTCAGTTATTGTTTTGCTTATGTCTTAAGATTTTAATCCCTTTAAATGAAAAATTACCATGAGACACTTGTCTTATACAGGAATGAGATGCTTCTAAGAGAATTCTTTAAAGGTGTTCATGAGGCCATCAGGTGACTAGAGTTTCAGTGAAAGAGGCAGGGAAAGGAGAAGGTGGAAGGAAGAGAAAGGGATTCAATTTCTTGAAGTAGGTTTGCCTAGGTTTGAGTATATTTGCCCATAAACAAATATTTTATATACATATATGTGTGTGTGTGTGTGTGTATCACAGGTCTACATTTAACATAGTTTCTCATGAATGACTTTAGTATTTCTTGTACTCCTTGTCACTATGATAATGCAAATTCCAATAATTTATTATTTTTATCTGAACTCATACTAATCCAGAAACTTCTCCATCTGTTAGTTACACTAACTGCTATAAATCATCTTCAGCCTAAGTGAGTTGAGGGCTCATGAAAAATATCTAATGTGAACGTTAAGAGTTCTGGCGCATTCTTTTTCTAGCCACTTCAGTTCAAAGTCCTTCTCATTTTGATCCTGGAAGCTTTTTGTGTTATTCTCCTGTAATATTGTACTATCATTCTCTCCATCTCATAGCCTCATATACTTAACATTTTTCTTCCTCTTTCTCTTTATTTACCTGTTCCTCTACCTAAAATGCTCTCTCCCCCTAATTTTTGAATGTTCTGATTTACCTTTGGGTTCTTGCTGGGCAGACTTTCTTTCTCCTCTAGGCAAGCTCAGTGGTAGTAATAGCAGGCATTGATTCTTGCCAAGACATGTTTATCTTTTAAGGTTCTTAATAGTTTCTGTGTTATTGCATACTTAATTATCTTTTTACTTCTCTCTGCTCCCATTATATTTTGTGTTTGTGTATGATTCATCTTTGTATCTGCCAGAGCTTCCTAGCCTAAATTCCATGCTTCTGTAATGTCTCCAGGATAAATGTATAAATGAATGAATGCACAAATGAATGAATATGTGAATGTTTGTGCTGTACTTTCTCTGGGGTCAATGCTCCCTTTACCCATTATAGGAAAGCACAGCAGAGAGAGAATGTCTATTTTCATCCACTTCCAGTATGTCCAAGGTCTCTTGTACATTACCAAAAAACATCCAGCCACTTTGTAAGCCAGGCTGTGAACTTGTTTTTACGTGTAGAAAGTCATTGTGCCTTCTTTTTCTTACAAATGGTTCCAGGGGACACAGAGAGAGACTCTTAGAGGTTTCAATGAAATAAGTGGTCAAGTTGGAGAAGTCTGTATGGCAAAGAACCATAGATGACCTCTAGGAACTGTGGCCAATCTATAAAACTTGTGAGTGGTCCCTGGCCAACAGCCAGAAAAAAAAATTTCAAGACTCTCAGTCATACAACTGAATTCTGTCAACATCCTGAATGAACACGGGAGCAAATTCTTCCCCAGATGAGCCTCCAAGTGAAAATGCATCATGACCAATACTTTGATCACAAAGTTATGAAACCTTGAGCAAAAGACCCAGTTAAGCAACATCTGGGATTTTTGCTGTAGAAATAGATGATAAATTTTTATTGTTTTTAGCTGCTGGGTTTTAGGGAAATTGTTGCCCAAATATAGCACTTTTGGTCATCCACATGATATAAGAATGGTGTCTTCATGCTTATGTTCTGCAGCTGACAACATCCTCAAGGATACCCTTCCCCAAGGATACCCTTCCCCAAGGATTACAGTATCTCAAGACAGGAAGAAAAAGAAAGATGGTATCCTCTCATATGTTGCTTCTTTAATAATAAATAAAACATTTTCCAAAACTCCCTTTTCTTGGCTAGTAGTTTTGACTTCCCATCTCATTGTCCAGAATTCTAATACTGATTCTTAAATTGAACACTGCTGATGGAAATTCCAATATCATGATCATCTTGGACTAATCCACATTCATCCCCTGGGCCTAAAGACAGTCCAGCTTCTTCTGTTACATGTGACTACCTGTGGGTTGAACAAACCTGGAGTTTGGGTGGAAAGAAGAATGATATTGGGTGGGAAATTACAATATCTGCAAGAGCAAGAACAACATGATTGTAGTTTTTCCATTTGTGACACTAGGATCTGGACTAATTCAAGGTGTGTGGAAAGATCTGAATATCAATATTTCCTTCCTAGAAGATTGTGTTGAGAAGGATTCTATGGCCATGCCTAGACTCAGCAAAAAGGACTACAGGGATAGAATGGCAATGTCTGTAGTGGGCATGGGGAACAGAAATTATTCATAATTATGATTTTAATGTGCTGAGACTACGATAAAAAAGAAAATTTATTATTTAAAAGTGCAGATTATAGAGTCATACTGTCTTCAGATCTGGGCCCCACCACTCAGTTAAGGTGTGGTCTTGGGATTTTCCTTAACTTTTCTGTGCTTCAGTTTTCTCAACTGTAATATAAGGACAAAAATAGTAAATGAAGATCAAATGAGATGATGCATGTAAAAATTTGAGGCCCACTGTTAATATGTATGTGTACTAAGAGCAGAGAGCAAACACTTAGTAAATGTTATTTGTTATTATTTCGAGGCACAGCTACCACTATTTTGATGATTTGAAGGAAAGATTTTTTGAATGGAGGAAGAGTTACAGCAGCAAGAAGGCAGAATATGCATAGGACTTTCTGGTGTTCATCCCCTGACAGAACAACTATGCACATGTGAAAATATTTTCACAAATGCTAAGGAATCCAGGTGAAAGATTACAGCACCTGGATGAAGCAAAGGAATAAAAAAATTGCTTTGGAGAGAATAGGAAAGACACTTCCGTATTACTCACGTAACCCTCCTCCAAGCTCACACAGTGCAGTGTGGAGAAAGGAGAGTGAAGTATAAGCACCTGCCTTTGCTGCAGATACCTGCACCAGGGCCCATTAAACCCGTTAAACATTGACACTAGGCTGGCCCCCATGAGTCTGGGATCTAAACTTGTTCCAGTAGGCCCTAGTGCCAGTATAGCCACCAAGGATTCAGGCTCAAGGACCACCCTGAAGACCCAAGCTCCAGGTTGGCCCCTGTGGAACCAGGAGTTAAACTAAGTCCCCATGGTCTCAGGTATTAGGCCTGCTATCTTGGACTGAGGGTTAAGGCCTGCTCCAGTTGCCAGTTCAGTCCCTGTGAGCCCAGACTTTAGTTCAGCCTTTCCTCTCCAAGGGTTCAAAGGTCCAGGGGTCCAGGCTCCAGGCCCACTTTCACAGATGAAGAAATCAGGTCTGCCCATGCAGATCCAAGCTCCAGGCCTATCCCAGCAGACCTAGGAAATTCATTGATGAAAGAATTCCACAAACAAATGGAAATACATCCCATGATTATTAATTGAAAGAATTAATAGTGCTAAAATGGACATGCCATCCAATGCAATCTACAGAGTCAGTGCAACCTCATTAAAAATTCCAGTGGCATTTTTTTTACAGAAATAGAATAAACAATACTAAAATTCATAAGGAATAACAAAGACCTTAATATTTATATGGAATTCCAAAATTCATTTGGAATCAAAAAGTAAACTATTGTTGGGAATATATAGCCATTACAGAAAACAGTATGGAAGTTTCTTAAAAAATTAAAAATAAATCTATCATATGACCTAGCAACCCAAAATCTGGGCATATATCTAAAGGAAATAAAATCAGGATCTCAAAGAGTATCTGCACTCCCATGTTCACTGCAACATTGTTCATAGCAGCCACGATGTGGAAATGATCTATTCATTAATGGGTAAATAAAGAAAATATGATATACATATATACACACATATATATACGTATATAATGGAATGTTATTCAACATTTTGAAAGAAATCCTTCCATTTGCAACAATATCAGTGAATGTGGAGGAGGCCATACTAGTGAGATAAACCAGGCACAGACAGACAAGACTGCGTGATCTCTGATACGCATGGAACCTAACACAGCTGAATTCATAGAAGCAAAGAGTAGATGGTGGTCACTAGTGGGTGGGGGGAGATGGAAAGATATTGGTCCAAGGGTATAAAGTATCAGTTTGGCAGGAAATCTAATGTCCAGCAGGGTGACTATGTTAATACCTTACTGTATCCTTGAACTTTGCTAGGAGAGATCTGAAGTATTCTCACCACACACCCACAAATGATAACTATGTGAAGTAAAAGATGTATTAATTAGCTTGATTACAATAACCATATGTGTGTATAGCAAAACATCACATTATATACCATAAATTTATACAATTTTGTCAGTTATAACTAAAAAATAGGAAAGTAACTGATTTTTACTAATTAATTAATTAATTAATTTAGTAGAGTCAGGCTCACATTATGTTGCTCAGCCTGGTCGCAAACTCACGGCCTTAAGCAATCCTCCTGTCTGAGTCTCCCAAAGTGCTGGGATTACAGGTATGACCTGGCCAGGAAAATAACATTAAATTTTTTTTAAAAAAAGAGATAAAAGAAGGCTTTCTGGCATCAAGGTAAGATTCAGAGAAAATTTGTAAGAACATTTCCACTCAGAGGAAAATTTTACTAATGACAATACCAGCATTGTTGATAGAGTTGATTTACTTAGGACAGTCCTAGTTTTGCCGTATGGTCCAATGTAATTGTAAATACTCCCTCTTACATTCTCAAAAGGGAGTTATTTATTGGAATAATAAACTGTATAATAATAATTCTAACTCTTGTTCTCATGAAGTTTGAGTCAGAAGATTTCCTAGGACTGCTTCTGTTTTTAAAAGACATTTTATGTCTGAACTCCTTGATGTCAACTCTGGACTGCTACATAGTAGTTAGTGTCTTGTTTTGTTTTGTTTTTAGGTGGAATTATGGCCATAAAGAAAATGTTATTTTCTAGAATAACTGCAATTCTACCTTTAAACATAGATTCTTTGACTTTTTTCTATGAAATTAAAATGTAGAGACTCTAGACTCAGAAGTAATTCATTAGAATTAAAATTGGGTTGGATAGGAACTTCAAATCAGTTAGATCTATTAAATTGGGAATGGTTTCCTATTCCTAGATATTTATCATTCTCTCTCAATTATGAAACAGTTTATATGGGTCAGGCTATTAACAGGAGTGAAGTCTTTCATGAAATCTAGGAAACACCTGTATCATTGATGGAATTCAAATGAAAGTAAATCAAAATGAACTTACAGTAGTATTGCAGATGTAAACAAAAACAAATGATTTATACAACCTTTCCACAAATGAATGGGAACTGTCCATATATTAATTAAATTAGACAGTATCTTGCATTTCCTGAGAACTGAAATTGGCTAAAATTCTTTTCAGCAGTGCACGTAAGAAAGCGACTTTCAAAAACATATTTAGATAAAACAAAAGGCTATATAAATGTTAGTTATTTTACAGTAAAATATAGCATAACTGGCAAAGCATTGATAGTAGTAACTAATAGTTACATATTTATCTTTAGGTAACTGAATTATACATTGCACATTTCTGCCCTCCTCTTAACTGTACTTTGTCATAATTATATCATAATGCATAGAAACTGGGAAAATTATATTCCAAAAATGATTTAACAGCATGCTTCTAATGATCACAGACTCAATTATTTCAAAAATTGGGATGTTAAATCTATCATTGTTCTGAACTTTCTCCTCTTTTTCATAGAAAGCTGCAATCTCTTTGTCTCTAACATTCTATGTACCTCAAAATCTATTCATGAAACAGAAGGTGAACACTGGGGTTATATTCTATTATGTATAATTTGCTATTGATTTTCCTTAATCCTAAATAGATCTTATTTTCGCAAACTCAGTATTACGATGTAGAAATGTATCATTTTCTACCACTAAAGTACTAAAATTAGAAATTTTCCTTAGATGACATCGTCAAGTGTAGAGTGATGCACGTTTTGCAAAATATGAGCGCTTCCTTTTTGTGTAAATGCCATAGGCACAGGCAGCACATGTATTGTACCTGCTATGACCTCTGTGTATTTCCTCAATAAACACCTAGAGTTTGATATTCTATCATCAGCATGTAGCTCATCACCTTAAAGGCATGATTAAACTAGGGAATCACAAAAGCCATTGGTAGAGAATACAGGCATCTGAGTACAACAAAGGGAAATTTCCTGTCAAAGCAGTGCCAAATTAATTTGTCCCTCCATCCTTAATCATGCATGATAGGTTTTATTGCTGCTTCTATAATCTTAGTTTTATTAAGACTGCTATCAAACTCAGAATCCAAGGATTTTATTAGCACAGGTGCCCGATGAATAAAAAACAAAATATATTTATGCATAGGAATTCAGAACCATAGAGCTAATGACTTAATTTTTATTGTTGCCATTAAGGTTAAACTAAATATATAGGAAATTCTTATGGTAACTATATTAATGTCCTTAACAATGGAAATATTAGTACTGATATGTGTTCCCACCACAACTCCATGCCACAATAGCTCTTTAAAGAAAAAATGGCCCTAAAACCTTCATTGATATAACAGAGAACCACCTGAGTGAAAACAAAAACACCAAGCATGCATAGTACATGAGCTTGAAATGACAATGATCAGAAAGTTAAAATGACCATAAGCAAACTCAAACAGAACAAATACTCAACACAGAGAACTCTGCTCAATTTGCCCTCTTGTGCTAAGAAACTTGGGAGGGACTCAGGCAAGAGATGTTTTGGAAGAATTTATCCCTACCTGTATAATCTCCATCAGAACTTCTCCTAAGCCACCCTAAATGCAAGAAAAAAAGCACACATCTTATGCCAGATCTGGTTTAACACAAAATCTCAGAGATAAAATCATAAAACACACCAGGATAACGTAAAGAAGGAAAGCCCCCAAATATACAAATGAATGTCTAAAATCCCATCAAAGTACATAACTAGAACAAATAGGAAATCATTCTGTACTTTTGAATGAGATGGAAGTATCATAGAAAAATTCTAATGCATGTATACTTAATGTAATTATAATTAGAATCCAAGCCTTGGGGGAAAAGTTGTATGATATTGTCTGAAGGAATAATAAATGCGTGACAATGGCATAGAATAGCATAAAAGCGGAATAATGAAGCCAAATTTGGCTTAGCCAATGCTATCGTACTCTATAATCATAGCAGTCATACAAACATGGTAACAGTGTGACACTAGACAAATAGGTTAGTAGAAGAGAAAAAAATATAAAAAATTATATTATTATATGAAAATTTAATCTATAATTAATTCATAGTAAGAAAAGATTACTTAATAAATGATGGGGGTACAAATAGCTATCAATCTGGATATCCAAAATTAACACTGACATGAATTACTAGCTCTAAATATTCCTTTAAAAAATGAAATAAATATTTTTACAGAAAATTCTAGAAGATTGCATGTCCAGTCTAGAGGAAGGGAAAACATTCTGACCAAGACTTGATTGATTTTAAATAGAAGAAAAGGAAACTAAATTATGGTACATTCGTATGGTGACATGTAGGCAAAACAAAAAATACACACAAACACATATATGAAATAGGTGTGTAATTAGTTACATAAATGATCTTAGCATGTAGATGGAAAATCGAAAACAGCCAGGCGCCTGGCTGAGACTGTGGGCTCTATTGTGCAGATGTAGGATTCACGCTGGTGGAGGAAGAGAGGAGAGGGAGCGTGGCTGGTGGGGTCAAAGCACACAGGTAACACCCAAACCACTCGGCATCTGTTATTTAGTGTCTACCACACGAGACTACATATAAAACTCAGCAGACATTGGAATAAAGAAAACTGTTTTTCAGTTAGAATGTATAGTTTCAAATCTCTACTTCTGAAACATTCTTTTCCCTGGGTCAGTCTTATACCAACTTTCTGGAGCCCCCACTCCACTGCATTCTTCAGCACACGCAGATCCATCTGCACCATGTTGAGCATTTATCCTAACTTTGACAGCCTCCAATAATGCCTCCAAAGGACGTTTCACAAATTAAAACTTTGACTTTCAGCAGCAAGGTTATGTTAACCCATCTTCTAGTGTGCTAGCTAAAAACTTGTACATCATTTTTTTTCCAACTAGCATACACTGAGTACGCACAGCTTTGTTCCAAATGCTCTGGAGATTACTAGGAAATATCTGGGGTAACAGTTCCTTCTCTTCTCCCCCAATCCCTGCCTCACCCCTATCTCCCTCTCTGCTTTTCTCTTTCACTTTTCCTGGTGATTATTGAGATTCGTACTTGAAAATAAAGTAAAAACACGCAAAAGCAACACTGGAGTCAAAGAATAGTGTTAAATGACCTTATGACAAACAGCTGCCTCCTTATTGGGACGCAGCAAAACCTCTTCACCTGCCTCCTGGCTTCCGGTGTTCCCTGGACCCCCAACTTCTCCTCAGACAATAGTCAAAATGATGATTCAAGAATATACTTCATTATACAAACTCCCTTTCCAGTTTTCTACCCTCCCATGGGTTACCTTCACTTGTAGAATTCAATTTAAAAGTCAAATCCTGCTTTTCCCTCTATCTCAGCCTCTTTTTCTGTCTTCACATGCTACCTGTTTTCCCAGGCCTCACTCCATGGTTTCCTCCATGTGTCTGAAGGACACTCCGCACGTAAACATCTCGGGGCTCTTTCTGCTTTGAGCACCCTTCACCCACACATTCACATGACTTAACTTTATTTAGATCTTGGCTCAAATAGTATTTCTTCATAGAGCATTTTCTTGACTCTCCTACTAAAATAGCATTCTCTTTCTATAAACCTTTGTTCCCTTACCTAGTTCTATTTTTCATATATAGCATCATGTGGTATTTATAAACATATACAAATGTTTATTGCCTGCCTCTTCCATTAGAGTGAATGTTCTAGGAGAGTGAAGTTTTTTTCTTAGTTATTGTTGTATATCAGCATCTAGAACCATGTCTGGCATATAGTAGGTGTTTAATAAATATCATTTGAATGAATAATATCAAAAGGAACTATGCAAAGAAATGTGGAATGAGTGGTGCTAACCTCTAGGCAGTCACTGTGCACTGGAAATTGCTGGAGAAAAACTCAAAAGAGGAGTCATACTTACAATTGGATGGGAAGGATTGGTAGGTAACCTTTGCCTATCAATTGATCTCTGATAACAAATCAATATCCTGAAGTTGAAGGGCATTATTGGGATAAGGTATTTTATGGCATATCATAGACTACCGTTTTGAACAGTTCTAATTTTAGCATTTTGGTCTAAGTTCAAAGAACTCAAGGAAACAAAACAAAATAAAATGAATAGTTAGGAACAAATGATGTCTTAAATACTTGACTTATTCACTGGCTGGAGCTGCTGGGGGCTAAGCTCACACATGAGGATGCTGGCAACATGGCAGTCGGTACTTAAAGGGTTTTAGGGAACAGGCCCTGACAAAACAAAGCCCGTGGCAGGGGCAAGTGTCGTTCTTTGAATAACAAGTTTAGAGGGAACTTGGACTACTTCTTACAGCCCTTGTAATACCAACCAAACTGGCACAGGCCTTTGATGCCCTTTAGCTTCTTTATGGGAGGGCTAGAAAGTGGGTCTGGGGTCTGTGGACAGTGTCTCCAGGGCTATGGCAGGGTGAGTTCCTTGGAAGACAAGCTAAGGTGGAGTGTGTTTGTATTCTAGACTTTATCTTCACTCTAATTGTAGAAAGAAAACTGCCAGTTTTACAGTCACTGCAGGGATGTGTTCCTGTATTATGCTTAAGTGCCCTATTGAGAAGACACATTTCGGAGCAAGGTGCCTTGAAATTGGGAAATAGAGCGATAAAGTGGGAGGAGCACAGGTGCTGGGGCCAGACAGTCCTCTTTATACTTCAATGTCATGTAAGGGCAACGCTGTCCTGGGACACTTGCTTAGCTTTCTGTAGCCTCACATTTTGTTCCAAAAGGAGAACGGTTGTAAGGATTACATTCCTGACAAGGTATGTGGCCCATGGTAGGAATTTATTAAAGATAGCAGTGAAAGTAACAATAACCAATTTCATTAAGCCATTACTATGAAATAGATACCAAAATCTATTTTACAGTTGCCTCAATTAATCCTCACATGACCACTATGAAATCAGTACAACTATCACCTTTATTTAGCAGACTTGACGGGTCTGAAAACTGAGATTCCAAAAAGGTTAACTAACTTTTCCAAGTTCATAAAGCAAATAAGTAGTAAAGCCTGGGATTAAATCCAAGAAGAATGACTGAGCTTGAATTTATGCTTTCAAAGACTCTGTAAAATTCCCTCCCAAATAATAGACAATTTGTAATAGCAATAATAAAAATAACAATAATAATGTGGCATATCATAATTCTAGCACAGTGGTTTGATTATATAACAAAAAGGAAGGAAAAGAATTTAACAACCAGAATTTATTGAGTTACTTCTGTGTATTTTCTCAATCTCCACAACACTGAGATGGATATTGTTATTTTGAAATTTACAAATGATGAACTGAGGTTCATGTGGTTTAAAGCACTTTCTTCATGTCATTACATAGCTAACAGCCAAGATTAGAAATGAAAGCTCATGGTGGGGAGGAGGGCATAGAGAACGTAACAGCTGGGACCTAAAGAAGAAGGAGAGAGAACTGGGAAATGGGAAAAAGAGTAGTTGGAGCCGGTGATCAAGGGCATTCAATGCCTTGCTGTGGAATTTAAGTCTTTGTCTTAAGTCATGGTTTCAGAACGGAGAATTAATATGATCAAATGAGACACTTTAAAAAGTCTTCTCTGATATCAAGGTAGTGGGTTGACTTAAGTAGCTCAGTGAGGCACAGAAACATGGCAGAGATTGTTTTGGTTCACGTCAATCACGTTTCCTACTCTGGGCACTAGAGAAAACTAAATCCCCCAACTTCCCTTATAGTTAAGTGGAGTCCACGTGACTGAGATCTACTAAAAATGACGGACACTACTTCTAGATCTGACCATATATCACCCTAGACACTCCTCCATCCTCCTGATTCCTTTTCTCAAAGACAGTGGTGGTTGGGTATAATAGATGGATCTCTGGGTCATCACTGAATAGAAATCCTATTACACCAGACTTCACTGCTCTTTGCAATATCAATTGAAACAAGCAAATAAAACAAAATTATCTGTTAAGACAATAAAACCTAAGGACTTATTTGTTGTGACAATCGTTTTCGTTTCTAGCCTGTCCCTGTCTAATGACTATTCTGTATTCTTTCCGTAGGAGGGAATGTACATCCCAGGAAGAGCACATAGGTGATGGAGTTGGGGACTGAGAGAAAACTACTTCCCTTGGAGCCGTGTGTACCAGTCTATTTTTGTAGGTAGGCAGTATTTTGGGTTTTAGCACTACTTAAGATGTTTACTATGAGCAAAACAATTGCTTCTGCCAGTGTGACAGCTAGCCTCTAAGAGGACCTTCAGTAATCCCTGCGTCTTGATATTCTTACCATTGTGTGGTCTCCTCTCACATTGAATCGGGGCTGACCTGGGAACATTGTGGAAATGATGGTAAGTGACTTCAGACCAGGAGTCCTCAAACTTTTTAAATAGAGGGCCAGTTCACTGTCCCTCAGACCGTTGGAGGGCTGGACTGCGGGCCCCGGGATGAGTCAGCTGCTAAGCAGGACAGGCAGCAGCAGCAAAAACACCTGGCAGGCTGGATAAATGTCCTAGGCGGGCTGCATGTGGCCCACAGGCTATAGTTTGAGGATGCCTGCTTCAGACAGTAAAATGCATTGTAGCTTCTACTTTGCTCCCCTAAATTATTCGCCCCAGGGGAAGCTAGGTAGTACCAACCCCAAATGCACAAATACACTTAAGAAATCTAATGTGAAAATAAAGTGAGACTCTTCTTCCAATATCAAGCATGAACTTGCTGGCCACACTAGTGAGCCACTTTGGAAGAGGATCCTCCAGCCCCAGCCAAGCCTTCTAACTCCCGCCTCTTGAGTTGTCCAGCTGAGCCCCATGATATTGTAGAGCAGAGACGAGTCATCTTCACTGTGCCTTTTCTGAATTCATGATGCACAGAATTTAGGAGAAATAATAACTGGATATTGTTATTATAAATAACCAAGTTTCAAGGCAATTTGTTATGCTGAAGTAGATGAATACAGTTACCAGTGAAGTCCAGGGTGAAGGCAAAGAAGACCCACACAGTAGGATTCCTGAGCACAGAGCGTCCGGAGGCCTGACCCAAGGACAGCTGCTCGTCTGCCTCTGGTGTGGACTTCAGGCTTCGGTGCTTGTTCTTTGATAGAGCTGTGGCTACTTTACCCTTCGCTGGCTCTAGGAGAAATCACGATACTTACTGCCTATGCTCTGAACCTGGAGACACCTTCTCCTCTGGATGGTGAGAGTTCCAAGTAGAATGGCAAGACATTTCTTTTAAGGTGTGATGTTGTCATTTTCTTCCTAATTTGAATTATCTTCAAAGTCAAAATAGAATTAGAGAGGGTTATCAAAATAGAATTAGAGAGGGTTGGAGATTTCTGTTTCTCGTAGCAGATTGAACTAAGATTCCTTTCTATGTATGGGGGCAGGTTGAAGATTCTCCTGGTAAACCATTTACTCTCTTTCAAAAACTGCAATTGAGCAGTCATGCTGTGAAAAGGTTACTGGATCTAAATAAAGTCAATGGCCAGGCCTCAACCTTGACTTTCTAAATAGCTAGACAACCTCAAAATCACTAAAAATTTCTCCATCTATAAAATTCAGGTAACTCTGATGATGCCTAAATAGAAGGAAGTGTCATGAAAGTGAAAGTAAATGCTATTCCAGGACTGTTTGGAAAAGTCTATTAGTCTAAAAGTATGAAAAGTTCTATTAGAACAGGTATTTCATTTAAAGTCTATGAACCAAGGGTATGTTTTGGGCCAAGCACTAGTCTAGGCTTTGGAAATACAGCAGGAAATGAATTAAAGGTCGCGTGTCTCTAATAGAGATTACACTGTCCTACAGGCAAAGTATATTAGTTTTCTGTTGCTATTATGACAAATTACCACAAACTTATTTAATTGCTTAATAATTAAATTTATTATTTAACAATATAAATTTATTATTTTACAGTTCTGCCTGGTACTAGTCTAACATTAGTCTTACCTGGCTAAACTCAATGAGTCAGCAAGGCTGCTTTCCTGGTGGGTGGGCATCCGTTCCTTGCTCTTTCTAGCTTCTAAGAGGCTGCCCTCATTCCCTGGCTCAGGGAGTTTTGATCCATCTTCAAAGCTCCTCACACTGTATCTCTCTGACCACCTTTCTGTGGTCACGTCTCCTTGCCTCTCCTCTTCTGCCTGCTTCTACTTTTTGTGATTACATTGGACCTACCTGGATAAATCACAGTAATTTTTTTTTATTTTAAGGTCCATAAATTAATTATGCCTGCAAGTCCTTTTTCCCATATAAGGGAACATATTCACAGGTTCTGGGGATCAGGGCATGCACTTCTTTGGGGTCCATCATTTTGCCTTCCACGTGAAGTACGTGTTAGTTTGAGTTGAGATGCTCGCGAGGACTACTTGCTCTTCAGTTTATATTAATATAGTCCAAACCATATGCCACGTCTCATGATTTTTCTCCTGTCATTTCATTTTGCACCCTAGGCTTATTTATGCCTGACTTACAAGGAGAATTAGATTTTAACTAAGAAATTATTCCTTCTCAAATCTGTCCAGGACTTTGCAATTGTTTTTCTCCATAAACTACTGGGAAGTGGGAGTGAAAAAGACCCTGATAGCCAGAGGAGAAAACTTCAATTCATTTATTATTTCTATGTAAGTTCTGTGTGCATGAGATCTTATTCATTGACCTGGATTGGGACTGGTGTTGAATTCTTATTCCTGAGATGTGATGCTATGACCCTGAGGAATGAATTTAGTTCAGAACAGGCAAGACCAGCAGTGACAGTCACTGTCTATTTCTGGCATATTAAATCAAGATTTTGAGAGTGTCAGAATCTGTTATAACTTGGATTTAAATATGACAACCTGTCAAAAAATTTCCACAACTGATAACATTCCCTTGAGGTTAATAGATAAAATTACATGATGGCATAATTTGTGTAATATAATTCCTAAATTCTATGTCATAGAGTCTCAGAGGTGGGAGAAATTTTCTAATAGTCCAGTTTTGCTGCACTGATGCACAATACTTGGTCCCTTAGGCATGAAACATATTTACAAAAATGCAAAAATAAACTCAACTGTGTCGGGGTTTGGAGGTAACCAACAATAGGTAATACACCATGCTAGGTGTTGTGTGGGGTATATTAGAGAAATAAAAAATGGCTCCTATTCTCAGAGAACTTAAGGCTTGTTGCTGTAACATGATGTAAACACAGAAAACAGCTGAAGAACGTTACAAGTCAATAGATTCTGGCCTGCTATAGAGCCCTGAACTCTGAAAGCTCAGTGGGTTCTGAGTAGTATGTTAAAGGGTGAAGGGAAGTGTAAGGAAAGTGAGAAAGGCTTTTAAAAATGGGAGAACAGCATTCTAGGTGGAAGGAATTTTAGGAGCGAAGTTCCCACGATCAGAATGGATGTATAAAATACATTAAGGTTACCAAGCTTGGATAAAGGGGAGGGGGCTGTGACGTATAAGACCCGGTAGCAGCTGGGCACATTCACTTGTGCCTGTGTTCATGAGTGTGTGTTTGTGTGTCTGTGTAACACACACAGAATTTAGTGCTGTGACGTAGCCAAAGAAATCGTAAGGTGCTAATGCAGGCAGTGATAACAGGTACATTCAGTGAATGCTGGGCATTCACACAGTAACTCATTTAATCCTCGTAGCAACTGTATGAAGTAAGTATTACTAATAGTTTTAGAGATGAACAATAGTGAAGCTCAGAGAAATTAAGTAAGGAGCCTGTGGTCACACAACTAGCAAGTGAGAAAGCTGGGCTTTTAATTCACTTTATTGGCCTTAGGGGAACCCATTTTTCTCAAAACAATGCTAATTATAAGCAATACAATTTATTCTGCAACAGTGCTTTTTTGTTTATTTCTTTTTTTCTTTTTTGGTTCAGATGCTACTTGTAAAAGGATCTAATATGAATATACTGAGTATATTAATGTTTATTTAATGAAATTTATCACTCTTTTCTTTCATTATCTCTGGCTTTTGAATCAATAAAAAGTCTTTCCTAACTATTCATATATACATATGTACTGAATATGTTAATGGCTTGTAGCAATTAGGGGCAAGCTTTCTCAGATTTGAAGACAAAGCATTTTTGCCATGCTAGATTATTGGGAAAATATTTTTAAAATCATGCAAACGTGACTTCCTTTGGTGAAAGAAGTGTCCTCCTTGGTGGTTTTGAGAAGAACTTCATTTTTACTAAGTTAAACTATCTTCAACAAAAGATAGCATATAACAGATACTCCTTTGTACTTTGATTTTTTAAAATTTCAACTTAAGCATATATAGTAGAATCTCCATAATTTACCACTCAAAGGACTGTAACAAACTGGTCAACATACTGAGGTGGTCCACATAAGGAACTGGGCCTACTCTACAATACGAACATGTGGTGCATGTCCCCTCAATGAAAGAAAGTGGTCAGTGTAGGGAGGTGGTCAACTAGGGAGGTTCTGCTGTTTACTGGAACTCACAATCTATCAGTTAGGAGATATTCCTTTTTTCTTGAAATAGCAAATAGTGATTGCATTTATGGCATTGTCTGTCATGCCAAATTGTTGTTTTTTAATGCTTATTTAATCAAATTCATTCCTCTTTTTTTTCATTATCTCCAGATTTTGAGTCAATAAGTCTTTCCTAAGACTTATTTATACACACACACACACACACACACACACACATATACATACATATAGGAATTCACCTGTGTTTTCCTCTGGTGTGTACATTGTGCCGTATGTGTATTTTACCTTCAGATTTCTCATCCACTTGGGATGTATTCTCATACATGGTGTGAGATATAGATCTAATTTACTTTGATTTATAAGTGGTTATCACATTGTTGCCATGCGATCTTTGCACGTCACTGGAATTATATCCACCATTCCCATAAATACGTGCCTGTCTCTGGACTTTCTGTCCTCTTTACTGTTCTGTCTGAATCCTTGTGTGTTAGTGCGGCATTATTTCAATCAGAGACACTTTACACATATTTAATAGCAGGCCCAGTTCATCTCCTCTGCAGCTTTCCTTGCACGATGTTTTCCTACCTGTACTTGCATGTCTATTTTTCTATATAAATTTTATATCAAAAAAATCTAGCTTCATAATAATGATTATTAATATCTTATACTAAATTTATTTTCATTAATTTATAAGTAAACTTAGGGAGAAGCAATATCTTTATGCTATAGAACTGTGCTATAATATAAAGGAGTGTCTTTCTAATTCTTTAGGTTTACTTTTATGACTTTCAGGAGTATTTTAAAGTTTTGCAGATTTCTTGTTAAGTATATTTCTACATAATTTAAAAGGTGATTTCTACACCCTTTTGTCCTCTGTTTTATTATTTTTATATGTGCAGACCGTGTTTGTGTATTTATTTTTTTTATACTGCTACCTTAAAATTCTTTCACTGATTAATTTTTGTCATTTGTTACACTAGACTTTTCCAGTTACTGTCATATCTTCCTCAAAAAGTGATATTCTTTTTGCCCCCTTCCCCCCAATTCATATGTGTTTAATTGAGCTATCTTGTCTAAATGTATTGACAAATGCTTCCTAATTAGGCAGTGCTGGAGATGGAAGTATCCTTAGCTTCATCCTAATTTTGATGGACATGCCTCTCACGTTTCCCTATCTAAGTTAGATGTTAGGAATGAGTTATGTTATATATGCATTTGTGGCTTTTCTGCTTTTTATTAAGAATGAGAATTGAATTTTTCAAAAGCTTTTTCGGTATCTAAGCATATTGTTATATGAATTTCTTCTTGTACCAATATTTTTGTTTGAATTGTTGTTTGATGCTTTTATTGGGACTCTATTACAAAGTTCTAGAGATTTGAATGGTCTGCCCAATCCCATTTTTTCTGAGTCCTCTGTATTTTTGATAAATGCTTTTGCAGAATGCCTTGTTTCCCCCATAGGAGCTTGCAGTTGATTCAGGGAAATTTTATGGGGCACAGAGGTATAGTCTTACCTTTCAAGTCTTAAATATGCAGTACATACAGTGTATATGAACACTAATTTTACTTTTCGCTTGCCAAAGATTTCATTTTTCCAGATTATGAGCACCCAGAGATTTTAGTTTTATAACCTTTTAAAACAGGTTATTTTCATTATATTCCTGACATTAATCCAGGACCCAGCATTAAATAAAATGGTCATGTTTTCCAGGTGATATTCCACACGATGAGAAAGAGAGAGAGAGAAGCAAAGGTGTTTAAAATATGATGTAACATAAAAAATTCCTTACTATTGATCTTCTAGTAGACTAAGGCCAACATACCTTTTTTTTTTTTTTTTTTTTTTAGACAGAGTCTTCAGTAGAGTGTGGTGGCATCACAGCTCACAGCAACCTGGAACTCTTGGGCTTAAGCAATTCTCTTGCCTCAGCCTGCTGACTAGCTGGGACTATAGGTGCCTGCCACAATGCCTGGCTATTTTTTTTTTGTTACAGCTGTCATTGTTGATTTTAGTTGGCCCAGGCTAGGTTTGAACCCACCAGCCTCAACATATGTGGCCAGGGCCCTATCCACTGAGCCACGGGTGCTGCCCCAACATACCATTTTTGAGGTGAATTGCTTCTCTGTGTGACATATATAAATACTTTAGTTATTTGTTAGCAAGTTTTGTCCATATATGGGGGCCACTCAATATCCCGACACTCATTCATTTTTAGCCAAGGTGAGTTTTGTACCCTTCACTCTTGGCACATGATCAGCAAGAGAAAGGGAAGCACAAACATTCCTGAATATGGCAGCCCACTGGGGCCTAGCATCTCTCAGGTCATGGAAACCAGCTCTCCTCCATTCCTGCATGTGACAATTCCAGGATTCTTGGCATCAATTGGGAGCGTTTCCTCTTCTCAGAATAAGAAGAGTAGAAAATGCACCAAGAACCCGGACTTTATAGTAGTTTGCATGTGTAGCATGTTTTACTGGTTAACACCTTCTTACAAATATATTATCTCTATAGCTAAAATACTTTAAGAATCTGGGAGATGGTCAAGCAGATAGTTTCACTTACATTTCAAAAAATAAACAACTGAATCTTAAAGAGATGAAGGACAGGGATAGGATGAGAGACCAGGTCAAATGACCAAGCTTTTTTCTTCTTCTCACTCACTCTTTGAGTCTCTTTTAGGCTTTGGCAAAGTATTTCACTTCCAATTTTTCAATCTATTAAGTTAATGGTGGGAGGGAGAGGAGGATTAAATGATTTATAATGTCCTGTTCAGCTATAAACTCCTTTTCACTACAACATAAACACGATACACAGACACTTTTTATAAAATGCTTACCTCTCCATTTATACTACCTTCATTGCTTGATATCCTTTGGGGATCGGGTCCGGGACCTCCATCCCCAAATCTGCAGATGTTCAAGTCCATGATTTTGGTATAACCTATGGCATCCTCTCTCTTTAAATAATCTCTAGATTATTTATACTATGATGTAAATAGTATGTAAATAGTTGTTATATTGTTTGTAATTTATATTACCTTTACTGCTTTATGCTATTTTTATATTTTTTTCTGAAAATTTTCCATCCTCAGTAAGTTGCATCTGAAAATGTGGAACTTGTAGATACAGAAGGCAAATTGTACTATCAGACTTTAAATCCCCATATGTCCTCACTTTAAATATTTTGATGATCTCTCAATTAACCCCCTCACTTCCACGTTAGCCCCACATAATCCGTCTTTCATGCTTACCACCAAAATATATATGTTTTATATTTTTAAATTGACACCATCTTACTGTCAACCCATACTGGAGTATAGTGGTGCAATTATAACTCACTGTGGCCTTGACCTCCTGAGCTCAAGAAGCCTTCTAGTTCCAGCCTTCTAAGTAGCTGAGGCTGCATACATACCCAGACACTTAAAAATATATATTTTAGAGACGGGGGTGGGACTGTGCTGCCCAGGGTGGTCTTGAACTCATGGCCTTATGCAATCCTCTTGCCTCAGTCTTCTAAAGTGCTGAGATTACAGGTCTGAGCTACCTTGCCTGGCCAGTCAAAATATTTTTCAAGCCTACTCATGATCATGTCATTCTGAAGCCCCAAACTCAACCAATTCTTCTTTGTTTTCTGCACAAACCCGAGCCCTTTTGCTTCATGAACAAGACTATCCTGTTGTTATCTCTCCCCTTCCCTGAAGCTTTAGCTCTAAAGATTCCTGAGGGTTTTCTTAACAGGACAGCCTCTGGCATAATGACCCCATGCTTCTGCCAACCTGCTCCCCTGTGAGAACCACCTCCCTATGCCCTGTGCACTGCTCACTCATCTTTAAAGACTCAGTTGTTACCTCTTCTGAGAAGCCTTTCCTGCTGCTCCTCTTTTGAAAGGAATGTTCATTCTTTATACTTTCAGTCTTCCCCATCCAGAATTCTATTATACAGCTTATAGTATTTTATATCATGTATGTGTTCACATATTTCTTTGGAACTAGTCTATTTTCCCTTTACCCTTAAATTCCAACACTATTCCTGGCATATAATTGCAATCAAAAAATATTCCTGGAATGAGTTCAGCCTCTGTTACCTGGTCTCTCTTTCTATCGAAGGTAGATATTTCTGAATAGATTTCTCAGAAGGGAATGAAATCTGCAGTTCTGGAATGAAAAAGGGAGTTAGACTTCACAGGGTTTGATTTTATAATGATTCTCATCTCATTATGCACTCAATAATAACATCTTCTGACTGGCTCATGGGTACTACGCTATCAAAGAGTATGTGAAATGCAAACTTTGACTCTATAATCAGGAATATTACTATGTATTAATATATTAGCATTAATAGATTATATCTTAATGAAAATTAAGTATTTTAACATCTCAAAAGTGCAATGAGAAATGTGGCTTTTTTAGTCTGTGTATTTGCAAATTTCTTTTAATGTCTGCTTCTGCATTGAACTGTTAGATATCACATGTTGTATAGCCTCTGGAAAACTCTACACTCTTGAGAGAATAACAGTAAAAAACACATATTTATATTTATATATGTATATATGCAGAGAGCAGCTGTCTATTATTATAAAAATAAGTTTAAATATGCCAATATTCTAAAAGGGTCTTTGGGATATCTAGGAGTCTCTGGATCACTCTTTGAGAATCATGGGTTAGCAAATTGTAAATGTTTCACAAATATGTATTTAATACAGCAAATTGACATATCCATTTAATATCCATAAAACATGGCATCACTTTCTGGTGAAATGCTGTACGGAGCCATACATCTCATCCTGTGCTCACAAAGTTCTTAGGAATTAAGATGCCTTTCCCATCTGAAAGCACATTCATACTACCCATGTTATGGATGAAGAAACTGAAGATTAGTGGGGTACAATAATTTGCCTAGGCCACAGAGCTAGTAAGTTGAATAGGCAGTCTCAATGTTTTAAATTTAGTTTGAATTCAAGCTTAAGATTGACTTAAGAAAATGTCTCAAATACTTGAGAAGTTACCCCAAGGATCTTGGAGTTTGAATCTGCAGGTCATGTCACAGTGCCCACGGAAGAGTAATTCACTTGGTCTAACACTGCCCCTAAATTTCTGGATTTGCCAGTTCAGTCTAAACAAAAAAGCTGATTTTGCCTCAAGACACAACTCCAACATTTATTTCTAATTATTGACTGCATTTGAACCCCATTATTATTCAGCAAGGAACAGAGCAAAGGTAAATATGCAACGGAACTAAGAAGAAATTAAAAGCAGTAACAACCCAAATAGCAGGAAAGCAGAGTGTCAAGAGCAGGGAGATGCACGTGGACGTGGTCCTGAGCCATGTCTGCATCCAAACCAAGAGGAAGAATGGACCTTGGGAGGAGGGTGGCCCCCTGCATTGGCCTCACAATTTCAGATCACCCTTCTCAGCCTTCAGTCACAATTGGGTATTATTAAAATCGGGGAGCAAACCCAGTTGGCATGTGACCAAGTAACAATCATTTGCTTATGTTTAGAAATTTCTGGACCAAACAGAATCTTGTGGCTGTCATTTAAGGTCTTTGTCTTTTTGGAAATTTAGAGGAACAGAAAAAGAGTTATTGCTTATCCATCTGCAACTGAAGAAAGAGATAAAGGGAGTAAGTTGGGAGGTTTCCCTTTCTCACCCTAGGTGCAGGTTTACTGGAAAATTTATCTCCGATTATGAGCCAGCGCTGTGGATCCCCATGTGGGAGATGACCACAAGTCATTTAAATTCATCAGGGTGAAAAATTTTAGGGTTTTTACGGCTAGGGAGGAAAAGCAATGGATCTTTATTTTTCTGCTACTTTAAGTAGGCTTGTATATGGAGGAAAATAGATGGGGGGGGAGGGGAAATCTAAACAGCATGAATTTTACCTGTTTGGTTATTTAAAACAGAACACAGAATACTTTAAAATATCAAATCAACTTTAGATGGCACTTATGAGTAAGCAATCAATCACTAACATTATGAATGAAACGTAGGATTTTACTTAAAGATGTTTTACAAAATATTCACAAGTGTTTTGCTCAACATATTTTCTTATAAAATAAAATTAGAAAAAACAATAGTTTTTCATTATTTTTAAATCAGAGGTCTTAAATATAAAAGAGACTTAATTTCCTCACTTTTACACACCTCTTCTTGCCCATATGAAGTTGTCCTCATCTTTGTTTTGTCCTTGGTGGGTTTTGGTCTAGTTTCAAGCACTCGTGGCTTTTTCTACCACTTTCCGTCAGAGCCAATTCCACAGCCCAATAGACTGTTAAGAAAGTTGGAGGGATTTTTAATGTACTGATTCTTTCCCTGAAATTCTTCTTCTTTTTTTTTTTTTTACTTAACAGTATTTCTCCATCCAGTTATATCTCCCTTTAGTTATGCTTTAGTTATGCCTAAATAATTCTTTCTCCACTTTAGTTTTCATGTCCTTAGGATATTTTAGGCAATCATCATGTCTCTCATCAGCTATGCTTTTAAGCTTGAAATGGCAGCCTTATTTACAGATGATGCCATTTGAAATCCAGCGCTTGTAAATAGAAGTTTATGATTGTAGGACTGCTAAAGCATTGGGGGGGAAAGCTTTCATTTATTTATTTATTTTCACTTACTTATTTGTGCTGCCAAAGGGAAAAAAAGGACAGAAAAAAGCATTTGCTCTGCAAACTGAAGACGTGTTTGGCTCAGTTCATTCTTTCTATAATTCTATGGGAGTTTTCTCAGAAGGGAAGGAATCTAGTCCCATAGTATTTCTTTATGGGAAAGTGATTCTATGTGTTTATAATAATAACAAAAACACTCTGCAGAGAAAGTTACAACTAATTTATAAACAAATCTTAATGCACCTTAGATGTGTAGGAGTTAAGGAAGGAGAAATAGCTATATATGTGCATATATTTGTTTATATTTAAAGACACAATCTAATGTGAAAAAAAGTTTCAAATCAGATGTAATTTATTGATTACTAGACTATGACTCTAACTAGGATGTGAGTTCTTTGTTTGTGTTAAACAATGAAGGATGAAAAATATAAAAGTCAGAGATCCTGTCCTTCAAGAGGCTATTACCAAGAAAAGAATGAAAACAGGCAAACAAAAATAAATGCACATGAACAATTTAGAATTTAAAAATTTCTTTATTGTATAGATAAAGTAAAAATATTCCTAACAGATAGAATTACTACCAGTCCCTTTCTATTTTCTTAATTTGGATAGTTAAATGTTAGAGTTTCTTAAAGGGGGAGGGTAATTAAATTGTTTAGAGGTGTTTAGTTTTGTGCTTTTGTTAGAACTGGAAAATTATACCTCAGAGTCAGTATGAAATTATTTAAAATGAGAAGTAATATTTTAAATAGTTCACTTGAATTTTTGTTTCCAAATTCAAAGAAAGTTTTAAAATGTTATTTTAAATTTATTGTAGGACAGCGAACAAGTCTCATTGCAATGTCATATCGTATCAATTAAGAGTTGGGTGTCACAACAACCGAGTAATCTATATGTAGCAACAACCTATTGGGAGCAGGGGGAATATTTAGGATTATTCATCATAATAGTTTACCATACTCTATTTAAATAATCCTGTTTTTAAAGGCTAGATATTTAAGACACTTATTCTCACTCTAATTCTTTTTTTTAATGTCCTGGCCAAAATCAGGTTGTTTGGCCTCTGGCTTGAGCTGACCCTTTGTAGGTAAATTATTAATTGATTGACTGGATTATCACCAGATGAATAGGACTCAGTATTGAGTTTATTAAGCATAATAGGAAGGAAAAATAGTTGGTCGATGTATTTGGACATCTACACATGTACATCACTTAATGCATAATACTTAGTCACTGTGTCAATCACAAAATCAAAAAGGCATTTTGTTTGATATAATAAAATTATAACTTCAGCCCAGTCTGGTCCAAAATAATAGCAGACTAGGTGCCAGCCCCAATGTGTTCATTCACCTGTAAGTGGATTATATTGTCACAGACTTAAGAGTGCTAAGTAGTAACACTTCTGTGGAAAGTTAGGTTTACCTTAGTCTCCTCTGCCAAAAATAAATAACGTTTTCAAACTATGTAATTAAAGGTCTTTGTAATACAGAACATGTGGAGCATTTAAAGGTAAAAAAAGTGAAGTTAAAGCTTTGAGGATGGTATTTAACGTTAGATGTGGCTGTCACGTTTAGACTGACTTTTTAATATACAATATGAAAGTGTTCTAAGGGCCATTTGGGGAATAGTTTCAAGAATAGTTTAAATAAGTTTTAGGGTTTAAGCTTTCTCTTAAAAAAAAACAAGGATAACAATTTGTGGCTTCCAAGATCGCTCCAAGGATATAAAGTATAAAGTACTCCAGAGCTGGCATATAATGAACTCTCAATAAACAGCAACTGCAATTATCAGAAATCCCTTTCTGGGGTGGGCACATCTGCCTTTTTCTCTAGCCCACTTTCTTTCTGACAGGTACAAGGCTCTTTTAGCTCACAGGCGAGGGGAAAGGCTACAGGGAAACTGCTAGGAGGGAGACTCTCCTATTCTCAGCATCAGCAGTCACTTTAATCCACATGCAAAACCCGGACACAGCACCAAGGATGGGCAGAAAATGGAGTGAGGGAGGCTGATGTTAGCCAGCATGTGGTGGGCCTCCCCGCCGGGGTGCACTTCCCCGGCTCCCACACAGACTTTCGGGGGCCTCACACGAATCTCTCCCGCCATCGCCTGAAGCTCCACTGTGAGGACAGAAGTGTCCCGTGGTAGCTAGACCATCACTCAGCTACTGCCATAATTAGTCACCTACAGCAGATTCCAGAATTCTCTGCTTCTGAATTCAGAGGCTATGTAGTAAGACTCTTTGGGCCTGGAGGCAATTAGCAGGAGACCAGACACCAGTGAAGACGATGGCAATCAAACTGGAAAAGCTGAAACCAACTAGAAACATGAAATTAAAGCGGACAGATTTTGAAAAAGAGAAATACCTGTCACTTATCTCTCTTTTTTCAACAATTACAAATACATGTGCAATAAAAAAGTCTTGATTTTCACTTACCTATTCAGCCCTATTGCAGACTATAGCCCCGTAGCACTGCATTTAAAAAAATCTCATTAATAGATTTGTGTGCATAAAAACAGTAAATTTTAAATAAAACGTGCTAGGAATCAAGTACTCCTGAAGTTTGGTCTCTAAAATAATAATTTTTCTTGATTTGTAGATTTTTAATTTTTACTTTAATTTTCACCATGAAAAGAAAACAATAAGGGCAAAAATGATTATCATCAAAAACTAACAAACTATTTTATTTTTTAAAATTAAAATATATTTTTACTTGTAATTCCACACTAATCTCCTTCCATGCTGCTTAATTGTTATTTTCCATAGCAAAAAGGAATTATGAATACAACTGGAAGACGTGCTAATTGTTCCACATGGAAGATGGGTGGGAAATAGGTGTGCATAGCTCACAACAGGATTCATACTCACAGAAACCATGACAGTGCCTGCTTCTTTTTAAAAAGTACCAGTCTAGAAAAGAATAAATAGCGTAGAGTAGGTTTTGCCCTTTGTGGCTGTGATTAGAGTCTTAATGCTATGTTGCCTTTAACCGTGCCAATTTCATTTCTACAGTGAAATACGCTTTAGAGGACAGGAAGAAAGCTGATTATTTAATCAAAGGGAGGGAGAAAGCCAAAATAATCCACTGTATCTCATGAAGGAGCAGGGGTGGGTGTAGGAAAACCTCTGACAGCATTATAGTAACAGTACTTCTTTATTTTAAGTAACAAATAAAATAGCAAAACATTTTTTTCCCATCATAAAAACTGACTTTGATCCCCAGTACAGCCATTGAGTGGAAAATTGAACCACAATATAATTGCTTTCCCTGTGACCGATAAAGTGGTGTAACAAATTTTGTGTTTGAATGATAAAATCAGCAATTGGCCCCTAGCATTTCCCTCTGCCATTCCTCCAAGGACACTCAAGTCCCATCAGGCTCCAGGCAACAGGAAGGGTGGAAGAACTAACTATAAATTTACTCCAACTTGTTGTTGGATTTCTCTTGCTTGCTTGCTTAAGGAAATAAAAATAACAATAGTAATAATAGAAATGTCCGTTTTTGTCTTTAAATGGCTAATATAAATCACTTCTGAATGTTGGGGGAAGAAAATCCACCTTTCATTGAAAACTGATTGCTGATATAGGAAAAAACCTAAAGCCATACTGAGAAAAATAATTTTACTCAAGAGTAAAATCTTGCTAGATTGGGGAAATTGTCTTAACAGTACCAGGGCTGTCTGGTGCAAAGGCACCAGCCAGAAAGATGCTTGCCACAGGAAAGAAGCCGGCTGCATTTATGAGCTTGTTATGGCAGCATTTAAGTGGGGAAGGATACTGCACGCTCAGTATCCTACTGAGTACAGTATCCTATACTGCCCCTCAGTGTAGGGGCACGGCAGAGTTTGGCTAGCCCTGCAGGGGACGCTCCCAGCCCCTTTGGGACAGCAATCCTAAATGGAAAGTCATTTTGTGATTTGGACGGGCTCTTCTCCAAAGGAGGGTAGATTCCAAGTTACAAAAGGAGATTTATAATTACTACTTAATTACAGTATTAGTGTATTGGGTGGAAGAGTGATGAACAGGAGGAGTGAAAAAGATCCCAGTTATGTGAGGGGCAATCCAGGTGTTTATGTGGCACTCACACCGCACTGAAACATTCGGTTTGCAAACCTGGACCCAGATTTGAGCCTCTGCAGCTACTCATTGAACAGACATAAGGAGGGTACTTGTCTTTCTTGAATAGCACTTCTGTTTTTAACCCAGAGAGTTTACGGGAACATTCAGAGACTTAAAGGAAAAGAAAAAGTTTTTAAAGCCCAACTTCTTCAATCTTCACAGAAGTTGTTGGTTGCATTTAGTAAGACAAATTTGCCATCAGATTAGAACACAGTCCTCCAAAGCAGGCAGGCAGCCTCCAGAGCCCTCGGGTTTTGATCTAACAGGAAATCCAAGCCAGGCAGCATTGTGGGTTGTTTTGTAAAATTATTTTCTATGTTTTACAAATCTCTACTATAAGAATGAAAAGCTTTTGTCTTATCTTTTGTGTATTTGTTGAATATCATAACTCGGTTTCTTAACTTTAATGTTGGAAATTATTAACATACATAAAAAGAGAGTAGTGTTATGATTCTCGTGCATCCATTACCCACTTCGGTAGTCAACAACTTACCTCTGGTCTTGTGTCAGGAACACCCTAGTCCTCACATTATTTTGAAGTAAAACCAAGACACCCTATGTACACAATTATACCAGGGTGCCCCCAAATGTATACACTTTTAAGCAATCTTGTTCAGAGTAAAATCTACAATTCCCCCAAAGGATATGAATTATAGTAAGATGGATGTGCCTAGCATATCTAGATATACTTGACCAGTAACGGTAACACATAGATAATATCTCTTAAAATGTGTATATATTTTTTGTCACTCTCTGTATATTTCTAAAAGGTGAGGACTAAAAACATGACAATAATGCCATATTAAATATATGTATATATATTGAATGCATTTAATACATATATATTGAGAATATATTCTCTGTGCCTTATACGTTCTATAAATTTATAATTATATAATACATCTCATTAATCATCTGTTTACATTTTCATTGGTTGGTTTATCTCTTTAGTCTTTTTGTTAAAATTCCTTCTTTATATATATATATATCTTTAATATATTTCTTTAAATATATACCTTCTTTAAATAACTTTTTTTCAATTGTCCTTAAAGTGTCTCACCATTGATAGTTGGCTGATTGTATCCCCATGGTATTGTTGAACCTGCCTTTTGTTTCCTGTAAATTGGTAGTTAGATATAAAAGTTTGAGCATTTTAAACATTTGATTTTTTTTTTTTTTTTTTGGAGCGTACGTGTGCACTGGGGGAACAACAGTACTTCATGGGTATATTTCTATCAGGAGATATTTAGTCTGGTTGCATCCTTTGGGGGAAATATTATCAGTCACCAATGATCATCAATTTACTAAGTGTTACTAAATTTAACATTCTAAATATTTATAAAAATAGCAGCATGACAGGAAATTCCCATTAGCTCATTTCAATCAAAGGAGAAGTAATGTTAAAAGAGGGCCACACTAGGATTCAGGAGGGAGGGGTTCCAGGGTCAGTCCTCGGCTTTGTTTCCCTCATTTGTAAAATGAGTGGGTTCTTCTCTAAGGTATTACCTGGAACCTTACATGTTTAAATTAGTTGTTTGACGACAACAGATATGTGTGGCGCACCTGGCACCTCCCATGTTGGAGAGGACCATGTCCCTCTGAAATGCAGCAGACCGCTGGAAGGCAGAGTGGGCAACACGTTTACTTTAGTCCTCTAGCTCTAAACTGTAGCATCCACTTGATTACTAAGTGTGCAGACTGGATTGTGAGCTGAATCCAGACTCGGGTGATATCCCATATTTGAATTATTTGATTCAGTACTGATATTAAATTAGAACTTTTTAAATTGTTAACTATGATGACATAGGTTAGTGGTTAGAGTCCAAGCTGTAGCTTATAGTAAATCTAGCTGCTTCAAACAGTAGGACCTTGGAAGCAAAAAAGAACTAATGACATCTGTGTCACCAGCTACAATGGTCTGAATGTGTCTGCTGGAAATACATACATTAAAATCCTATCCCCCCGGTGGTGGTACTAGGAGGCAGGCTCTTTGTGTAGTGGTTAGATTGTGAGGGCAGATCCCCGCTTCCACCATAAGAGGACCCAAGGAGAAGATGCCATTAATCAGCAAGAAAATGAGCAGCCCAAATCTTCCTTGGTCTTGGGCTTCTCAGCCTCCAGAACCATGAGAAATAAAGTTCTGTTGGTTATGAGGCACCCAGTATAAGGTATTCTGTTACAATAATATGAATTGGACTAAGACACTGACTATTGCAAAAATTCAATGAGAAATAATGTGAGTAAAGCAATTACATCAGTGGATCAGTGCTTGGCACTTAGCACTTAAAAAGTAGTCATTATTAGTGAAGATTATGATCACAGTGGTCTGCGAGGTGACTGCATGAACATTTGCTACATAGATGGCCAAGCCTGAGCTTTCTTAATGGTAACTTTGGTGGATTTACTATTTTGCCTGTCATATTAGTACATTTTGTGTGTAGGGAAAAAGACAAGTTTTTCACTCTTCTATCTCAATTCTGCAATTAGACTGTCTCAAAATCTTGCTACCTAATACCAAAGGGCAAATGGAAAGCAGTGGAGTCCAGGCAAAAGTGTGTGTCGCCTGCCTCTTATTAGGTATCCACGGTTTTACCCTGCTCACCTCCGGCTTCACAGTGGCTAAAGTGATCCTTTAAAACATATCCAATTATGGTGAATCTCTATTTAGTTCTTCCTCTGGCTTCCCGTAGTAGGTTGAGTCCCCTTCCCACAGAATGTCTATGTATGATTCCTGAAACATGTGAACAATACCTTATTTGGAAAAAAAAATGTCTTTGTGGGTATAATTAAGTTGATATTTCAAGATGAAATCATTCTGGATTTAGAGTGAGCTCTGAATTCAATAACAGGTGTTCATACATATGTAAAAGAGAAAGTCAAAGAATTTGGAAGGTTCAGAGAAGGCAGTGTAAAGACAAAGGCAGACACTGAAGTATTGAGTGTGTAAGCCAAGGGACACAGGTACAAGGATGTCAGCAGCCACTGGACGCTTGGAGGGAGGCCGGGGACAGATTGTCCCTTAAAGCCGCAGAGGAAACCACCCTTGCTAATGGCTTCATTTTAGAATTCTGGGCTCCAGCACTGACAGAAGAAATTTCTTTTAAGCCACTCGGTTTGTAGTAACTAATACCCCTTCTTGATTCTTTCCACAAAGGTCCTCGTGATGGGTCTGTCTGTTGGTCCTTGTTTTCTCTCTTCCTCTGATCTTGTCACTTGGCCACGCTGGATGCATTGTCACTGCAGCCTCTGAACTTCACGTTTAGAAGGCACTGCCCCCCGATTTTCAGCCTGTTTGATAATATTGGCTGTCAGGAGGCCTTTCCTCCTCATCCCACTTTATTCCCTCACATGATCACTCCCTATTTCTCACACTGCTTTGTTTATCTTAAGGTCACACTTATCACTTCCTGTCAATACCCAGTGTTTCTTTGTTTGTCAGTTTATTGCTTTCTGCTCTCGTTTTAGGTTCCATGGAAGCAGGACATTTTTCTCTTGTTCTCACTCAATCTTTAACACCTAGAACAGAGATGGGACAATGGTAGGCATGTCATTAACATTTGTTGAATAAATGATTTAATCTGAAATCTAGAAAAATGGGCAAAGATATACATGGTCATCATTCTATTTTGTAGGCAATGTATCAGTGGGCCACATCTCAAGGCTTACATTGTCAAAGATCTAAGAACTTCACTGCAATAGTTGCAGTTCATCTTAAAGTTACCTGATGCTCTAAAACTGGGTCTGGAACAAACAATCTTCAAAACCAAAAGGGGAAATCTCTGACCGGACTGTATCCAGGGTGGGACTGTGTGGAAAAGCTCCCGGCAAAGCACCCCAAGGTGCCCTCCTTGGCAGTCCCACAGAACACTGGGTGGCCGCACTGTATTTGCTTTACATGAGGCTGAGTGATTTTCTGAGGAAAGGAAGTAGAGAAGATTTGGGATTGGTGTTTGACAACGTGGAGGAAGGAAGGATGTAGGAGTAGTGATACCAGGAGGCAGAAAGGCACTTTCTGTGATGTTCAAAAAAATCAAGAAAATGTATTGAAAGTTTAACCACCACTGATTTAAGTTTTAAAATACTATGTTATTTTGAGACTCACCCTAGAGACCACTGACACTTACTTGGGGTGTTGGAGAATATTACATAGATTGAGCCACTGCTAATGTTTTAGCCATGAAGAAAAGACAATGAAACCATTTAGAAATACAGTTAATTTTAAAATGCTGACAACTGCTCCCAGAAACCCTATTAACCTTTAAGTAATTAAGGTCTTTATCCAAGGAACTGGAGGTCAAGTCAAGATAAATGGTAATGTACCCAATTGGGCAAGGTGCCTGATAGAATACCACAGGAAACAGGCAAAGCTAGATTTAGTGCTAGTTTAAATATATATATATTTTTTAAAGGCAGAGTCTTGCTCTGTCACCCAGGCTAGTGTGCAATGGTATAATCATAGCTCACTGCAGCCTCCAACTCTTGGGCTCAAGTAATCCTCCAGCCTCAGCTTCCTGAACAGCTGGGACTGTAAATGCGCTCCACTATGCCCTGGCTATTTTTTTTTTTTTTTTTTTGGTAGAGGTAGGGTTTTGCTCTGTTACCCAGAATAGTCTTGAACTCCTGGTTTCGAGCAGAAGTTCAAGACTCCCTCTCACCTCACCCTGGTGAGTGTTGGATAACAGGTATTTAACATTTTTATTTATGATTCTGTTGGGGGAGCTACAAATACAAGCCATAAACTTGCAAATGTTCCCACATACAGAGACCTCAGAAATCAAAAGGAGGACAGAGAAATGAGAGTAAGCAAAGAGAAAATGAATTTCCACTTGAAGGTCTAGGATAAGAAACACAGATCGATGAATCAGAGGAAGCAGTAATCCTGAAAAGAAAGTCTAAGAATGGGGACAGAAATTTCACATAAACCTCTAAAAAGGCTAACATGGGCTACAAGGGCTCTAAAATCAATCCCCATGTACCACAGGATGTGGGATCCCAAAATGTAAGATGGTGGACAGACATGGGAAACTTTCTGCATCTCTCTCCAACCAAAAGCTGCCAGTAGGGAGAGGTCACCTGGCTTTTTCCAGGTCTCTAAATATTAGAGTTCCAGAAGACACGAACTTGTCAGTTTTCTTTGATATTAAGCTGGCACTACTCCAAAAGTTTTGACAAAGTCACATTTAGCAAATGGACATACTGATCAACTCAATTGCCCTAACTCAGAGTTGTCTCATATGATTTTTATGGGGGTGAAAAGAAACAGACCCCTTTATTATCATTAAAACAGGAGCATGGAACTTTCCACTCTTATGTCTGAAAGAAAAAAAAAAACACCTAAATTAAGCTTGATGCTTAGGCAGAAGTAAAAAGGGAACAGGAGAAATGATAAAATAAAAGAAAGAAGGGATAGAGAGGAATTAAAGTATATAAGCCCTGGATCTTGATTTTGGGATAGAGAATGAGATGCTTTGAGAGATATTTTTCATCTCTTGCCAGGGTACCCTGATTTTAATTAGTGGAAGTTTCTTAGCTTTGACACTCCTGGCATTTTGAGGCATGTGAGTCTCTGTTTTGGAATGGGGTGTGTGTGGCCTGTGCACTGTAGAATGTTTAGCAGCAACCCAAACTTCTACCTAGGGGATGCCAATAACTGACCCCACCCTTCGTCCTGGCATCCCCACATCTCAACATTGCCAAATGTCCCCTGGGGGCAACCACCCTGCAACCCTACCACTGAGAATCACTGAGTTCCACAGATGAAATTTAGCAGGAGAAACATCCTCCAAATTGGAAATGTTTCTATACATTTCTAACAGGAAGAACACACATTTTTCTACCTTGTATAGCTTTTGAAGTTTCAGAAAGAATGTTCAGATGTTTTCCCAAATCACTGAGTTTGAGATATTTCTTTCATTTGATCCCAGGCAGGTATTGAAATTTGGGAAACTCTCATACTGCCATTTAAGACTTCAGAATCCACTCATGGCTTTAAGACTTCTAATCTTCTGGCCTTGGGATGTCCCATCTTTGGGGGCTGACCTACAGAAATGGTACCTACTGGCTTCAGTTGGTCCATCCTTCTCAGAGCAGAGTGTTGCCCTGTCCCCTGAGACTTGCTTACACTGAACCAGTGCCTGATTTTGCAAAGCAGAGTGACTGGGCTGAACTCTGACCAACTTTATGCAAAGCCAGAAAATCTCTAAGGCCAGGAACACATTGGCACAACGGCACTGCCATGGTCTGAGTCTGGATGCCTCTCACCCACCCCGTTTGCAGACACAATCAGATGGAATCAGAATCACTCCAGGTCCTAACTTTACGGAGCAGCCTTTCAAAGCACATTGGCAGATGCCATATATTGATTAAGCACAGTAATATTAATATGATTTTGCCTCTAGTCTTCTTCTTTTTCAGAATATTCCCAGGTGGGATTGAGAAAGTTTCTATGATTCTAGCTGAATACTAATGTGGTCAACTTTGGGGTGACCATTTGACCTATGCCTTTTCTTCCTTTCTCTCTTTGGCACCTCTCCCTTCTCCCCTGTTCCTCCAGATGAAATAGCCTTCCAGGTCTCACTGTGGGGCTCCTGGTTGACATGGTGACTGATGGTTCACAGTGCTGCCTGCCTTGACCTCGTCAACATCAGAAACTGCTCTCAAATCTCAGTCATCTCTGACAGCCTTTGAGCAGAGAAACGAGACAGTCTCCCTGACACAAAGGCTTCTGGCCTGGGGTAAAAAATTCCTTTTGAGAAAAAAAAAAAAATTGAACACTACAGACCACACTGGTTTCCATTCATCTTGCAGTCTGGCCCATCCATCCCAAACTCCACATTAGCTTTCCGACAGTTCAGCCTTTCCTGTTTCTTGGAGGCGAGCCACAGTAGCTCAGATGTTTTTACATTGTAATGGTTTATTCCTGGTACAGCCTTCAGAGCCAAAAAGAAAGCAGGTCAGTTTATACAGCAGCAGTTAATTTTGACATTTGATTAGCAAAATAAAAGGTAAGCTTATCTCTTAGCATAACACCCAATAGTTAATCTAAATAATATGGAAAAAAAGGAAAGATGGGACCCAGAATTATTACAGACAACAATTGGTCTCATTGAATCAGAATGACATCCTAGAGTCTTTAGAATGAGGATAGAGTGTGTAAACAGAGGCAATGTAGATGATCTGATGATTAAAGTGAAAAAAGAAGACCCAAATATAAACCGTGATTTTTTTTCTATATTTACAGTAAGTAAACTGTCATGATGTATTTAAGCTCAATTTTCTTAACCTCAGAGTGGGATAAAATCCTTTTTTTTTTCTGAATTCAGCCTCAGCCCATTCATGTTTAAGAACACCAAGTCTTTTGGATCATTAGAAAAAAGGACAGAAATATGCTATTTATTTTTCTGTAAGCTCTTTCCCAGTCAACCCGGTTGATAGTGATACCGTGCGGCAGCACAGGTGGCTAACTGTCCTCTAGGGCGACATGAAACAGTAGGCTTGTTTCAGGGATGCAGTTACCCAGGAAGGTTCCGCTTCCCAGCATCCCTCGCATCTAAGTGGAGAGTCTTGGACTGTGACCTATTAGTGAATAAAAGGTTAGCAGCAGTGATGAGCACCACTTTAGGGCTTGATACATAAAAAACTTTCCAGTATAGTTGTCAGATTTAGCAAATAAAACTATGGGCTGCCCAGTTAACATGAATTTCAGATAATTACATACCACATACTTACACTAGAAATTATTCATGCTTTATTCAAAAATCAGATTTAAGTGAGCATCTTGAATTTTATCTAGCAACCTACTTTCTATGCGAGATCTTCTTTCTCGTCTCCTGATGTTGGTTGGACGCCTTTTAAACCCTGTTCAATCAGGAAGAGCCCCCCCCGCCCCGCCCTGGTCTGGAGCCTTGACTGATCCTGTAGAGCAAAGTCAAGCTCCTCCCATAGATTAGATTTTATGCAAACAAGAGATGTGTCGTCACTGAGATTTCAGTGCTCATCTCTTCTAGCATACATTAACTACTAAGTATGCCGTTTTAAAGCAGAGGAAATTTCTTTTTCATCTCACACACTTACTAGTGGACCTTAGAGTAGTGTACCAAAGGACTCAGAGGCCAGCTTGCCCACGCCAAGGTTTTTATAGACAAGGAAACTGAGTTCTACACATGGAAAATGTCTTGGCCATAGTCTATCAATTATTTATGGCTGAGTCAGGGTTAGAGCCCCCCACTTTTTGTCTCTCCGTCTTATCTTAATCCTACTTTACCACAATGACCTTCTCACGTGTTCTCTGTTTGCCACTAAATACTGAACATGAACAACCCTACAATCATCAGTGACAGTATAAATTCTCAGATGGGGCTCTGTTCTTCCCATGATTGTTATTTATTTGGGAAGGATATCTACGATGGCAATTGACCATAATGAATGGCATATAAAAAAAAAATGACAAATGTAGATAATAACTAAAGAAAATGTTTCTGGAATTCAAAAGACAAAGGCATTTGGTGATTAAACCAAAATAAAGCCTTACAAAAAGCACAGGCAAAACCGTGGCGTGGTTTGGTTGCAGGAGACTTTCTATGCAAAGGGAATAGTGAAAGTGACGAGTTCAGGAGCACATACTGAGCCCATATTATGTGGCTCAGACTGCGAGGGACCAAATAAGGGCATCCAAATGAATGTGATCACCTTAGATTCACTGCAACAGACCTTTGCGCTAGAAAAGCTGGAGGTTTTGCATTCATAGATTAGAACATGTTGGGTATAAGCCTTTTAAGAAATCATTAGCATCTGGGCATGGTGGTGGGCAGCTATACTAATGGGAGTCTGAGGGCAGGAGGATCACTTGAGTCCAAGCGTTGCAGGCTATATTGCACTGTGACTGCACCTATCAATAACTACTGCATTCTAGTCAGGGCAACATAGCAAGACCCCATCTTACAAAAAGAAAAGAAAGTTTTACTGGACTTTGGGGATGGCATTGTGGTAGGACTCCCTGTTCTTCTATAACTTGCAGAGAACACATACATTCAGTGTTTTCCCTGAGGTTCAGGAAAACCAGCACCAATTGTGATATGATTCTCTCCCTTGCTAGTGGGAAGTTAAAAAAACCACAGATCCCAGTGTGCTGGGAAAGCGGTTGATTTACAGAAACATAGGCATATTTGCATAATTTGCAATTTAAACATTTGTATGTTCACAAAAATCAGTGAAAATAGTTGATGTTATTAATAGTATTTCAAGCTACTTTTTCATCCATCCGTGGATATCTTTGACACTTTAATGAAGCAAAAGAAATTGGCGATTAGGAGGATGGCCTGGGAATCCTGGCTTCTCCACCTCTGAGTCTCATGGCTCTGGGCAAACTACTAAAGTTCTTGTGTTTCTGTCCCTGTTACTAGTGCTATACAAAAAATTACCCCATAGCTTAACCAATTAAAACTATTCTGTTCATGAATTCTGAGGGTCAGGAATTCAAGCAAGGCAAGCAGGAATGGATGTCTGGAACCTCAGAGGGGAAAGACTTGAAGGTGATACGATGGCAGGAGACCTTTAATTCTCTAAAAGTTAGGAATTACCTGGTCTGGGCTGGGCTGATGATGATGGAAGACTAAGACTGCCAACTAGAGTGCTTACATGTGGCCTTTCTGTGGGGCTTGGCACTGTCCCATCATGGTGGCCTCAGGGTGGTCACATTGTTTACATAGTTGCTCAGCCTCTGAGTCTAAGTATTACTGAAAACAAACTGAAGCTACATTGCTTTCTATGACATCCTCGGGATCATGACCCTGCCTTCTAATATGCTCTATTGGCCAAAGCAGTGACAAGGTCCTCTTAGATTTGAGGGTAGGGGACCTGGACTCCATCTCTTGTAACTATGTTGAAAACTTCCAGTTTTCTCAAGTGGGAATAATAATAGTACCTCCCTCATATGGTTCGGTCCAGCCTTATGTGAACAGTAGTTCATAAAGCATTAAGAATGAAGCATGATACACAGGAGAGCATTCAAGGAAGGACAGCTCTTATTATTCCAGGTACAGGGCGAAATGCTGACGCTTTACAGATGAAGGGAACTCAGTCTGGGCCACATTGAGAAATTCACAGGAAAGTGCACCTGAGCTCATTGGAGTCCTTATTTTTCCATAAAAATCTAAATGTGAAATATTATCTAATTGCATTGACCAGCTCACTTGAGCCTCACATGGTCCTGTGAGTTTAACAGGGCTATGCATTAGTTTTATTCTGTTTAACCAAAGAGAAAACTGAGGCTCAGAGAAGTTAAATAACTTGCCCAAGGTCACAGGGAGTTGGGGGTGGAAGGTAGGGCTGAAGGAAATGTGACAGACCCCCCATGCTTTGGTTTCTGTGGGTCACAAGAGAGCTCTGCTGTGAGGAGGGGTAGCTGACTGCCAGCCCCAGGGCTTCAGCAGGCTGGAGGCACAGGGCCGAAGGCTATCATCTTGCTCTTTGGCCTCTAATGAAGTTGTTACCAGGTTTCCTCCTCCTCTGCCCTGCAGGAAAACACAGTACTGGGGAAAATACTTCCAGATTCCTGAAAAGGGGCACTTAGCAGGAGGCTGAGCGCAGAGGAGAGAGGAAGCAGCTGTTCCTCGGGTACACCTCTTTCTGGGGTTACTTCCCTCCAGCAGTCTGCTTCTTTACTCTCCATGCAATAACTACCCCGGCTTTCCCAATTCCACTTTCACTGACATGAATCTCCCACTAGCTCCACCTCTGGCTTCTGAGGGGCATAGCAACACACAGAATTGAACTGGAGCTCGGCAAGTGGAGAACAAGTTTCACAAGGGCTGCTCAAAATGTTCTCCAAACTGCAGAGATTGCTCCCAACAATGCAGAAAAGAGGTGCCTGCTACCCGGATTCCTTGTGTTTTCTTTCTGGTGGAGTCAGATTTGCATTCTCTTCTAATCCAGTCCCACTGCCAGGGCCAGGCCCCGGGGGCTTGGATTCCGCATGGGTCTGTAAGGTTTGTGCTTGGGAGGGTTGTGGGTATAAAACATACAGGGGCCTATGAGGCTCGACTTTAATCCCCAGCTGTGCCTTGGTATTTCTTTCTCATTAAGGGCGTCAGGGTTATCAGAGCTGGGAGAATGGCTGCAGATAAGTTCGGCAGTTCATTTCCCCTCACCCTCACCGAACCCTTGAATGTCTTTGTTGTTTTTTGTTTGTTTGTTTGTTTCCTCCAGAGCTAACTGAGTATTGTGACAATCACCACCCACTACCTGGAATTTCACATCCCAGATGCACTGGGAGGAGGCCCTAGAATAGGACTGTCCCCAGTAACAATAGGTTAAGACTTTATTTGTATTTTGAAAAGCTTTCCTGGCAGGTGTAGCAAGCGTTGTTACCAGTGCTCCAGGTGAGCTATAGTTTTTTGTTTGTTTTTTAATTAAATCATAGCTGTGTACGTTAATGCATTTATGGAGTAGTACAATGTGCTGGTTTTATATACAATTTGAAATACTTTCATCAAACTGGTTAACACAGCCTTCACCGCACTTTCTTAATTATTGTGTTAAGACAGGTGATTCTTTTGCACAGGAGCATTGAGAATCGTTGCTGAGGACCTACAGAACTAAACACCCATTTTGCAGACAACACCAGAAGAAGGTCTTAGGAAGGTAGAGAGCAAGGGCTCCTTCGTATATGATCTACTAAATCTAAGTAATGCATCACTTTTGGGAATTGAGCTCCTGTAATTTTAATTGCTGAATACACTGGTGAAATACTTGCTGAGCACCACTTGTATGCTATCCACTGAACCATGCGCTGGGAATTGAAAGACAATTAAGACATCATCTTCACACTAGCTGTTCTCAACTGGGGAAGATCTTTTACTTCTCTTCCCAGAAGATATATGGCAATGTGTGGAGATAATTTTGGCTTTTACAACTTGGTGGGGGGGGGGTATTACTGACATCTAATGTATATAGATCAGAGAGGCTGCTAAACTTCTACAACACACAGGATAGACCTTGCAAAGAGTTATTCAGCACCAAACATCAGTAATGCCATGGTGGGAACCCATTCTTAGGAAGCTGGGAGTCTTGTTAGATGATGACGGGCATCCTGTCATGGCAAAATATATAATGCAGGCACGATTTAAACACACTGAAAGTAGAAAGGCCTGGAACTAAGGCTGGTGCTCACAGTTGGCAGGTACCTCCAGTTGGGAAATAAATAAAGAAATGACCCCACCCCCATCAACAGGAGGAAAATAGTAGGCCTTTCTTGCCAGCCTCCAACCACCCCTTTCTGACCAAGGTCGACTATTTTCCTTCTGTTGGTGGGGGTGGGGTCATTTCTTTATTTATTTCCCGATTGGAGGTACCTGCCAACTGTGTTTACTAAGACAGCTACATACCGGTATGATCCAAAAGGCTAGGAAATAGGAAGAAGTTCGGGTTCTTTTCTAGTGCATGGAGTTCTGAGCTACTTGGAGAGCCAGGGACCCCTTCACCATTTCAGTCTTCCTTCTTAGCCTTTTCCCCCTGATCTTCAAAAAGAATCACAGAGAGTAGAATCAGTAGGCTTTGAAGCCATGAGCACTGTTGGAAAAAACAAAAGTTTTGAAGCCCCGTGTTCTTATCTTTGCCAGTCACATACTGAGTGGCTTTTTTTCTTTTTTTTTTTTTTTTTTTTGAGACAGAGCCTCAAGCTGTCCCCCTGGGTAGAGTGCCGTGGCATCACAGCTCACAGCAACCTCCAACTCCTGGGCTCAAGCGAGTCTCCTGCCTCCGCCTCCCAAGCAGCTGGGACCACAGGCGCCCGCCACAGCGCCCAGCCATTATTTGGTTGTAGCCATCATTGTTGTTTGGCGGGTCTGGGCTGGGGATTCGAACCCGCCACCTTAGGTGTACGTGGCTGGCGCCTTAGCCAGTTGAGCCACAGGCGCCGAGCCTGAGTGGCTTTAAAAAATAATTTCCCCACTCCAGGCTTCTGTTTCTTCAGATGCTAAATAACTAAATCATCGAATAAATGATTGTTTTATTCTCTTCTAACTTGTTGGGCAAATCAGAAGCTTTTTCTTTTCTTTCTTTCTTCTGTTTTTTTCTTGATAGCTCCTAGACCTCATATCTCTTCTTCTCACACTCAAGAGTTAGAAAACAAACTCAATGACTTCTCTACCATTCTGCTCGCCTTGTGGGGTGAACAGGAGGTGTGTTCAAGGGACTCATTATACACTGACTTCCTGAAAGAGAAGATACCACTTCTGTCTGTAGGCCTGGCTTCATCATTAGGGCACTGGAAGGGATGGAAAGGGGTGGTGAAAGAAGAAAGGTACGGATATCTGAGAGGACATGTCCTTTTAGGGTAAGAGTGTCTGCTTGTTAATCCATCAGATTTTTCTTCTCTCATTTTAAAGACAAAATGATTTCTAGTTAATCCCTCTAGGAAGGAATAATAAGGCATAGTAGATAAGTTCAATTCTGGACTGTGATCAATAATACAACATGTATTCAGAGTCACTTGTTTTCTTACTGAGGTATACATGACCTCTTTTCAGAATTTCAGTTACACTGAAAGTCCAAATGTTATCATGTGGGTTTAGAAGCTAAATGTCCATTTATTGTCCCAACTAGACAACTTACTCTTTAAGGTCTGGGGTTATCTTGTAGATTTCCTTTGTAAATTCCACAGGATCTACACCCTTGCTAGGCACACAGAGGGCGTCATTCAATAAACCATCAAGTGGCTTCACTTCCATTTCATTAAGTACCTTTCCCCATATATCCTGATTTACGGAAGATCTTCCCATTTCTTTTAGGACTATTTACTTTTGAACACCAATTGATACATCAGTGTTGTTGGATTTGTATCATTTGGATATATTGAAATAGCACTTAGTTTGTACAGGCCTGGAGCAGGGTTTGTCAACGTCGGCATTACTGAAAGTTTGGTATAATTTGGGATATTTGCAGTAAGTCTCCACTGTGGGGTTTTGCCCTATGCATTATAAGGCCTTTACCTGATAGATGCCAATAGCCTGTCTTCCAACTGTGATAAACAAAAATGTCTCCAGATATTGCTAAATATCCTCTGTGGGACTCAAGCTCCCCCAGGTAGGAAGCACTGACCTAGAGGAAAACCCAAGAAGACTATCCATAAAACATTTATCATTTGGTGATGCCCCACTGCTTCCTGAAAGATTTATTATGCAGTGATATTGCATGTATTTCGTCGAAGCACATCAAATTTACTCATGTAATTCATTCATTCTCCAGACACTACTAAACATCTGCTGTTTCCCAGCACTGTGGAGGGATCCATGATGAATGAAATATAATTCCAGATACAAAAGATGTACAATCTAGCAGCAAAGATAAGACATGAGTCAAATATAGGCTAGTAGAAACCCATTCATGACCTAAAACACAGCCAGTTAAAAAACGTGGCTTCTATCAAGTCCAAAAGCTTTCTGGTAATGATTGATGAGAAGAATATAAGTCAATCATATCACTGAGGAAACTATTCAATCAGCTGATTTTTCTCTTTTTATAAAAAGGATTTATTAATGAAGGAGGCATCACCTGGATTTGCATTCTGGTACAGGCTTTTTAATTTTCATTGCAGACTTTTGATAAAAGGGTTTGTGCACTAGCTCTTTCATAAGACTTAAAAACATCTTTCAGATAAAAAAAGTCCTGTGCTTTATGTAAGGAAGGTGTGAGGACCAGTTTGAAGAAACAATTGGGGTTGAGGAGTCCCTTGACCTGAGTTTGAAAAACAGGTAGTTGTGTTGGTCAAAGTCTGCTAAAGTCATGATAATGTCATGATCTGGGTGGCTTCACACAGTAAAGTATTAATTCTTCATTAAATGGCCGTTCATCCTAGGTCATCAGAGAGGTTCTGCTCCTACACTCATCAAGCAAGCAGGCTCCTTCCACCTAGTGGCCCAGCATCTCACATGGTCTTAGGAGTCCTCCACTCAATTCTATTGGGGGTAAGAAAGAGAAAGTGTAGAGACACAAACCCGTGCAAACCTGCCTCCCATATCATCTCTGACCGTGTATTTAGCATACTTCTTACTTCTGCTCATACTGCATTGGTGCAGTGAGTTACACACCCACGTCCCACACAAGGGTCCTGGGTGTGTTTTCTAGTGACATGTCAAGAAAATAGAAAATAACATGGATAAGGATCACAGGGAATAGTAGGTGTGTCTGTCACAGAAATGCTGGATAGGCCTTTTAAGAAAACAGAACAGTGAAAACAGAATATTTCATTTGCAATATGAAAAATGAGGAGGGCTCATTAGTTAATTGAAGATAGTGTATAAAAGCAAATTATTGGATATGTGGCTGAAGTATCTTGTGTAGATTACAATGATACTTCCAGTGGGAAAGGACAATTGTTGGGTACTAATTTTAAAATATTCTCAAAACTTAAATTAGCAAATGAAATTTTTGATTATAAAATAGTTTGCATGGAGTAGAAATTTTATACATTATGGAAACTACAAAGACGAAATTTCAAATCTCCTGGCTTTTTATGATCCAGAGGGAAAACACCATCGATATTTTGTTGTGTTACCCGTCAATTCTTTTTGTGAGCATTGTGCATATGAACACTTCCATGTATCTTTTTCAGAAAAACAAAACTGAGCTCATAGTTTCAGTAATGTTTTGCATATACTTGTATTATGAGTAAGAACAAGGCCTGGGAATCAGACTCTCTGGTTACTATGACTAATTCACGACTTACCACTTGGACGAGTTACTTTGCCTCTGTTTCTATTTACTCATCTGACAATTATTGCAAGGATGAAATGAGGAAATGCATGTAAAGGGATTAGATGCTTTTGCATGATGCGAGTTCAATAAATGTTCTATATTGTGGACATTTTTCTAGGCTATTACATATGTTTCCCATAGATGTGCTTATTATATTTACCCAGTGTCCTCTTATTAGGGAGTAGTTTGTTTCCCTGTGAGTGTGGGCACACAGAAGCTTACATGTTGCTTGAATAAATAGATCTGTGCATTTAGTCTTATATCTTTATTTCTGTAAAATGAGAGATTCCTGCATCAACAGCCTATTTTTAAAGCCCTTGACACATATTGCTGAATTACCTTCCAGACTTATGTCATAATACTTTCATTTTGCTAGCAGATTATGAGAATTTTAGTTTTCCCACTCTCACTAATGTGAACTGAACGTTAGGCTGAAATTCTACCCCCAATGTGGTGTTATTGTGAGATGGGCTTTCGGGTGGTACTTGGGTTATCAGGGTGGATCCCTCGTGAAAGCATTTGTGGCCTTGTAAGAAAAGACAGGAGAGCCAGCCCTCACACTGCTTTTGCATGTGTGCATGGAGCACGAAGACAGCCATCTGCAAACGAGAAGCTGGTTACCATTAGCCACAGGGTCTTCCCAGCTTCTGGAACTATGAGAAATAAATGTTTGTTGTGTAAGCCACCCAGTATTACAGCAGTCTGACCTGAGTGAGGCAATCACCAACACACACACACATGCTGTTTATCTACTTGAAAATGATTGCTCATTGCATAGGAATTTTGGATTGTGGCAAACCAATAAATGTGTTGATATTAATTATGCATATTTGTTACTGTGTCAGACAAAACTTTTGATGGTTTATACCTTTAAAAAGAAGGCTATCTAGACTAGGCGGGGTTTTTTTGAGACAGAGTTCACTCTGTCGCCCTGGGTAGAGTGCTGTTGTGTCCATAGCTCACAGCAACTTCCAGCTCTTGGGCTTAGGCGATTCTCTTGCTTCAGCCTCCCAAGTACCTGGGACTATAGGCAACTACCAGAACACGCAGCTATTTTTTTTGTTGCAATTGCCATTGCCATTTTAGTTGATGGGGGCCAGGTTTGAACCCACCGCCCTCAGTATATGGGGCCGGTGCCCAACCACTGAGCCACAGGCACCGCAATCTAAAACAAAGTAAAGGCACTTGACTGAACATTTGGGGATGGATTTTAGATCTCTAATAAGAGGAGATGAAAACTATCTGAAGTTCATTCTTTCAATCCAATTCCTCATGGTATGTATCAGACTATATGCAGAACACTGGCTTTTTAAAATTACAGACTCAGAGCCGAGATAGAGCTTGATTAGAGATTGTGAAGTAAGTCTCTCCCACTACAAATCACACCAGCTATCTAAATGTTTCCAGAGTAGGAAACAATCTAAGCTGACCAATGATTTAATACCAATCTCGGTAGTCCCACCAATCTATAATGATTGCACTTTACTTCAGGACTATTTGAAAACAAAAATCTGCCACTGTCTTCAATTCCAGACTACCTGTATGGGTTCATATCCTCTTCCAGGATTTGAAGAGACACTGATGGTAGCAATGGTTTTTAAGCATTAAAACTGCCCCTTATTGGGTGGCACCTGTGGCTCGAAGGAGTAGAGCACACGCCCCATATGCCGGAGGTGGTGGGTTCAAACCCAGTCCTGGCCAAAAACTGCAAAAAAAAAAAAAAAAAAACCCAAATTAAAACAAACAAAGAAAAAAAGGCCCCTTATCAAAGCACCAAGTGGTTTCATTTATCTCCTGGGTTTGATCCAATAATGCAACTCATGCAAGTTACAAATTCCCCTTGGCAATTCCTATTAGGACTGCCCAAACCAAAAACCAGGTGTGGCCCATAAATCCCAGTAAATTATTCAAGCATCAGACTCCCTCCATCCGAGAAGTGAGAGCAATCCAGTAACAGGGGGTTTTACCCATGTTACCTTCAAATAATAAAACAGAGCCACACACTTACCTAAAAACAATATAAGAGTATATCTCTGTGAAACCTAAATAATCATTTTGAAAGAGAATCATTCAGTCTGCTTGCAAAATTTTAACAAATTGACGTAGGAAAATAAAGATCTTGCATTTTCTGAAAGACCAGCTATTTGACATCTTCAAATTGCCACATATTCCAAGGATCAACCATCTTTGCTTATGAAAAGAAAATAGACAAAAAGTATTATGCATAGTGTCATAAGAGTTAGCTATGTTTATTATTTTTCATTCACTGTAGTTTTATTTGTTTTTAAACTGTTAGGCTCACAGCTTAGTTTAGGAGAATAGAAAAAAGAAAAGTGAAAACAAGGGGAAATGAAGGGTAGAATTTAGGGAGTGGCAGGGCTGGACAAGGAAGGAGGAAGAAAGGGAAAAAGGAAGGAAGGGGAGAGGAGAAGGGGAAGGAGGAGGTACACAGGAGGGAAGGAGGATTGCAGCACTCCTGCTTCAGCTTTAAATTAGGAAGTGGATGCTTCTGTGGATACATGTTTCCCTTCCTACTCCCTCTGCGACAGACCCCTCCCAGTCACAGATGCTGTCCTTGCCCACTGAAAAGAGCAATCAGCGCTGAGTGGTAATGAGGGCGGCAGAGCAGTGGAAGGAGTTATCTACCTTCACTGCAGGAGTCTTGGGAGAAGTCATTTGTCTTTACTCAAATGGTCATAAATAACACTATGCTCCAGGTGTTTAAAGACCCTGAAACAATTACCTTTTATTCTCTCCCAACCCAAATCAGAGAGAATTATCAACTTGGAATGACTTTTAGCTCGGTGTGTCTATTTTTATCTGTTCCCAGTTTTAATTATTGATGGTGTTATAAGAACAGTAGTTGTGACGTTATGGGCAGAAAAATAAAATCCGGGACTTGCTTTCTTAACTGAAGGGGAATTGGTGGGAAAGGTATGAATTATACCTTCATGATTAAGCTGGCACATTATAGTCAAGACTTTGCAAGCTCTGTTATGAGAATTTCAAAATATGAAATATATTTGACTTCCTCATATTATCTGAATGATCATATGGACTATATTTGTTAATTTTCCTAATAGATTACTTATATCTACTGCTCACTCATGACAAGATAATAAAAACAAAATAACACAGTCAGTGGCATCACTGTATCAACCTAATTGCCCCAATCAAAAACCTAGACATTATACATGATATATCCTCCTTTTCTGAATTATCTTATCTACCAGCAAATCTAACCCATTATCCCACCAGAATATATTTTGTGTCTGCAGAGCATACTGGACTCTGTTCGAGTTACTGCCATCTCTAGCTTAGTGTACTGCTGTAACCCTCTCAGTAGCTTCTGTAACCTCCAGTCAACCCCCTTTACTGCAACCAGAATGATCTTCTGAAAATACTAAACTGAAGCTTATATTTAAGTTTATATTTAAAGTTACCTGTACTTGAAGCAACTTTCTATTGCCTTTTAGAATTAAGAAATAAATTTTTAAAATTTAACTTTTCACAATTTAATTACAAATCCTGCCTAATCAAGCCTCTGCTTCCCTCTTTCATCCTATCAACATCCCTATCTTAAATGCAAAATCCTCAGAGGTTATTTCCATGCACTATTAAGTGCACTGATGTCACATATCTAATGTAGTAATTGTGTATGTATATGTATACTTACTGCGCTTTTTCCTCATTTGGGGTGGTTAGGAATATAGTAGTGTCTCTGTATAATATATACATGTATGTATTATATATGTTCTAAAATACAAACAATTGTATACAGATTTTTGTGTTTTTCTTTCTCTAGGGTAAATACTAAGAAGTGTCACTGCTAGATCATATGGTGAGTATATGGTCTATTCAATTTTATAAAAAACTGCCAAACTATTTTTACCAGAGTGGTTGTGACACTTTTATATTCCTATTAGAGATATGTGTGCTATCCAGGTGCTTACCCTGCTTGTTGGCGCTTGGCTCCGTGTATTTCACTTTAGTCATTCTAATAGGTGTGCGACTACTATTTAATTTTTACCGGAAACCAGACCAAAGTGTCAAGAGACATGTCCAAGGTCATATAACTGATTCAGCAAAGGGTCTAGGTCCCACTTGGTCTCCATTGTTGCATGATTAATTGTATGCTAGCTACCTTTGAGAGGCAAATAAGACTAGTTTACAGAACTTAGTTTATTTATGGAAAATTAATGAATCAAATTCTATTTATACTTTGGCACCAAAGGGTAATTACTTATAACTTTGGCCTTCATACTTTGATTATGGATCAGAATATTAGCATGACTCTACCGGGGTTCCTGAGATTCAATGCAAGATGCTTTACTTTCAAAGAAGGATGAAAGTCTTCTAGCTAAGGTAACAGGAAAGTGTTGCCTGAAAGTCAGAAAACTGGATGCAAGTTTTGTAGTCGGTTATAT
>NW_003852430.1:217329-277422 GCF_000181295.1 Otolemur garnettii
TCCTATGCTATCAGTATGCATAAATTTGAGAAAGAAAGAAGGAAAGAAGGACGAGAAGAAGGGGGGGAGGGAGGAAATTTGCTGCAAATAACAAACAAATCTACATTTCCAAAATCCCTTTAATGTATGAAAATACCTTCACAGACATAAATTCCTTTTGTCCTAAAAAGAATGTGTAAATTAACAAGCATTCACAGTGTTATATCCTTAGGAGTAGATGAAAAAGTTGGAAAATTGTAAATTTTGTGTTTCAACTCAGGCTCAATCACTTAGTAATATGGGACTTTGGATAATTTATTTAAGTTTCCTGGATTGATGGAATAATTTTTTTCACTTGTACATCTGGAATAAAAAATCCCTATCATATAGGATTATTGTAAGAATAAAATGAGAGAAAGAAAGCAAAATGTCAGCTAATGTAGCAGGTGGTCAATAAATGCTAGTTCTTTTGCTTATCCATTATCCCCCAGCTGGGCTAGAACTGATTAAGAACTGATTATTCTTTAGGACACTTCTGCTTTTAAGAAGGCAAGTAGAGAGATGTTAAACTAAGAATTTTTCATTCATAGACAATAGGGTGTTCAATCAAGAAAATGTATTTCCTAACTCCCAATGAAGGCTTGCCATTTTGGTAAGAGAAGTAAACAAACTCATAAGAAAAAAATGCTCAGCGTTTGTAATCACTAGGGGAATACAAATCCAATCCACGATGAGATACCCTCTAACTCCAATGAGAATCTCTCATACTAAAAGTCCCCAAACAACAGATACTGGAGTGGATACAGAGAGAAGAGAACTCTTATACACTGTCAGTAGGAATGCAAATTAATAAAACCTCTATGGAAAATTTTACAAAGATACCTCAAAGAACTTAAAGCAGGCCTATGATTTGATCCAGCAGTCCCACTGCGGACTGTGTACCCAAAGGAAAAAACATCATGCGAAAAAGGCACCTGCACTCTAAGGTTTATAGCAGCACAATTCACAATTGCTAAGACATGGAAACAACTCAAGTGCCCAATACATGAATGGATTAATAAAATGTGGTACATGCATATCATGGAGTACTACTCAGCCCTGAAAAATAGTGATCTAGTATCTTTTTGGAAAATCTGGAGGGAACTGAAAACCATTCTTCTAAATGAAACCTCACAGGAATGGAGGAACAAACACATGTGCTCAATACCTTATTGGAACTAATAAGTCACCACTTAAGTGAACATATGAAGGTAAATTTTAATGAATATCAAGCTGAGGGGAGGGAAAGGATGGGACGGGTAAATTCATGCCTGTTGGGTACAGTGCACACTATCTGAGTGATAGTGGGTTATACATTTGGGGTTATAGATTTATACTTAAAATGTATAACTTTCATTCAATCTGTACAAAAACAAAATATGTGAACAAAATGTGCATAACCCCTAATATTGGAGTTATACATTTGTACATAAATGTATAACTTTAATATATAATATAACATTTATAACTTAAATGTATAACTTTAATATATAATATTGGGGTAGGGGTTATACCCCCATAGTGGGTTATACATTTGGGGTTATATATTTATACTTAAATGTATAACTTTCATTCAATCTGTACAAAAACAAAGTATGTGAACAAAATGTGTGTAACCCCTAATATTCTGAAATGTAAACAAAAAAAGTAGTTCAAGAATTAATGTACTTTTTACGTAGTTTTACTCATTCTTTGGTAGCTACTGATTCCCTCTCTCTTCCCAACATTTAAGTTTTGGTATTCACTCTTTTGGAAACTTCTTATTGGGCAGGATGTGTTCACCAGAGGCTTCTTTAAATGCCGAAACCTGAGAGCATGTCACTGCTACTTGGTATCAGAGCCCTTTAGTTCACATGAGGAATTGCTTCAAGCTGATACAAGAGGCAGTGTTAAGAAGACTCACAAATACTTTATTTTAAAATTCTTTTTTATCATTCATCTTCAAAGTTGAAAGAAGTTAAAAAGAATAAAAAACAAGAAAGAAACAAAGAAAACAGTCCAAACAAACATGAACAAGAAACAGTGTTTTTATTTTCCCAAGGGTCGCTTTCTGCAGAGAGATGTGCTTCACCAAACTGTGAGCCCCTTTTGTGGTGTGGTTCAGACTTGCAGCCTCAAATCTTCAGCATGAATTGTAATGCTCTTCTCAGATATGGTAGAGGTACAGATTGACTATCCGCGTGAGACTTATTAAAACTGTCCTGGGACTGAGGATTGGTTTATAATGACCAACTCAGTGCTGAAAGTTGCAGGCATTATTCTCTGACTCTGTGTCTCCCCACTGCTCTCTCAGGCATGAGACCCTAAAAGCATTTGACCATGAACGCTATATTTGCCAAGGATTAACAGACCTGGAGAAAAACAAAACTAAAAAAAGAGTGTGGGGCGGGGGAACGGCAATAACAACATGGCAATTATCTACTAAATAGAAACAAATGATAAAGGTGAAACCTAGTAGTAAGTCTTTGAAAAGCTGCAATTGACTTAGGTCTGCTTAAGATCTCATTGATGATGTGCTGGTTACAAAGTGTTATTCTGCCCAAACTTGTACCCTTGTCATATGTAAAATAGCTAAGCTGTGGTTGGTAGTTGGATGTTTTAGCAGAATGCTGAATTAAGGGAATTAGTAAACGCTAATCACAGGCTAATTCAAATTTTCAAAGAGCAAATTTTAATGGCAGTTAATAAGTTAACTAGTAATTAGCCTTTAACTGCACGCAAACATTACAGCCTATGAAATTGAATTGTCAGCAAAAATTATTGAAGAATTCCAGTTTTAGAAATCAGATACTGATTTATCTAGAGAGTTTTAACAATACCCTACTGAGCCATATATCACACTCAATAATATGGACCATGACATACTAACATCAGCATGTTTTGCTTAACAAGATATGTTTATCCTGTCTATGTTTTATGTCAGTGCAGTGTATACATATTTCAAGATTATAGACCTCACTACACCAATATAACCACAACAGGAAAGAACCAAGGATATACTAATTAACATGTATCTTATTTATGCAATGATTTTATGCAAATCATTAAATACATTATTTAATTCAAGGTACATGTTCTTTCTATAAATGTATAATCCAGCTAGAAAAAAAACCGAAAATCTTTTTTAAAAAATTCCTGTAACATAGCATGTACTATGATTAACATAAAGTATGCTATTAACATTTGTGAAGAAATGATTAATTTCATGAATTAGAAATTAAAGCTGAGTACATTAGTGTCTTTGAAAAAAAGTTTCTAGAGAAGAGCATGAGAGATTTAGGAAATATATTGGAAAAGAGGAGAGGCTAGAAAATCAGGAACTGTATAGAGTCAGAGGAAGGACAAAGGAGTAGAAAAATTTCTCATCGGATCCTCTGAGAAACTAAAAACAACGAGAAAAGACTGGTCTGAGATGTGAGGTGGTAAGGAGTGAGAATGGAAGGTGCGGGTAGGGAAGGTAAAATCGGGATTGCTGGAGGTTAAGAGTAGAAGAGATGGTCAGAGGGCAGACGATAGCATTCATTAGAAAAGCTTAGCAGTGTCAGATGAGAGAAAGAAGGACATAGATTAAGTCTTTATTGATGTTGTCCCCTCACATTGAACTTGACTTTCTCTAAATCCTTTTTTGCTTAATGAAGTAGTGCTTTATTATTTTAGAAAAGCACTTCCAAGTTTGCCTGATCATAAGAGTCACTGGGCACTTAATAAAAATAGAGATTCACAGGCTGTACTTTAATGTAGTAAATAAGAACCTCCAGCCACTGGACCTGGAAATGTATATATTTTTTATAAAAGAAACTAGATCATTTTGTGATAAGTTTGGGAAACATTGTATTGGCACATCAAGTTGTAGCAGAGGAAAAAAACTGTTTTTTCTCTACCCTTTTGAGTTCTTAGCTGGGACTCCGATAATAAAAAATGGATTAAAAGCAAAAAAAGTTGATTAACCTGTATTCTTCCATATATACATGAGAGAAAACCCCTAGGGAAAGTATAATTCTGAAAGATATGGCCTAGAACTTCATTTTGTATAGCGTTTTCAACTAAAATGAAGAAAGAAGGGTGTGGGAAGGCAAGTTGTAGAAGGTTGACCAGGAAAAGTAAGATAAACAAAAATAAGGGCTGTTACACAGATTTAAGTCTAAGCTGTCTCCACTGATAAGAGTGATGATTTGGTCATCCTTCTCCGTCTGGTACAGACACTCCCACAAATGGAGATTTTTGTTATAAATGTGAACTTCCCTTGCAGAGGAGTAATTCTACTCTGTTTTCGGAGCTTCTCTTGGGCTTGTTATTTCTTAAAATAATCAGCTCAAAATAATCCTTATGCTAAGAAGGCAGATTATAGGGTAGCGTATTCTGTTTTCCTACAAAGTCATATCAGACAGTTGCTTTTCCTGATAATTGATTTACATTTGAGGATTTGCTTGGCCAAGGATTATATGTTCATATAGATTGTGCCTTATACTTCTTTTGTATACCATAGAACAATGATAATGTCATGTTAAAGTGGAAGTGTATGAAAACATCACATTTACTGGATAAGTTTTATATTTTAGTAGTGATATTATTCCTCATAGTAGTTCATGATGGAGATTTTTGAGCATGCCTACATCAATGGTTTCTTATAAGAAATCATGTCATAAGAACTACGTTGCTTCCTGGTGGCTTTACATACTCTATGCAAACATCTTCATATAAATTATGTGGAAAAGTTCTCAGAATAAACTAGCTGAGGAACGCTTTCAAAGAAAGGGGCTGAAACTATGTTGCTAACAGGTCAATCTTTGACTCTGCTCCTGGGAAGAAAAAAACAGAAAAATAAATGTGTTAATTCCATATTATCCAGGTACACTAACTATATTGACCAAATTGCCTTGGGTGATTTTTCAATTGTGCATTAACCTTCCTGTGGTGTTTTTACCTGTTTGTTCAAGTAGAGATAATTATTATTAGCACCTGTTACCCTGGGGCAAATCTTCAGTTCTTTGTGAATGTTCATTTTTTGATTCCTTCAGCTTAGCACATGTTTTTTGAGCAATTATTATGTTCCAGGCATATTATTATTATTTTTTTGGCACTAGAGATATAGCAAGGACAGAAAGAAACAAAGCGTCTGGTGGAACTCACGTTCTAGTGGGAGAGACAGAGCAAATAAGCAAATTAGTACGAGCCAATTCATCTAAGGAACAAAACGTAAGGCAAGGAAGCAGAGTGAACATGGGGCTTATTTTAAATGAGGCCATCAGGAAAGTCCACTGCAAGGGGACAGTGAGTGAGTCAAGCTAGGGAGTGCTGGAAGCCCTGGGGAAGCAGTGTCCTTGCAGAGTGATTGGGAGGCAAAGGCTTTGTGCTGAGGGTGCTAGTCCTGGAGTGAAGGGAGCAGTGTGGAGGAAGAGGGGGTGATGCCAGGAAGACGGTGTGCTGGGAAGGCAATAGTAAGGATTTTAAAATCGTAAATAATAGATAACATGTCCATGGAAATTACTGTATTCTAGGTACTATTTGAAACGTTTTATGGACTTCAACTTACATAATACTAGCAATAACAGTGTGTGCTACTGTTATTCCTATTTTAAAGATGAGGCGACAGAGAAGTTTATTGACTTGTAATACACGGTACAGCCATATTTACACAGCCCCTGAATACTGCAGCTGAAACCCACCGCTCACCACTCCACTCTTGCTTATTCTACTTGCCTTCAAACAAACTTTATTTTATTTCTCCTCCCTTCCTCACCCTACACGTTGCTTATTGAAAGGAAATATATGTAATGGACACAAAGGAATAAGGCATCTAGATATTGCTTGCAGAATTTTATTCCCCTTCTCAATCTTCACGTTTACTGGGAAGGACTGAGGAAGAAGATCAAGGAAACTGGAGTTTTGTAATGTGTCCTAAGATCAAGTTTTGGGCAGCAGAAATGTTATTTTTCTTTCATTTTCCTTGTGTATTTCCCCACTTATTTTCCATTTGATTATTGATCTAGGGTCCATGACCTACAGACTCTATAGACAGAGTTTATGTATTGATTTAGCCTGAAAGACACATAGCTTCAGCACATTATTTCTGAAAGGGGGTTATTATGGTCAACCAGGCATGTGGGCTTCACCTACAGCTATTCCTTTGATTTCTTTTGAGGATGATCCATGCTCCCTTGTCGATCTGGTCCTATCAGTGTAGAGCATAGTTGTTAGAGAAGCATGTACAGACACCTGCAAAGACCCTGTCTATAATCCCATAAGGTTCTCACAGTTTATATTTTCAGGAAGAAAGTGGAATTTACCATGTGTATGTGTGGAAGGGGTGTGTGTGTGTTTATTATTGTTATTTAAGAAGAATCTTGAATGTCTCATTCTTTATCTCTGAAGATAACTAGAATCCACTCCCTGGAATGAAAGTATGGAAACATCACCGGGGGGGGGGGTAGAAGATTAGCTAACTTGGGCTGGAACACAAAGGTGGTGACAAAGGCATTCTTCCATGACACATGAAACGCATGAGGCAGAGGAAAGAATTTGAAAGTCAAGAATCAAAAACAGTCTGAGAATAGAAGAAAGAATAAGAGAGAAACATTTCTCTGCTCTTGGTATCACGTGGTGGGAAAAAAGAAGGGAATGAGAATTGAGAGATTGGCTTGTAGTTCCAATATTTTTCCTAATCACTGTCTAACCTCCAGTGGTATCCACAACTTTATTTTTTTTTCTCTGCTGCACATTAGAAGAGTAAGAGTTGTCTTGAGTCACACATTAAATACACAAACACTAAGGAAAACTGATTAGCAAAAAAGGTCGGTGCATATTTTTCATGGTATCTGACACCACAGATACTCAATAAGAGTCTTGACAAAATCAGCATGTGGCCTGCAGGACACAGGTTGGACAGCCCTGCCTTAGACAAATCATTTAGGTATGATCATAGACGAGTTACTTCATCTTCCTATGCCTTAGTTTCCTCATCTGCAAAATGGCAATTATTATTGTAAGAGTAAAACTAGTTAATACATGTAAAGCCTTAGGATAGAGATTAACAGTAAACACAATAAATGTCAGTGTTATTATAAATTTCTAAGAGCTTTATTTTCTCATATAAAGTGATAGACTTCTAATTTTATGAATACATGCTTCTTGCATACTTTTTCCAAATTCTATAGAACTCCATCATTTGAAAGACTCTTCTCTGCTTGCAAGCAATTAGTTAGAAAAAGGAGGAGCACCATTACGTAGAGAATAAATCCCACATTTCTTAACCACAGATATAAAGGCCTTTGGAATCTGGGCTTGCTTAAACTTCCCAACCTTGTTTCCAACCACTTCTGTTCACATAGCCCACCTGTGGGGAAAATGGAGCCACTTGCTCTTTCTTCTGCGTGCTACGAGAAGGAGCTGCAACTTGACTTCTGCTGCTCTTTCACCTTCTCCTCAACTCAGCATCTCAATATATTTTTTCTTCATCATTCAAGACTCAACTCAAATAGCAACTTGTAAACCATTTTTGACTCTCTTACGTGGAAGTACTCTCTTCATTTTAAAAACTTTACCAATATTCATCTGCATCTATTTTATGGAAATGATTGTTTCCTATCTTGCATTGCAGTCAAGTTCATATTATAACCTTCTGTCATATGCAAGATGGCCCCAAATTCTAAATAGTCTTCCCATTCAGAGGTGGGGTTTGTATTTTCTGTCTAGGAAAGAAGACAGTTTCAGTAGTTTCTTGACCTGCAGATGATGAGCTAGTTGTTGCATGAGGGCCTTACAAAACAAAAAATTGCTTCCACTTCCTATCTCTTGAATACTTTCTCTGGGGAAAGCCAGCCACCATGTTAAAAGTACTATTCTGTGACTGCCATGCTGGAGAGGACATATAGCACTCCTGTTGACAATACTCACTGAGCCCGACCTTGGGCACTCCTTCCAAGGCTCTAGCTAAATGGACATAAATAGCCCATTTACCGTCTGAATACCATTGATGGACTTTTGTTCATTCCATTCGGAATAAAGAATCACCAACTGAGATCCATCTGAATGATTCACTGAGGAAATTAGGGGACATAAGAAAATGGTTCTTTTTTTAACCACTGTTTTGGGGCATGCTATGGTCTGCATAAGTTCATCCAAATTCATATGTTGAAACTTAATCACCAGTGTGACAGTTTTAAGAGTTGGTGCCTTCAAGAAGTGATGAAGTCCTGAGACCAGAGGTTTCATAGATGGCATTAGGCCCCTTATAAAATGGCTTGGGGGAGTGAGGTCACTTTCTTCTGACATATGAGGACACAAAGTTCATTTTCTTTTCTTTATCCTTCCATCCTTCTGCAAAGATAGTCGGTGCCATCTACAAGAAATGGGCTTTCCCCAGGCACTAAATCTGTCAGCACTGTGATTGTGGACTGCCCACCCTCCAGAACTGTGAAAAATTAATTTGTTTTTTCTAAATTACCCAGTCTCAGGTATTTTGTGATAACAGTACAAATGCACTAAGACAAGGTGGTGTGTTACTCAGCTACAGATCACTAAAACACCTTTTTCCTGAATTCTGAGTTCTTTCCACTAGGAAATCCATTGTGCTCACCTTTATGTCTCTATAGCAACCATCCCCAGGCCCATACATTCATAAAAGGCTGAGTTCCTTTCTGGAAGCATCCCAGATTCTCAAGTGTTTTTCTAAGGCAGGGTTTTTTTTTGTTTTTTTTTTTATCATTGATTGCACATTAGAAACAGAAAGATTTTTAAATTTTGGAGTAAGATTCAATCACGTGTGACATACGTTGTGGTTGTTCCTTCATAAAATGGAAAAAGGGCAGAGAAAAATGAGAAGGTAAATACTTCTTTATGTTTGAGAGATAGGTAAATAAATGGATTAAAATATTTCAGTCTGATTTCCTGAAGGCATGTTTCTTTTAAGTTAGTAATTACAATTAAATTAATTTAAATTAACATGATTAATGTAGTCATTTTTCTCTCTCTGAGTTGTGACTTTCCTCATCACAGGGGATATTGGGGACTGCATTTAAACTTAATAGATATAAATCCACCATTGGTAGGTATTTATAGGCTATCTACTATATATTTGACCCCATTTGGAAGGGAGTTGAAGGCTAGAGAAAATATAAGAGATATTGATCCTGCCCTCAAGGTGCTTGTAAGTAGGTCTTATTATGTTGCAGAAATAAAATTCTCATACAGACTCAATAAAAATATTACTAGTCAGCATGTGGATTTTTGCTAAATTAGGAGATACAGGTATTGAAGGAGTTCAGAGGAAGAGACGTTAATAGAGAATGGAATGGTCAGACATGGAAATGATGACGGACAGGCGTAATTTGGCTGAGGAAAGGGATTGTCACATAAAGGAAAAATACGTGAAATCACAGAGACAGAATAAAATTGTGTGTTTCTTTGTTAGAGGACAATCAAGAGTGGGGATGCTAGGGAGAAAAGAAAGAAAGAAGAAATAAAGAGAGAGAAAAAAGGAAGGAAAGAAAAGAGGAAGAGAGGGAGGGAGGGAAGAAAGTCAGTTGAGCTGATTATATGCAGAAAAATTACAAAAGCAATCCCTAAAATCCTTCAAATCTTTTCCAAAAAATATAATCTAAAATACCATTATATTATGATTGGACTAGCACATAATTCATTTGACCTCCGGTTATTTCAGGAAAGGTAGTACTTTGTACTGACCAGCTAGCCATACCTTAGCACCATTTTCAGCTTCCTCCGCTCAACCATTAACTTGACCTTTTGCTCCACCATGGTGACTCTCTCATAGGCATGACCTCTGTCAAAGACTGAGCACGACACAGATCTAAAAAACCTATTTGGGCAGTTGGCCATCAGTTGTCAGTCCATCCTCTAGCAGAACATATAAATTCTGAGCAGAAAAACAGCTTTCTCAAGGTTCTGGGACCCTGGGTCCTGGGATGATAACCTAGGAATTCAGTCTGCACACAGAGAAAGGAATCTTACTCCTGTGAAATATGCATAACCCCTTCTTCTATGGCTAGTTCTTTGACTAAATAGCATGTGATGGGGTTCATACACTACTGATCTAACCACTCATAATACTTTCAGTATAAGTCAACACACTACCTTATGTATACTTAACATATACAGTACTTGGGTGTGTTTGTATGTGTTAAAAGTTCATATTAGCTGGATATAGAGTACTGAGCAACACAGACAGGGGTCCTGCCCTTATGCCACATACATCCTATTAAAGGAAAAAGACATTTTGCAATGAGCTCTTTAATTATAAATTTGGTAAGTGCTTTAGAGAAATATGGAGTATTACTGAGGTTTGCCAAAGTGGAGAGAACGCTCTGGTGACAATGACTTAACAATCCTAGTGCCCATCAGAGGTAATTTATAAATGTAAATAAACATGTGTTCTGATTTCATACCTCTGTCTCAGGAACATATTCATAAACTGACCCCTGGAAGAGGAAACTGCTCCCTTGCACAGATGCGATTAGAAGTGACAGTAAATCCATAGTCCCTCCATCTATAGGGCCACTTGAAAAGTTGCCACTTTCTTTGGGGACGAACCTCCACGTTGCAACTGATTAACGAGCCCTTTTCCCAAATGTCTACATTTGTTAAGGAGGAAAGAGGGTGGGTGTGCTTTCAAAAATTGCTAACAACAAGGGTTAAACCAGAAAAGTGTTGCTGGTGTCAAATAAGTTAATTTAAAAATTTAGTAATAAATTTAGTGAGAGCTGTACTTCATATAAAGAAGCTGAAAGGTTTTATAAGTTCCTTGCCTATCAACCTTATAACTGTGTCAGCATCAGATTAGCTTCTAAAAGGACCAGGAAGGATTCATCTGGAGTGTTATTGGAGTATTATCCCTTCCTTTATAGCAAAATGTTATTTCTTTCCAGAAAAAAAAAAAATGCAGCCAGTTGAGAAAGACTTCTATTTCTTATTAAAGTATAATTTTATCTGACTTAACCTAAAGGTTATTTGAAAGACTTACCATTACAAAATATGTAGGTTTATAAAGGTTTGGGAATAATTTATAGGTACAGGACAATGTTAATCCTAAAAGTAAATATTAAAATTGGCTGCTGCCCTAAGGCACACTTCTTATGACTTGCATCACATTAACCATAATTGGAAAACAAAATTAACTTTTGAATTGGTCTGTGTGGTCTTCAGTGCCCTCCTCCCCCTGCCATTCACTCATCTATCCTCTGGATTCCATTTCCTTATGCACTGAAGAGAGGAACCCTCTTCACCCCCTACATTAGCTTCCCAAAGTTGCCATAACAAATTACCGCAGACTTGATGGATTAAAACAGCGGAAATTTATTCCCTTGTGGCAATAGAGGCCAAGAATCTGAAATCAAGGTGAAATCAAGGCCTCCGGAGGTTCTTGGAGAGACTCCATGCCTTGCTGCTTCTAGTTTCAGGTGGTTGCTGGCAGTCCTTGGCTTAAGGCCACAGCCTTCTGATCTTTGCCTCCATTGTCAATATTTTTTCTCTTCTGTGCGTCCCCCTAACTATGTCTGTCTACATCTCTTTCTTATAATACTTCTAATAACATGTAGGACCCACCTAAAGAAAATCTAGAAATATCTGATTTCAATATCCCTAATTTAATCACATCTTTTATTTATTTTTTTTTAAATGCCTTTCTCTAAATCAGGTAACATTCAGAGGTTCCAGAGATTTGACATGGGTATCTTTTGTGGGGTAATTTTTTTGTTTACTATACCTGCCATGAAAAGTTGATACTCTTTTATGTGGGTAAGAGTCCCTATTTTGCACAAGAATTTGAGCTTCTAGATGATGAGGAGTGATACATTTTTTAGTCTCTTCACAGTGCCTTGTATAGTACTTAGCACGTAACGGGGAGATAATTTATTCTTGGTAAAGCATTAACATGTATGTGAAATAATCTTGGATAACGTATAGAAAAACTAACTTCCTGGAGAAAAAAAATTGCTGTGTATGACCACAAGTTCAAGAACAAGTTGCCAGAATAGACTCTTCACCAAGCCTAAAGCGATAGAGAGGGTTTCTAAAATCCTGCTCATCCAGCAAGTTGTCCTCATTTTAGTCATGTTGCTCTTCCAAGATCCACAGCTGCTGCCTCTCACTCCAAGGACAAACCTTTCTTCCCACTCAAGTGTACCCTGAGCTGTCACTAAGATCGCCCTAACATGATGGTTGGCTTCTTAGATCTCAACTAGCTGATATGATAATTGAATCTTTAAGAACCTCTCATTGACCAACTAGTCAACCTCATGAACAGAGTTTCCATGTACCACTAGCTTAGAATGTAGCCAACTTGGAGTAGTCGTGCTCTACTATTGAAATGGGGCTTCAGAGGCTCATGACAGTGGGGTGTCTTCAAAGGATTTCCTAAAATAATATGCAATAAATGGCAGTGGGACATGGCTCTTTTAATGCCAAATTCCATTATTGGCATTAATTCCATCCTGGCTGTGTTTGTCTCCATGATAGAGGACGACCCTGCTCCCAGGCTTGGGTTTATTTCACTGTTTCTAACTCAAATCTATGTCCTCATTTTTTAGTGGATTTTTAAATTTGAATTGGGCATAGCTCCGTTTCTTTCCTTTGGCTTCTCCAGAACAGTGTTAGAGAAATGAATTTGGCCTCCTGAGTTGGTGGTCAGGACCTTCATCACCACACCCATTTCTTAGTCTTGGAAATCAGGAGCACATAAGGGAAACTTTCAAAAGTTCTTTTTATGCCATTTCTCTCTCCTCAGTCAAATAACTTTAAAAATGCCCCAACAAACTTATTTATTTATTTATTTATTTTAAGTAGTAGAAAATTCCCTTCTGGACTTATTTTCCATGTGCTGAATTTAAGCCTGAAGCACATTTTTACTGCTAGAAATAGGGGGTTATAATGAAAATGCTGACACAACCTCAGCCATAGAGGTGCTAGCAGGCACTGCCATAATAAATAATGTGGGAAATATTTTACACTTCAAGGCAATTACATGTTCAGCCATCTTTAGGATAGCTGGCCCATGAAGGGTAGGGATTAGGTTTTTGTGACAAGTGTAAAAGACCCATGACTCATGAATGCCGGGAGGTATGAATGAATTATAAGAGCTGAGTGAAAGCCACATAATTACCTATCATAGATTTAAAAAAAAGAAAAAGAAAAAGAAAAATTCTATTTGTTTGCAAGGGAGAAAGATGGCAAAATCCAATCCAGGGCATTTCAGGTTGGTCTGCTTGGGGTTTGACCAACAAGGCTGGAGGTGCTGAACACTGGGCAGTCCTCTCCATGAACTACCACATGCACATAGAAGCTCATTTTTTTATTCTTGACCTTTCTTTCATATAAATATATTTCCAGTGGACAGTACAGTGATGGCTTATGTTCCCTGAAGGATGAGAGTGTCTGTGTACCTACTGATAATACTGTGGCCAGGGGAGCAGTGCATTCACTAACCCAGCTCTGCTCAGCCTGCACATTCAGGGGCATGCCCTGGCTGGCCTTTTGATTGCCATATGTTTTCACTCCTTCCTGGCGGAGAATAACCAGCAGTGGCTTTTCAGGTGCCTTCCCCCAGGGGCTATTCACCTGTAGGTATGGGAAGTTTACTTTTACTTCTCTTTCTCTGTAAGAGCCTTGAACAAACTTGGGGGTATTGGGTCATATGAGTCATAGAGTCCTCTATCTGGCTTAGATGTGCCACGACAGTCTCTCACTCCCCAAACATACCAATTAGAGTTATTTTACTCCTACTTCTTGTTACCTGAATTCACTCTTCCTTTAGAAGGTAATCTTCATGAAGACAGAAACTATATCTGTCCTATTTGGAGCTACTCTTTCCAAGCCTAGCATACTTCCTGGCACATGGCTGACATTCTGTAAATAAGTTAATTAAATGAAAGAGTGGATTTCTGAGTTAAAACATTGCATATGTCCATTCATTTCACAGATAACATTGTGACTGATCCCATGTATAAGCATTGATTTTGTCATTTGGGTATAAGTGAATGATGCTCCCACCTCTGGTGGTCTCCCACTGCAGTAGAGGGCACAACTGAGTGAATAAGCACAATGTGTCTGACAAAGGCTGTAAAGAGTGGCCCAGATCAGAGAGAATGTTGAGAAAGGAGTGATTAGTTCAGCATTTAGGCTTATTACTTATAGATGCTTGTAATATGGGGCTTGGTTTCAGTTATAGGTTTATTTATATGTTCTGTCACCCCAAATAATCATCAGCTATATCTTCTACATGTTAATTCCTCCTGTAATATCTAGCACAGAGTTTGCTACATTTAGATAGTTACCAGATAGGACACTATGATGTCAGTAGACAAATGTCTAAGTTCTTTGGGCTGCTATAAGAGAATACTATAGACTGGATGACTTATAAACAATTTGTTATTCATACTTCTGGAGGCTAGGAATTCAAGATTGAGGTACAAGCAGATTTAGTGTCTGGGAGCACTAGATTCCTGGTTCATAATTGACTCTCTTGTCACTGAGTCCTCACATGGAGGAAGGGAGCCTCTTTCACAAGGACATTATCTCATTCATGAACACTCTATCCTCATGGCCTAATTACCTACAAAAACCCTACCTCCCACTACTGTATCAATGGGGGTTAGAATTTCAACATATGAATATTTCTAGGGGGGATACATTCAGCCTACAGCAATGGGAAATATGACTTCAAGTTAAACTACAGGAAATAAATACCAGTCTTGCTATTGGCATGCTTGTGACCTTGAATTCCTTGTGAAACCATTGTTAAACCTTTTGAAAATTAGTTTCCTTGCCTATACAATGATGATACCTAGCCCACAGTTCCTGTTTGAGCAGTTATACAAGTCTCAATTAAGCAAATTTTATACTGAATGTTTTGGGGCTTTTCTGAATCTTAATATCAGTTTGTTGATGGTCATAAGAGAAATTACATGTTGAAACATGAAAATATAGATCATTGGAATTGTGAATGTGGCAATTCCCTTGAAATGTCTTAATGTTTTAGGTCATTTAACAGTTTGGTGGCACTTAGTTCAGGATACATAATGTAATGGAATAGAATGTGTTTAGATTCACTATTAACAATAGACCTTTGTCACTGTGCCTCAACTTATTCCCCAGTAATTTGCTCATCAAAATTCTGCATTCAATTTATAATTTCAAAACCCACTAAAGATAGTGGGTTATTATTACCTGGTAATAGTGGTAAACAATCACCACCATTCATCACTGGATGTTTCTTTCTGATGTTTTTCTTTTCATGTAGAAAAGCATAGGTAATACCAAGGCTGACAAGAGAGAGCTCTCATTTCATTAACCAAATTCTATAACATTTCTGATAGGATTTCAGCTGTAGTTTCCATAGTCCCGATGGAAAAGCAAGAGGGAAGTATCCCTTTCTTGCATATGTGTGTGTGTGTGTGTGTGTGTATGTGCTGTTTAACTGCCAGTAGCCAAAGCACATACAGGAAATTAGCAGGCTCTATGCTCTTTACAACAAGAACTTTACTTATCACTCTGGGCAGTACATTTCAGACCATGCAGGTTGAAGCCAAAGTGGTTGATGCCTCATGAAAGCCTTTTTGGTTCAAGCTTGTTCACTCTGGGAAGAGTAAGAGAAAGCCTTAGAAACAGAAATTCATACACTAGAACCATCGTTGTTGAGCTCCCTTCCAGACCATCTCCTTAAGTTGACTTAATCACATAGATTGGACCTGTACCATCAGCACTGTAGGCCTAGTTCCTTACATTGACCACCTCTGGATGTTAACCAATTTACAGTCCCTTTGGTGGTCAACTTAAAAAGTTCTACTGCACTTATCATATTTTAACTTTAACATGCATATGTGCAATATTCTATAATAAACTGTAAAGTGATTAAATAATTGGCAAATAGTTGCTTTGACACACATTATTTCTTGAAATGTTCTACTTTTGAGATCAGAGAACCTAATGAATTATCTTAAACCCATCCTTCTGCTGTCTGTGCTGTGAGTAGATAGATACCTTTATAAATACTGTATTTAATTGTTGCTTAATAAAATTGTGCAAGTGAGCCATAGTATCTCAGAGAAGTCCTCTTTAAATATTTGCAAGGCTGTATTAAGTAACGTATTAAAGTATATACATTATTGCGTACGTATACATTTTTCATTCCCAGATAAAGCCATGATTACTCAAAAGGTTTAAAATAACATGCAGTAATTTATTATCTCTGGTTATAAAGACTTTGGAAGGGTGCACTGAACATTGTGTTAGCATTGATGTGTCAATCTTTTAGTTGAAGGATGGCACGTCTGAATCCCAGAACAGCCTTAATTAACAGAAAATAATTAGCATCATTTCCCCAGCAGAGAATATGAAGCTTTTTTTCTTTTCCAACAGAATCCATTGATTGATAATTAAGGAGGAGTTAGTTGTAATAAAACTCCCAGTATTGCAATTTCTAATTGGCCTTTCAGGACATTTTACAGTTACAGTTACTTTGTTCCAGGCGTTTTCTGCCTTTTGAAGAGTTGTAATAAGAATCTTTCCTCTCCAAAGCCAAGGCTCTGCAGGTGATGAAGGAAGAGGAGGTGATAGCACCCAGGAGCGCATTAGTATCAGGTGGGCAAAGTATCGGCTGGAGAGCTCTTCATTTCCTTTTAAGTTTTTGTGGTCACCACACTTAGTACCTTCAGGGCTAAACTTGTTCATGGGAAGAGTAGGATCTGCCCCAGGGTCTCTCTCTGCAGGAAGCATTCTGCAATCTGGGATACGTTCTGTAGTAGAAGACCCTTAAATAACTTTCTACTAAGGGGCTTTAAAAAAGAAAAACACAGAATGCCTTACCTCCCTGTGTAAAATGCACAAATCCCCGATTATCTCTTCTTTAAGCACTGAACTGCTTTTCTTCAAGACTTGGGCTTGATTTTACAAAAAGCTCCCATCCCATCACTTCCACACATCCTCTCTGTCTTAATTTCCAGCCTTTTCTGTCTCTGCTCTTTTGTAATCAGGGAACAAAGAGGCACAATTTCTATACAGATGGTAGGAAAACTGAAAGGTACAGCAAACTAAGAAAGAAAATTCAAATATATTCTATAGACTATGCCTATATATAACTATTATAATTTTGATATCTTTTTTTTAGTCTTTTTTTCCTCAGCATTTCCCAACATAACTGAGTTCATTTTTTAATGAAATATGAATAAACCAATTTTAGTTTTATTGTTTTTTAAACCCATAAGATGCACTTTTTTTTTTTTTGACTGAATTGAAGTGGATATTTACTGTTGTGATTTGTTTTTTGATGACTCTTTTAAGAATCCTGCTTTCCTTCAAACAAAATGTTTATATTTCTTTGTTTTTGTTTAGGATGTGAGAATAAAATTAGCCTTAAATTTCTCATAAATTTAGTGTAATTTAGAAAGACAACTTAGGAGGATGAGAAAAATAAATCATAGGAAAGAGAATTATGATACCAGCTTAAAAATATTATTCGTAAATTCTTGTTATTTGAACAAATTATCTATGGAATATCACAAAAACTATACAAGTCATAGCTCATTTTATTAACTTTCGAAAAGATAATAAAAGCAGAAAGCAGCCAAAAGGAAAGAAAAAAATTGGCTTTTGATAGTCTATTTGAGATCTATCCATTTATAAAGCTTCCAATAGGTTATAAGAAATTTTCAATTTAAAGGAAATAAGATAATAGGAATTTTAAAAATTGGAAGAATGCACTGAACAGGCAAATGTAATAAATTAAGTGAATATATTTATTACATTTGTCTGTTAAAGGATTCTAATTTAAAGTCAATGATTAAATTTACATTGACTTTAATAAATATTAACACACATTTGAGAAATGTTAAACGATACAAAGTGAAGTATTTCTACATAAAAGGATGCATGAATATAATAGATCTCAATATTTATATTTTAATTGATTTTTTAGGAAAATGTAGTTTGACAAAATGTCCACTAGACTATATTTGAGACATAAAATATCACTAAAATTTTAAAGATGTCTACTGAATTAAAAATGCATATATACTACTTGATTTATACCCACTTGCCTTTCCTGATCCTTCTCTTCTTATTATGTCTTTATATTTTTCCCATCCATGAACAAATTGTTTATTATATACCTAGAAATGTACACAAAGGAACAGGAGTCCATGGTTTGATCTGGGTCAATATTTATTGGAGGAAGCTAACTGTTGCCCTCTAGGGCCAGAGAGATATCTTAATAGTCTCTCCTTATAATGCTAACTCTGAGCAACATAGCTTCCTGTTGAATCTGTAGGATGAATTAATCACAAAATTATCCTTTTGTAATGGAGGAATGTAATTTACTATCATTGTATATAAATTAATTTCATTTTAGAGAGGACATCTGCCCCAATATAGTATTTTCTATTTTAATTATTTAGAATTGAGACTGAGTATTGGTTTTACCAGTTAGATTAACAAGAAGTAAATAATAAAAAGTAGGAAAAATAATCACAAAATATCTTTATGTTAATATTAGTGTATATAAACATTTCACTTAATTAATTTTTAAAAGTCACTTGTATGATTTTTAGATACACACCCTCAGTACTTTATATTCAGTCTTCCAAACTGTGAGTATAAGCCAACTGGAAGAAAGTTGTTGGCCTGTTAGACACACAATTCTCAGATCAAGACCCGTGTTACCTCTTTCATGAATTCTAGATCTTACCATGTTGAGTTCTGAATGATCTGCAATAGGCATTGTTTACTCTTTGGTGTGGCTGCCTCTCTCTCTCTCTCTTTTTTTTTATATCAGTTGTTTATATATTTTGGACCCATAAGGCCTGATCAAACTTTGCCTATGACAGTTCTGGAACTGCATTATACAGGTCAGAATCAGATTCTACAGTATTAGGAAATTCCAAATTACAGTGGTTAAAACAAGAGAGAATTTTGTTTACTTTCATGTAAGATTCTGCAGGGGTTCAGTTCGAGGCTGAGATGGTGCTGTTTTACAAAGCACCTAACTACGTTCATCTCACCACCCTGTCATTGCTACTATAGGGTCTACATTCTCACGGCCCAGCATGGTGAGCCATGAGAATGTAGACAGCATTCTCTTTTTAGGCAGCAGGAGGAGCAAAGGAATGAAGAACGGGAACATACAGTGCACAAATAGAGTTAACTCCTTAAAATTAAGCAGCTAGAATGACAAATATTCATTGCATATTCAAGAATGACAATTCATCTGTTAATTAATCAACATCAGTGTTAAATGGATACCTCTATGTATTTCCTCTAGATAAAACTTAGCCCCATGGTCTCATCAAGAGGCAACAGACTGGGGAATGTAACCCTGTACTCTAGGTGGCCCAGTACAGCAACAAGCCTCCCATTATGGAAGAAAAGGGAGTATGAATAAGTGGGTTGATCAAGTGCTTCAGAGAAGCAAAGCAGATCACATTCCTTAGAAGCAGAGCTCCAGACAGGTGTCTGTGAGCACGTGGTTGTTACTGGGAATGGTCTCAGGAGAAACACGTGAGACATGAAGTGAACATACAGGGAAGCGGGAAGGTGCCACAGAAAATGTGCTTCTCCTGCAGCCAGATCACATAGGGATTTTCATCACAAAATCTATCCCACCTGTGACAAAGAAAGACTCCCACTTCAGCCATTCAGTGGTCATGGACCACTGCTTTTCTCTCTCTCTTTCATTAATAAGAAATGTATTAGCTTTCTCACATTTGGTATACTGTAAGGGAGGGGAGGTGGGAAGATTAGGAAGGGTGAGATGTGTGTTGTGGAGGATGAGTTCTTTTGTTCCTTTTTACTATAAAATCATAGAGCCTGATAGAAATTTGAGAAGACATACCATGGTCATTTCCAGTGTACCCGAACTTTATAGATCCCTGTATAATCACAAGAACGATCTATTTAGACAGTACCTTCACATATGGACTTCTGAACACTCCTCTGTAAGAGTTCAACAAAGGCTTCTGGCAAGGAGATTCTGAAACTACTGATGATCCTTTGGGAAAAATAAATATACTTGGGTATATGGGGTGTCGGTCCACTTCCTTTTCTCCTCTTTTTCCTTCTTCTCCTCTTCCTTCATGCTTATTTGTCTCTTCGGTGATGCGAACTGAAAAGGAAGAACTCAAATGGATTATAACTTTTTTTTCCCTCAAAACAAAATAAAAGAATACGGCTCTTGTCCATAAGGCCATCAAAAACCAGTAGGAACATTTGGTGCAATCAATCTATTACAAACCAATTTTATAGCGATATAATGAGATCTAATTGCTGCTTTATTAGTCTAGCTAATATTAAAAGTGTCAGTAATTGCTTTGCATTTAAGTTGGTTTTCCAATTTAAATTGCATGTCCAATACATTACCATTAACTTATGTCCTTCTTTTATTTAATAGATTTTTTCCCCTTTCTAGTCCACATTTATAGAATTTTCCCTTTCTGCCTAGTTGAAATGGGGAAAAGAGAGAAATAAGAATAAATGAAAGATTTTAAAGTGAATATTTGTATTTCTGGCATGCTATAATGTATCTTTGAATATTAAAAATATCTGAGATGTTTATCTGGCCATTACTCCAACTATTTGCCATAGGGAAGCTGAGTAAACTTTTTTTTTTTTTTTGCAGAGTATAGAAAATGCTGTTAATAATCGAAACAACTAGTTTAGACATTTCCAATTCACTTTATTCAACCATATTAATAGATCAAAGAAATGTCTAATGAAGTAACTCATTGATTGGCTACTGGGGAAATTAAAAAAGATAAGAAGGAATCAAACAGATCATTAGACAGTTATTTTAAACTGCTGTAGAAATATAGCCCGTGTCCTGAGTAGTAATCACTGGCTTCTGTGACCATGTCCTCTGGAAAAATCTCTGTTTTCAAAAAACAGTGTGTCCCTAATTCTTTCTTAGTCCCTACCTACCTTGAGGTAAACAAAATAAAGTTTCCATGGAAATCAGTAGGAGCTTAGCATTAATCGTGGGAAACATTCTGTGTTTCATGGGTAATTTAATGAATCTGAATTTTCACATCAAGGACTAAATAAAAAGCAATTGTATTTCAGTTTTATCCTTCTATCTTGAAAATGTATATGTTTTTTCTCATTTTATGATAATTTTTAAATGGATTGAATTTTGGCAAAATTTTTATCCTACTTGTTACCTGCAATGTCAAAAATTCTTCCTGCTTTTATCTCAGTTCACCTTCCCAGTATACCCACATTGGCTACATCATGATTTCTGGAGTCAGACACCCTAGATTAATATCCTGGCTCCTCTTCTTAGCTGTGTAATGTAGGGTAAGTTACTTAATCATTCTGTGTTTCAGTTTTCTCATTTGTCAAATGGGGATACCAATAGAAACACTTCTTAAGGCTGCTTTGAAATTTGGATGAAATACAAAATAAGCACTCTCTATATATGAAAGGCTTTTATTAATATTATTACTTTAAAACAAAATGTTAGTGAATTTAAAAAAATTCATAAGACATTTTAATAATATCTCTACAAAAACATTGCAGGATAGTTTTTTGTTTGTTTGTTTGTTTGCTTGTTTGTTTTGAGACAGAGTTTCAGTTTGTCACCCTTGATAGAGTGCTGTGGCATCATAGCTCACTTTAACCTTTAACTCTCAGGCTCAAGGGATTCTCTTGCCTCAGCCTCCCAAATAGCTGGGACTATAGGCACATGCCACGATGCCCAACTATGCAGGATAATTTTTACCTGGTGCAGGTTAACCATTATTTTTGCGCCATGTATTTTGCCTGGAATATGTATATAAGAGAACTTCGATGAATATTTATTCATTCTGAATGAATGAATATTCAGACCTAAGATGAGATTTGTTAAAAGAAGCTGGCATACCTTAAAAGAATCTGTAAATGTGATCTTATTTGAAGGGTGGTGCCTGTGGCTCAAAAGAGTAGGGTGCTGGCCCCATATCCCAGAGCTGGTGAGTTCAAACCCAGCCCTGGCCCCCCCAAATAAAAAATGCGATCTTATTTGAAAATAGGGTTTTTGGAGATGTAATCAAATTAGATTTCGCAGATGAAATAGATCATTCAAGCCAGAGCCATCTTTGACACCTGTTTTCATCTCAGGAGCCCTCTTTTAATTCATCACTAAGGACTTCTGATGTCAGCAGAAATTGTTTTTCTAATTCAGAAGTTACCAATTCACATATATAAAGAGGACAAGTATAAGATAATAAGGAGGGAAGGGTACTGAGGTGGAATAAAATAAATATGTGAGTTCTCAAGAAAAAGCCGCTGCTATGAAGCTCTTATCAATTTTGCTGAGAAAGAATTTGGCACAATGTTGTCAGGACTTCTGTTGATTTAAGAAAAACTAGAAATCTGGAGGAGCATCAACATTTCCTTGGGTTTTAATCATTGTCTGGGCCAGAAGAAACCCAAACAAACAAAAAGTGCAATGAAGAAAATTCATTCCTATGAGCAGCAGGTTCGAGGCTTCTTGCTAATGCCTTCCTCTCTCCTCTGGGCCAGGAGGTCAGTTCAGTCCCCCAAGCATCTGTCTGTCCCCTTGTGACCTGTGTCTCCACCCCATCATGTTCATTACCCACCGTGCTCATTAATCAAGCTCAGGGCATTTGCTTCCAAAAGTTCTTGGAGATCCTCCACCTTGCATCCTGAATGCTTTTTTTTTTTTTTTTTTTTTTTGAGACACAGCCTCAAGCTGTCCCCCTGGGTAGAGTGCCGTGGCATTACAGCTCACAGCAACCTCCAACTCCTGGGCTCAAGCGCGTCTCCTGCCTCTGCCTCCCAAGTAGCTGGGACCACAGGCACCCGCCACAATGCCCGGCTATTTTTTGGTTGCAGCCGTCATTGTTGTTTGGCGGGTCTGGGCTGGGGATTCAAACCCGCCACCTTAGGTGTATGTGGCTGGCGCCTTAGCCAGTTGAGCTATAGGCGCCGAGCCCCTGAATGCTTTTTTAACATACCAATTCAACCAGGTCATTTCCTTCATTAGACCCTTCAGAAACAGCCCATTTCTCTCAGGATGTAAACCAAGTCCGACCACATCCCACAAGGCCTGCCTCCCTGGCCAACCCCCTCTCTCTGCATACAGCCTTGCCTCATTTCCTTTCCGTTTCTGGAGCTTTATGCATGCTAATTCCAAGAACTCCTCTTATTTCCTCCCTTGGTTAAATAGTGCCCTCCCCAAACTGATATCCACCTGCAACCTGTAAATGTGACCTTATTTGAAAATAGGGTCTTGCAGATGTAATCAAGTTAACAAGGGGTCCTATCCCAAATCCGGTGTTGTCCCTATGGGAAGAGAAATATTTGGACACAGAGACACACACAGGTAGAATCTCGCATGAAGATGGAGTTTGCCAAAAGACCAAAGAATGCTACTGAGTGCCTGCAACCACCTGAATCTAGGAGAGTGAAGTGGAACAATTCTTCCCCTCCCTCCCAAGACGGAGCCACTGTTGCCGACATTTTGATTTCAGAGTTTTGGCCCCCAGAACTGTAAGAGAATAAATTTCTCCTCCCTCCTTTCCTCCCTCTCTTCCTTCCTTTCTTCCTCTCACCATCTCGCCCTGGGTAGGGTACCATGGTGTCCTAGCTCACAGCAATCTCAAAGTAACCTCTAGCTAAAAGCAACCTCTCTTGGACCCAAGAGATCCTCTTTTCTCAGCCTCCAGGACAGCTGAGACTACAGGAGCCTGCCACAACACCCGGCTTGTCTTGTCTCTACTAAAAGTAAAAAATAAAAAAAAAGAATACATTTGTATTGTTTTAAGCCTCCAAGTTTGCGGTCATTTTTTTCTTTTACTCTGGCCACCAGAAATTTACACCATCTCCCAAGTCTTCTTGTCCCCCATTTCTCTGTTCATTTCCTCAGAGCAGCCTTTTCAGATCCTCCCTGAGATAGGGTATAGGCTTCATACAGTAAAAGAAGCAATTGCAGAGGGGTATGCAGTGTAGTCATTTATTTGGGTCTATCTGGAAGAATACTTGATTTCAATTAGTATCAAGTACTAAGTTTCCAACTCCCAAAGTCACGCAGACACCCTGCTTGCTTTGTTCACCTTTACATCGCCTGAGCATTCAGTGAATAAATTAAATGGAAGAAGTGGATTGGACGTGGGCGGCAAAAGAAGAATCAGAACGGGTGTACAGTTAATTTCCCAGTTACAGTTGTTTAATTGCTGTACATCTTTGAATAAGTCTCTTCCTCTCTCTGGACATCTGTTTTCTTACTTATGAAATGAGTGGACTAGATTATTTCTGAGGCCGGAAGCAATTCTAATATCCCATAGGTCTGTGATTTCTTCCACTGAAAATTCTTCCTGAGACATTAGACACAGATCTGTGGTTGGCTCGTGATCCTGTGAAAAATAGGTCAGATTCAAGACTATTTTATGTAAATTTATAGTCACTATCACTGAACCATTCGTTGTGATGTGAACGTGGTAAAGGATAACAATAAACGTGTGTTTACACAGTGTATTCACAAAGCCCAGCTCTGTGCCTGGTAATTTTGGGTACTCAATAACGTTTGTTAAAATATTGCAGGTGGGGACTAAATTTATATGTGGAATGAAGACTCTTTGGAACAACACGGTATGGTCAGATTAAAACATAAGTTCACTCTTACCCCAAATAGTGGCGACTAAAACCAATATGAGAGTTTAGAAGATCAATATTTTTCATTTTTTTCTTATTCTGGTCTTCTAAATGCCTTTATCATTGAAAAGTTCACAGGAAAAAAAATCAAGGAAAGGTAACACATAAACCAGATGTCTAAGATGATTAGATTTATTCCACAGCAACTCCATCCTGAGCTGAGTCCTTGGAGCCTGTTAATGGACAGGATCTAGAAAGAAAACAGATTTTTTTTTTTTTTTTGAAGTTACTCAACTTCATGGAGGAATTTAAAAGCACCCACTTTGGGGCTTTTTCTTCTTTTTTCCCTGTCTGGTCTGGTCCTGAATCTCCATCTAACACGCTGTGATGCTGGTAATTTGTTGACTATCGTGTGGATCTTCAGCCCTGAGTGAAGCTTTATATTTTGCACATGTTGTGTAGTAATTGGGGATTTGTATTTTCCACGGGGAAATTCATCTAAGTAGTGAGATTTGTTTCTTTTTTATAAGAGCTTTTTTAAAAAATCCTGGCTCGGCTGTTGTGATCTCTGACTGGTTTCTTTAAGGGATGACCTGTGTCCCCCCAGTATGGTCATTATAATTCCTAATGCTGATTATTTCTTGCCTTGGGCAGGGGATGCCGGGGTCCCACTTTGTAGAGAGAAGCATTTGGGGGCCACCAAGAAAGTTAAGTGCCGGCTTTTACATAATACCCCCAACCTGAAATAAATTAACTGATCTTCTCTGTAATATAGATTATTAAGCACAAAATGTCCAATTTCCTTAAGTACTGAGTTTGGCAGTTGATATCTTTGACATTTCACTTTGACACTCATTTTTATTCCACAGGTACATCCTCATTCTTTCAAACATTTTGGCTTGTGATTATCTTTCAAAAAATTTTTGTAAGAGCAATTTTTGTGAAACCATGAGTAAGTCAAAATTTCATGTTATTTCCAAATGTGCATTCCTTTGTGGAGCCAGTACAGCACAAACACCTTGAAATATCAATGAAGTATTTGGGGAGGATGTGACTAATGAATGTACATCATGGTTTGACAAGTTCCATTCTGGTGATTTTAATCTTGAAATGAGCCACCTGGGCGACTTGAGACCACGGTGGATAATGATGAGCTGAAATCTGTAATGAAAGCAAATTCATTTTAGCCTACACAGGAATTAGCAGCAAGATTTGACAATACCATTCCAATAATGTTGGACTATTTGAAACAAATTGGCAGGGTAAAGAAGTTGGATAGATGGGCTCTGCACAAATTAAATGAGCATCGGAAGAGAAGTCGTCTTAAAGCTTGCCTTTATTTGCTGTTACCATGTAAAGGCCAACCATTTCTACAGAATATTATTATGTGTGATGAAAAATTGATTCTTTGTGACAGTTGCAAGCATTCAGCACAAGGGGTGGATAAAGATGAAGTGTTGAAACACAGCCCAAAACAAGATTCATCAAAAAAAGTTAATGGTGGTTCTGTGCTGGTATTATTCACCATAACTGCAGGAGAGCTGGTCAGTGGATTATAGCAGATGTCTACTGCAACCAATTGAGGGAAATTATGAAATGCTTGCAATTAAGCAGCCAAGATCGGTCAGCAGAGACAGGCCAATCCTCTCGCCAGACAACACTTAACCACATGTTGTACAAACGACGCTGCTCAAACTGCAGAAGCTGGACTTGGAAACTCTCTCATCCACCATATTCACCAGACCTTGCACCCACTGATTATCATTTCTTCCAGGCTTTGGACCCTTCTTGCAAGGAAAAATATTCAATTCTGTTGAAAACACCTTTCACAACTTTAGCACCCCTTGCTCTCCAGGCTTCTTTGCTTCTGGTACACACAAACTACTGCTAAGATGGCAAAACTGAACTGTGTGGGTAGTTTCAGTGTATGCTTTGGCTAATTGCACTGTTTCTTGTTTGAGATATAATAAACTAAACTTTTGATTCAAAATCGGACATTTCATATTTCATAATATACTTAGAGAAAATTAAATATTTATACAATTATTTGTGTTATGTTTATCTTTCATGCTAAAATTATGACTTCTTAAAAGGAGTATGGTTTGTTAAGAATGCCATGTGTCCAGATATTTGGAGAAAGAAAGAATCCATATACCACTCTTGGTTCAAATTTCAGAATCCTTTTCTTGGCTAGGGGAGGTTCTCATTTGAGGACCCACTTTGCCCCCAGAAGGGGAACCTGAAATAAAGGTCATGTGCAGGTGATTTATTTAAAAATCGATATCACCAAACAGGTGAAGAGCAGAATGGAGAGAGGAAGGGAAGACAATCCAGGCCTTCATTACTGGGCTGACCACGTGAATTTCTGGTGTTCATTGCCGCTGAGGCCTTCCAAGTACTGTAGAATACCTTTCACATTTGTCTGTACCTTAAGTTTTAGTGTCTTGTCATTTAGAATTGTGCATGTGCAATGCCCAGTGGGTGCCAACAAGCATCCACATTGTGGAGTACAGGAGCACTGGATGGGAGTGAGGTAGAAATAAGTAAGTACCGTCAGTGTGCGCCTGGGAGAAGTTTGTACAGAACCACCGGAACTGAGAGAATGTGGGCAGTGCTTAAGAACTTGGTCTATGATAATAGTCAGTCTTTTTTTTTCAGTCAAGAGTCATGTTGGCATAGAAACTAGACCATATATGGCCTGGGAGGAAGCTAGTTGTCATGTCTGTATGGCACACACTGAGTTATCCTGCGTCTCTGTTAACCACCAAATGATTAATTCAGTTTAATAAACCAGTTTATTAGGATGGTCTTGTCAGCCAACTGTGGGACTGGAATTTCTCAGTTTTATAGCTTCCATAGACCCCCCAAGTAGAGAGAGGATGCCCAGTGATATGCTGATAAATACTTATCAGCACTTAACAATCAGCTCCCTAGGGGAAAAATAAAAGCCTGATTTGTAGTATTTGCCAAGTTCCGTGCTATAAATATTCTCACCATGGCCAGTTTCAAGCCATCAACATGATGTCACTTAATGCAAAGTTGGGAAGAAATGTGCACGATCTGCTCTCTGTATCCCAAGTGTTGAGAGCAAAATACTTGTCAACTCCAGTGTGCCAGTGGGGCTGCCCTGCATGCACAGGTAATTACAACAAGAGATTCTATAGCAAAGTGGTTAAGATAATAGGATTTAAAAACTGAATGCCAAATTGTAAAAACTGACTCTATTACTTGTGCAATTTTGCAATATCTTCTCTATGCCTCAATTTTCTTTCTCTAAAATGAGCATAATAAAAGCACCGTCTCCAGCTTGCTGTGAAGATTGAGATTATCCATGCAAATGATTAGCCACTTATTACCTGGTAGCCAGCTCATGATAAGAATAGGAAGGTGACCCAGGTGGTGAGAGAGGCAGCGCGGGGCATATGTGAGTTAGGAAGTAATGAAAGGAGTTTAAATGAAATTTTGTGCTTTAAAAATATATATTAAAAGCAACTGAGCACAGCGTCAGAATATTGCAACTTGGCTCATTCATTTTACCTGCACTGGGCATAACATAAAATCAAGAGTTCATTTTCGAAAACAATTCTCATGTGGCAAAGTGGCTAATAAAAACTCTTAGTCAATTTATAGGAATATTAATAATAAAGTATATGCTATAATCAAATCAAGATATAATTTTTCTATGAGCTATCTTCTGATGAACTGGATATTACTTTGTTCTGAGGAAATTTGGTAAGGATTTTATGGTTGTGTCCACAAAATTTTTGTCACGAACACAGAATAAGGGCTCCAGAATAAGGGCTCCCCCTCCAAAAAGTTTATGTAGTAGTGAAACTATTTAGTAACCACATTTCCATTTTAACAGTTGGTTTACTAATTTTAACATATGTATTTATTAATACTTTTATAAACATTTTTAATACAGGCAATATTTCCTAGTATCTGGCAGCTGTTGTACTGTATGAACTTAGATTAAGAAAATTACACTTTCTTCAAAATGTTCTTCTCTATGGAGACTTTTCAGTACTAGGATTGCAGGTGTGACCCACCACGCCCAGCCAAAAGTCTACAGACCTTTAATTGAGTGATCTTTTCCCCCTAAACAATTTGACAATTATTTTAGCCCCTGCCAGCCTCATTCTCTTTTTTCATGACAACTAGAAGCCTTAATTCAATCTTTGATTTCTCCACATCCTTTACAGTTAATCTCTATAACCAATTCTGTAGATCTTATATATCATTTTCCCCATAAACTTATAATTATAAATGAAAAAATACATGTAAAGGTTTAGAACAGTCCCTGACCTACTGTAGGCTAGCTAGCTTTCTCTCTTCTATCTATTTATCCATCCATCTCTATTATTATAATCACACCCTTATAATGTCTCCTGCAAGCAGTGCTCTGTGCTTCCTCAGAGTTCCAGCCCTTTCCTTTTCAGGCTAGAGTACTTCATGAACTTTACAACTCCTACACTTCCCTATACTTCTGGTGCTCCTACAGACTTAGGGTAAAATAAGAATTCAGCGTTTTCTGCCATGTACCCCAAACTGACATTTTGGCCCATCTCCCATGATGTGACCTGTCAACTAATTCTCAAGATCATTACTTTCAGCTCTTGTCATTTTTTTCCTGAGAAGTTTAACATGATGCCTTAAAAACAAAATAGAGGAAATGCCCAGATGAATCAGAGAGAGAGAAAAAGGAAGACTAAAGAAATACTAAGGAACATGACAGTTTCAGTCCCCACAATTCATTTGCTGAATGGGTGTGAAATATCTTGGGGAATCTCATGTCTACGGGAACCAATTTCTTTTGATTGATCTTTTGTTCAAGATACAAGACATGACACACAAGAAAATAAAAGAAGCAAACTTGTGTGGCGACTGGGAAAAGGGTCTAGGCGTTCAAATACAAGGTTCCCTCCACTCATATGCCCCCCATGCAGGGAGGGAGACTGCAAAAATGAGTTGCCATCAATTGAAAAGACCTTGGTTATATCTTATAATTAAATGCAAGCTTATTCAGTCTACTTCCTTATTCAAAAATAAAAATTTAGCAACAATTCAAGTGGAATCGTTTTTAAAAAAAAAAACAACTGTTGCTTTTAATTGTTGTTTTCCTGACAGCAGTGCATTCAAATATTTTAAAATTGACATAAATTTCACTATTGTAACCTATAAAAAAGGGACCCTAAATATCATGAAGCTGTAATGAATAAGTAAACCTTCTGATATTCTCATCATAGTAAATTATTTCAAGTTTTGGAAGACAGTTGGAGTGACTTTACTTCCTGTTGTATGCATTCTATATAGATAAGTTCACCTTATAGAAAAATGATGTTGAGCACCCCTAATTTTGAGACAGGTTAAGAAATTTAGTGAATGCACTTGAATACTTAGAAATTCTTGAGTAGAGAGAACATAATGTTGTGTAGGCACTAATGACCAGCCAGCCTACACACACATACATGCCAAAAGTGGAAAAATTGGAAGGACTTTTTAGGTTTATGGGAATATACATATTAAAACTGGCGGGAGGCTTAAGAGAATAGAGATGTGTCTGTTATTCTTATAAGAAGGTGCAGTTTGTGTTTCGGTGGCCAGTACTTGGCTTTTGGTTAGTCCCAGTTTCTGCCCCAGAGTAAAACCATATTGAAGAAAACGACCCTCTTACCTTAAAGGTTACTATTGCTTAACAGATTGCAGATTTTTAACCTGGGGCCACAGCGTGAGCTGGAAGACGATTTCAAAACCTGAGCCCAACAACACAATCAGCTCTGTTATGTGACTTGTTTCATGTTACATCCATGTTACATGAGCCCTGCTTCTGACACATTTGTTTTCAAGGGATTTATGTGTTTGCTTTCTTTATTCGCCCTCAGAGAAGATGCATGTTTCTGGGAAACAGTTATTGTTGTTGTTTTCCTTTCCCTCACTTTTAAAAATACAGATCAATTTGAAGCAATTTGTTTTGTGGGTATCATCATAATACTTATTAACTTTGAATTGCTGAAGGCCAATTAGTGTTCAGAATACTTAAAAACTCAGCTTATAGAGTCATTCTCTTTTCAGGAAAGGATGTAGGTGCTTTAGAAAAAGGTACAATTGATAAAAAGTATTGTGTTCATAAGTATATGCAAGTGGGTATGGCATACACTAAATTATCTCTTAATATGTCTGTCTTCCCCCATCACACTGAGCTCCTTGCTAGCAGAATCCATTTATTGTTGATTTTTGTATTTTCAGACCTCACCTAGTACATAATGAGTGCTCAATAAATGTGGGACGGGATAAAGTAAATTTGAATTGTTTGACTTTCCCTTTGGGCTTTCAGGAGTACAGTAGCAGATGTGTTCATAGGTGGCATCTTTTCCTGTTTAATAACATCTACTCCAAAAAGTTATAGCAAAGGTGATATCATTAAGCAGGGCTCCCTTTTATAGGCATTAACAGGTGAGTCCCAAGCCCTTCAACACCTAAAGATGGGAAGTGCTATAAGAATAGGGTGTGTGGCTTCCCAGAAAATGTTAGCTTGCCAACAATACGACCTAGAACCAAAGTGAGGCAGTCTTACCACAGGCACGCCTAATGCATATCTAAAAGAAGGGATGATCTAGGGCCATTTGGGCTCCTGGAAGTTACTTGAGAAGTAACTTTGCTTACTCATTAATTGAGAATGGTACTAGGAACTGGGGAAGACATAAAGAAAGATAAAGATGTGGCCCCCGCCCTCAAGAGGTCCACAGTTCACTGCAAAACATAGTAATTCTTTGGTTTTACCAATGCTGTGAAATATTTTTAATGTAATTATTGGCACACATTGGGCATGACACATAATGTGCATGGAGTTTGCACAGGGTACAAAGCATTTGGTGTTTGTTTATGTTTTTATTCAGTACCTACAATGCACTTGGCACTGGAGGAATAAAGATGAAGACGTGGTATTTGCCTCTGAGGACTCATAATGTGTCAGTACTGTTAGGGGAATGCGCTGAAGGTCTATAAAATACTACTATGGAAGGTGGTCTGAACAGAGAGGTGGTTAAGAGAGGTCAATGCTGGAATTGGACCTTTCTAAACACTATGGGCCAAATATTTTGATTTGTTCCTAAAAAAGAGAACTAATATAATTGTTTGTTTAAAAGAGTCTTCATATGGGGAGGGAAAACCATTTCAACACCACTAGTCATTAGCTGTATGACCTTGGATAAGATCTCCTGACCTCAGATTTTAACTTGAGCTGTAAGAGCACTAAGACATCTTAGCATTCTGATAATCGGCCAACTTATTAGTAAGGATTCTCCAGAGAAACAGAACAAATACAATATATAGTAGAACCTCTGTAAGTTGACCACCCAAGAACTGTAAGAAGTTGGTCAATATACAGATGTGTTCAGCCTAATGAACTAGGCCTCCTATCCTGATACATACGTATGGTACATATGAAAATTATGTCAAGTTAAAGAGGTGGTCAACTATGGAGGTTCTACTATATGTAGATCAATGAGGGGCTTCATGAAGACTGGCTCATGTGATCTGGGAGGCTGAGAAGTCTCACTATATGTCATCTGCAAGCTGGAGATACAGGAAATCTGAGAGTGTAATTAGTCCAAGTACAAAGCCCCTAGAACCAAGGAAGCCTCAGTTGTAAGTCCCAGAGTCCGTACAGCAGCCTGAGAACCTGGAGTTCTGATGCCCAAGGGCAGGAGAAGATGAATGTTCCAGCTCTAGAAGAGACAGAATTTGATCTTCCTCTGCCTTTTGTTGCATTCAGCCCCTCTACAGCTTGGATAATGCCCCTACATAGATGAGGGCAAATCTTTACTCAGTCTGCTGATAAAATGCCAATATTTTCTGGAAACTCCCTCACAGACACACCCAGAAATAATGCTTTACTAACTGTCCCAACTTGACCTACCTCAGTCAAGTTGACACATAAAATTAACCATCATAGCCAATATGCAGGTGTGCATAGTAAAATACCTCTAGAACCATACAGTACAAAATACAATCAAATCCTAGAATGAGGCTCAGATCCTAGAGTGAAGCTGACTCAGAATCGCAGAGGACATTTTTGATGGAAGGAAGTCAAGTTGAACTTACGAAATCCAAAAAGAACATGTTAATTCAAGTGTATTACTCTTTATACTTTCCTGATGAGATACTATTCAGTTGTTGTTAGGGTTCTATGTTTTACAAATTTTTATTAGCTATGAATCAACATTTAGTGATTTCCATTTAGAGGTTTTGAAAGCATGACAATACTGATGTCACTAAACTGTCTGGGGAATCGTATTTTTGACACACATGGTCAATTATCTCTGTTACAGGCATGACCTGGTGAAACATTTAGCATCATGCTGTAGGTAACTGAAGCTGGGTAAAGAAAGTTAGCAGTGCCAAGGGGAGGGCATTTTCTTCTTCCTGAGAACTGTCTTTTCTTTTTTTCTCCTTTACTTAGAGCAACAGAAGTTTGGTAGATTACTTAGTACAAATGAAGTTTTCCTGTACTAAACCTTCATTTCATTGACTCCCCACACTATATAAAAATGGTCCTGTATTGGGTCCTTGTTTTAGTATCTAAAGGCTTTTCAGTGGAATTAACTTGAAGCCAAGAGTTTAAGACCATCTTAAGCAGCTTAGTGAAACCTTCATCTCTACAAAACGTAAATAAATAAAAATTAACCAGGAGGTGGTTCATGCCTATAGTCCTAGATACTTGAAGGCTGAGCCAGGAGGACCACTTAAGGAGGAATTTGAGTTTGCAGTGAGTTATGATTGTGTGATTGAACTCCAGCTGAGGCACAGAGTGGGACCCTGTCTCAAAATAAATAATAGATAGATAGATATAAGGATAGATATGTAAAAATAAAGGCTCCACATATTACTATTAATCACTGAAAAAAAAAATTTCCTCTCACTCTACCTTCTTTTTTTTTTTTGCAGTTTTTGGCTGGGGCTGGGTTGGAACCCACCACCTCTAGTATATGTGGGGCACTGGCCCCACTTCTTGAGCCACAGGCACTGCCCATATACCTTCTTTAAGCATGTGCTTCAAGTCTTTTCTACCATCTCTTCAAAAAGAAAAAGAAAAAGTAGTGGATTTTTATTTTATCAAGATTTGAAAATATCTCCGATACTTGTCTGGTATAACTATGCTAACCTAGCATAGGAACTCTGTCTCAAAGGATATTAAGGGCAGTGGGTGGCATGTACATGCTGCAAAACTCTGCTTACTCACATCTCCTTAGTCAGTTGCTCCAAAATTTTGTCAAGGATTGAGGCAAATTGACTGATTTCATGTTCCAAAATAAAGTTGCTCTTCTCTGTGAAAACTGGGTCAATATATGACTATTTCTAGTTTATGAGTATCATAGGTACAATAGAATTATTGATATAATTCACACATATTTTTAGGACCTCACAGGTACAATAGAATTATTGATATAATTCACACACATTTTTAGGACTTCATGTGAACATTATAGTGTTTGGGCACTCTGTCACTTGGCCTCTGACTATGAGAGGGTGAGTATTAAAAATGCCTGTAGTTGATCATCAGCAAACTTAGTCCTTTGTTCCAGGTATCTTTACCTACACTGAGCCAATGGCCCCATTTTCTCTTTCTTTGCTTACTTCCCTCCCTTCTCACTGTCTTCCCTCCCCCCACCCCCAATTTCTCACCTGTCTGATGAAAAGCATTCTTCTTCATGTTTCTGCTGAAGCATCTTCTCTTCATTTATTCCAAGGATATGTTGCACAATTCCCCATGTGGGCCCACTTACACTCTCTGCATACAGACAACATAGACTTGTTCATGGCTTTTCAGTCCAATTTGTTTATGTTTTATGCCTCAGTCCATTGCCCAGCTCATTGTACTTAATGATGTCAGTAACCATGTCTTTCTACTGAGAGTTTCAGTCTCTAACACATTGGAGCTGATACAGATTATTAAATAAAATAAGTAGAAATGGGCCTGAACTTGCATGTATTAGATATCCAGAGAATATTATTATCTAGACACTGTGTGTTTTTTCTTTCTCTTTGTCTTAGTACATAAAAGTAGCATATCCTTTTCAAGGTAGAGTGGTAAATGATATCAAGACCTGACAATAAGTTAATGAGGTTGTATGTTAAACTACATATAGGGGATGTTTGACCAAACGAACATCATCTGCTCCCCAGCAATCATCTTGGAAAATCAAACAGTTGGCATGAAGTTGTTACCATCGCTCAAAACAAGAGTTGTGGAACTTCTTTGCAAAACTGCTTTTCCAGTCATTTTTGAATATCTTCCACATGGCAAATCTTTGTTTTCTGAGGTTGACTTAGATTTCTGAAAATAGCCAAAACTTTCTGGGAGCCAAGATTGGCAGAAGAAGTGAATACTTAAGCTGTGTAATGTCATTTCTGGTTATATTAGTATACTGTGCCTCAGGAGAACGGTGCCTTATATAATTGTGAATTGCCTCTGGGGAAAGAATGAGAATACTAATGCAACAGCTGGCCTGCTTCCTCTTCTCTTCAGAATTCCATCCTGTGTGGTCTGTGGTGTGTTGACCTATTTCTACACTGTTAATAAATGATTACTTTTCAAATTGTTTTTTTAATAACAGGTCTTATTCATCTAGGTCTGCTCTTCATAATGCCCACTATGAAATACAAAAGTCTTGTTCTTCTTATAAGTCATGAGGGTGGACTCTAGAACTAGTTTTGCCATTTATTACCTGTGAGTTTTGGGCAAGTGTCTGAGCCTCACTTTAATTATCAGCAAAAATATATTTTATTATATCAGGCTTGTAAACCCTCCCCCCCAAATGAGTGAAAATTATATGAGAAGAAATATGTTAAGGTCTTTTTTTTGTCCCCCACTTTACTACGTATGTTATTTTGACATTGTGACTGTGGCCATTTATGGCACTGGGTTACTTTGTCTCTTTTTCTTCTCTGTCTCCCCTGATAAGGAGTTTGAACTCCTTAAGATTAAGGACCATGTTCAACTCATATCAGTGTTCACTGTTCATAGTTTGACATGTAGAAAGTATGAATAAATATGGAAATAATTATTTGATCTCTATAAAATAAAAATTTAAATTCTAAGTAAATGTGTGACTACTTTGGCATTGTTCTTGGTGACTACATATCCATGGGAGAGAAGCTAATTGTCCCCTAGTGTCCTTTCTCCCTTTCTTCCCTTTAGTACTGGAATCCTCTAAGGTTTGGTCCAAGGCATGAGTCCAATCAAGTATGCATGCTAGTGAATAGCAGAGATGACCATATCACTAATATATGGTCAATGATTTGTGAGCAGAAGTCATATGTTCAACTTCCTTAAAAGAAAGCAGTTTGCCCCTGGAGATGATGATGATGGGTAAGCTTGGAACATGTGGATGAGGACTATATCCAGGTGCTGGAGCAAAAAGGCAGAGTCCCTGAATCTCTGAATGACCTCATGGAGCACAGCAACCTACTTCCTTGGACTTGTAGCCTACATCTGGGCTGTTGTGATGTGGAGAAATACAAGTGGATCTTACTGAATACATTGCATTTTGTGGCCTCTTTATTACAGCAGCTTAAATTATATGTAATAAGTGTCCTTGAATCTATAAACTCCATTTGCAGATTCCTCTTGACACATTGGCCATCCCTTCCTTTGCATCCTTGATACCATCATTCTTCTCACTGCACCTTAAATGACCTCTCTCTTTGTCACCCCCTTATTCTTACTGAGAATGATCAATGTGTAGCCTGCAAGGTCTTGTCTTCAGCATCCTGCTCTATAACCACAAACATTCTTTGTCTGCATCAGACATTCAATCTATTGGCACTGAAATTTCTTATCAATTCTTCTGTCATCTTGGACTAACTTCCTTATTCAAGTGGGATCTCATATTCACCTCTAAAATCACTCCCTTACAGCTCCTTTTGCCTAGAAAAGCTGAAACCATGATGAATCCCAGCATTCTACCATCTTGTACTCAGGCAGCTGGATATAGCTCCAGGATAGCACAACACCACAAAATTGCACTTATCCTTTTTATATATGTCTTTCCTCAAGCCCCTTGAACTCTATGCTACAGTTTTTAGTTGAAAACATTTTTCAAAGTTTATTTAAGAAAAGCACCATATTTCATATCTTTCCACTTTTGAAATTACCAAGCTGTCTGTACTCAAACGCTACTTCTTGTTTACTATCTATAAGATACGTCTTGAATCCAGCAAAGGCCAACTAACCCCACTCCTGTGTTCAGGTTCCCAACCCATCTTACAGGCTCAGAGCCTTTCTTCTAGAGATCATCCCCAATGCGTCCTCCTCTACTGGGTCTTTCCATCAGTGTCCAAGCTTCATACTTTGTCTCCAACTTAAAAAAAATTTTTTTTCTGGATATCTACACTTCCCTCCAACTACTCTCCATTTTTTTTACTCTTCATTCACTATAAAACTTACTGAAGAAATTGTCTATAGTTAGTACACTCACTTCCTTACATCATATTTTCTTCCCAGTCCATTCAAACTGGGCTACTTTTTCTGCATCTTCACTGAGGCTGGATTAATCATAGTCACAGGTGATGTCTATCTTAGCAAATCCAACAGCTTCTCCCCTTTATATTTCACCGTCTCCCACAGCTTTCTAATCAGTTAATATCCCCTTCCTTTTAATGCCTTTTTTTCTTTTGATTCTGTGATACAACAGTTTTCTTTTTCCTGGCTATTCTTTTTCCCACTCCTTTGCTGCTTTCTCCTCCTAGACTTCCCTTCTGAGTCTTGGCACACTCCAGGTTGTGACCTTGCCTTTATTTTTCCAGATTATCCAGGAATCTGGTTGTTTCTTTCACTACTGTATGCTCAATGTCTACAACAGTACTGGGCCCATAATATACCTTGACAAGTATTTGTAAAGTTAATAGATACATTACACAGCTTCTTAGAAAAAGCGATGGGAGTAATGTTCCTCTCTTTTATTCCATGCATACATTTTTGGAATGTCTCTGGATTTTTGTCTACTGATGTCTTCCACACATGTTGGAGTCTAATAACTGTTTCTTGGAGAGGATGACTCATTGGTTGTCTTTATATTACTTTATGTACTTAGAATAAAATAAACTTAATGAACTACTGTTCCATGCATTCTTACACAAAAGCAATGGTGGGTAAAGCAACTGCCATGTGAATTTGCTTCAACTAGACAACAAATATACATATAACACTCAGTTTATTTTTCTTTTATTTCAAGTTAACGGGAGGGTACAAACAACTAGGTTACAATGTTTGTATTTGCTATGTAGAGTGGCTGGGGTAATTGCGTCCCACACCCGAGAGGTGTATAACACTCAGTTTTTAAACTTATTTCCCTTAGCACAGCCTTTTTTCTTTTTCTTTTTGGTGGTAACTTGAATTATACAGGCAACAATTCTGTGATACCTCTAAAAGAACTATAAATGCTCTCTTCCATTGTACTATATTGTACTCTGGAAGTATTGTATTTTCCATCTTTACAAAATGGAGAAAGCGAAGTTTGAAATGAAAGATGTGGTAAGTCCATGATGTTGTGACTACAGTTAGTTTAAAGTGGCCTAAGCCATTTACACAGGAAAATAACATGTTCCAATCCATTTACAGGCCTTTGTAAGTAGTCAAGTCTCCAACCCTTAAATCCACCTCATTATGCCTAGGTAGTGAAGCATAGAGGATTTTAAATTCCTACAATTATAGGCTGATAACGTACACTGACTATCCAAAGATACTTTAGGCAATGATATTCTAATGAAAGTACTTACAGCCTGTGGCCACATGTTACAGAGGTTAGGTATACCCTGAGATAGTACATTTTCTGGGTTGGGTGTACACTGTGATAGTACATCTTCTTGTACTGTCTGCTCTGAATTTGCCTAATGTATCCATAAGATCGAGGCACCAGGTAAAGATGGACAATCACCATTTTCATTGAGCGCCAGGCATTACTGATACCTCCATAAACTCAGGCCATACTATGGGTGCTTCTGGGTGTTAATTGCACAAGATAAACTAATTTTTCTCATATTTGTACCTCTAAATAGCTGTACCAAATATTTTATGTCCACAGCCTCTCCAGAGTTTCTAGCATTCATCCTTGTATATTCTAATTAATTAAAAAATAAAACACTACTGAAGATGTCTCACCACTAGAGCCATATTGATTAGTATCTAATAACTGAGCTAGGACTGTGGCCAGGAAAGCTACAGTAATAGTTCTACCTGGATGCACCTGGAATATAGACATGATATGAATCAAATTTAGCTTTATACACATATCCACAAGTTTACTGGACTTCCCATCTAAAATACCTGCTGTGATCTTCCTTTGTGAACTTCAAATGAGATATATCTATATCTATATCTATATCTATATCTATAGCAGTTTTGGGCCACAGCTGGGTTTGAACCCGCCACCAGCATATGGGGCAGCCAGCGCCCTACTCCTTTGAGCCACAGGGGCCGCCCCAAGGTCAATATTTTTTATGAGAAGCATGAAAACTTCAGATATAGCCACTCTATTATGGACCAATAGTGTTATATCTTTTCAAATAGATTTTATCAGGAAAAATACGAGATTATTTATTTCTTGAAATTTCCCTCTGTGTTTTATTTTTGTAAAATGATTTGTTATTGCCTAACCTGCATGAGGCCAGTATAGATCTCTCTTTACTTTTTTTATTAAGGAATATTTGAATATATTAATTAAAACTTTATTTGGCAGTCACATATGACCATTCAATATTTGTTAGCTGGTTGCTATTCCTCATATACACATATTTCATGGAATGTCACTCAATATTTAACTTTTAGACTTTATTAACATTAGCATTAAATTTCCCATGCCTTGGATTCTGAGGAACAAATCAGTGAATTCTATTTAGACTGTCATATTTTTCTGCAAATAGAAATGTATAAAACTTTGTGAATTGTTTCATGGATTTGGTATCTCTTATAATTCAACATTTCTTACTCTGAAGTTTGTTATTTCTCCATATTTCCTACCTTTTGTTTTCTTATCAAAATAGGTACATAATTAAGATCACAGATAAATGAATATTATTAATTGTACTGTGTCTGTGTGTTGGTTATTGGTTACATGGGCCTGGGAATGCCACTTCTTGGCAGGTAAACAAAATTCAGTTTAAAATATTTTATATGCATATTTGAATGCAATAAAGTACAACAAGATTCAGACAAACGCATACACTCACACCCATGTAATGGGAATATAACTAAAGACTTCAATGCTGCAACAGCTGCTCAGGTGTAGTCACGTTAGATATTTAGATCAGGATTAGAGGTTGGTGGGATGCCAGGTGAGAAAGTACGAGGAACACAACCAACAGTTCTATGCTCTTGCTTTGTGAGCTTTGCTTTTGCTTTTTGATTTTAATCCTCTTAGCAAAGGCGCTAGCCTGGTGAAGCCAGATTTGGAAGTGTTTCTGGTCTTCAGCTAAACCTCCTGGGAACTAACAACCCAGTTAAATTTTGCTTCCTCAGTGCTGGGGTATCTCATTCTTGTAAGGTAACTGGGCTCTTCCATTTAAGGTTATAAATGTGTAGTGAGATTGGGTATATTAGTATTCTATGCCACCTTCAGGGAGCTCCTATCTAACCTCCCAAACTTCTCAGTGATCTTATGTGCACCTATGCTTTTTTCCAATGTTGTCAAGAGCCTCCTTGGAGAGAAAGCAAAGGTGAGCAATGCAATTTGCTCTAGATTTTCTATTTCTCCTTCCTATAAAAATTTCTGCTTATTACTAAGAAAATTTATAACTGCAAGCAGGTCTTAAGAAGGAAGTTCTGTGCAGTGATGCTTCTCCTCCTCCTCCTGATAATGTATATTTCAACAAGGGTCTTACAGAGGCAATGGTAGGAAGATTCATGTAAAGTGGTATCTGGGGTATGAGGAACCTATTTGATCAGCCCAGCCTCATGATTGCTCTCAGAACATACCCTGTGGAAATCAGACATCCTAGATGCCAAGTTGGCCTGAGAAAAGCCACTTTCTGTTTTGAGGGAGTGTCACTGGGAACAAAGAGGATATACAGAAAGAGGGCACAGGTGTGTCATAGATGGAATAGGCATAGCCTCCTAGATCCCAGGAATTTTATGTAACTAAAGCTAATTGGGCTGAGGCTATTCCTGCACTCAAAATAGAAGACAAAAATGGTATGATAATAGGTGAGGTTTGACAATAATTGAGGTGGGTGGATTAAGGGGTGATTGTTGTTAGAAATTTAATCAAGGCAAGTCATGGTAAAAAGAAATCATAGTGAGCAGCACCTGTGGCTCAGTGGGTAGGGTACTGGCCCCATATACCAAGGGTGGCGAGTTCAAACCCGGCCTCAGTCAAACTGCAACAGAAAAAATAGCTGGGCATTGTGGCAGGCTCCCGTAGTCCCAGCTACTTGGGAGGCTGAGGCAAAAGAATTGCCTAAGCCCTGAAGTTGCCATGAGGGGATCTTAGCTGTGCCAAGAAAATTTTTAAAGATCATTAATTATTTTCATAAGAAGTTCAAATCACAGTATATTCTTTTTTTTACTCTTTTTTATCAACATAATTTAAGTGTGCCACAAGTGTGCCGTGAGATTTTAAAAAAAAAGTTGAAAAACACTTAAAAGTCAAATGGGTCATGATCATTGCTGGTAATCTGGGCAGTTCAAGTCACAAGCAAAGGCACAGTTTAGGTCTTGAGTTTAGGACAAGGATAGGAATATCATAGAAGGACAATGAGATGGCTTCTCCTTTGGAACATGTAATTGTGAGAATGTGAGTCTGTGGTGTCAATCTGGTCCTACCACGGAGCCACAGCATACTTTTGGGAATAGCCAAAGTATAGTCCAAGACCAAGTTGGTGCACAATTGTCATAATAATGATCAAGTGAGAGGTTACTGCACTGACCTTGGTCACCTTGAGACCTTGTGATCTAAGAGAAGTCAAAAAACATACAAAAAAGAAAAAACAGTCTATCAACATAATGGACAACAGTGAATTAGTTTATTTATTTATTTATTTATTTATTTATTTTGAGACAGAATGTCACTTTGTCGCCCCCGTAGAGTGCCTTGGCATCATAGCTCACAGCAACCTCCAGCTTTTGGACACAAGCAATTCTCTTTCCTCAGCTACTCAAGTAGCTGGGACTACAGGTGCCCACTGTAATGCCCAGCTATTTTTAGAAATGAGGTCTCTCTCTGGCTCAGTCTGGTCTGAAACCTGTGACCTCAGGCAATCCACCCACCTAAGCCTCCCTGAGTGCTGGGATTATAGGCGTGAGCCACTGTGCCCAGCCAACAGACAACTACCTTTATGGACTAGATTTTTGCAGTAGTAAGGTAGTGGTGGTGCTGAAGTACTAACATTTATTTGAGCAAATAAGTGAAAGTGTCCAAGATGGTCTTTTTCTAATTTTAATTTGTTACTTTTTGTAGAGACAGGGTCTCACTATTGCCCAGGCTTGTCACAAACTCCTGGCCTCAAGTGATCTTCCTGCCTCACTCTCCCAAAGTGCTAGGATTATATGCATGAGCCACCACATCTGGCTCAGAATGGTCTTATTAGCAAAGTTTTTCATTTGTATCTATGTAATGTGAAATGGTATTACGTTAAGCTATTAGAGTTTTTTTGCAAGCTTATTATTGCTCCAATGTTATTGCTATTTCAGTTTGTAATGCATTTGCCATAAATTGTTATATTATTAAAAAGGAGCTACCCTTATTTTAGATATTGTCCTATGGTTAATTATCCCTTAACTAGGCTGAATTCCACTATAATATAATTAGCACAATTAAAAAGACATTAAGTGACATATTTTAATGTTTGCATTTAAATACATAAAATATTTTGGATGGTTTTCCTGTTGTCTTTTTTTCACAAAGTATATTTTTGGGAACACCTAAGATTAGGTATAGGAGTTATTAGGTATACTTCATATTTATATTTTCTTACTGCTCACATTTTCTTTGTAATGGTGGTTTTTCCTGTCCATTGTATATAATACAACTAACATTTTTACAGATATGAATTATATATATAAAAGAAGAGGAAAACAAAAATGAGATTGCTCCATCATATTTTCAATACCATAAGAAAAAACAATACTCTTATATTAAGAAAATTTTAAACGGCCACAAATTTTCAGTGAGATAGCTGTTGAACACCAGTATACTTGTAAGCCAATAAATCCTCACCAAAGTTTATGAAAATAAAAAAGTTAAGATCATATCACTTCTGTTTGACATTTGCTTACACGAAAATTAAAAGTATCTCTAATATTTCCTAGCATTTTTATTTTTTTAAAAAATTATTTTTATTTATTATGGGTACATAATAGTAGTATTATTTCAGGGTACCTATGATGTTTTGATGCAGACATACAATGTGAATTACTCAAATCAAGGTAATTGGGGTATCTATCAGGCATTAATCATTTCTTTTAGTTATTTTTGTTTATTTCAGCTTAGAATAATTATCGTTGATTATAGTCACTTTGTTGTGCTACCAGATATTGTTCATTCTAACTGTGTATATTTTTGCACCCCAATGCCACCCCTACTTCTATGGTTTTCATTATAGAGATCTTTTACTTCTTTGGTTAAGTTTAATCCTGGGTATTTTATTTGTAGCTATTATAAATGAGATCCCTTGATGATGAGAAAAAGCATTTAATAAAATTCAACATCCTTTTATGAAAAAAATTCTCAAAAGCCTGATAGAGAAGGAACTTACATCAACACAGTAAAAGCCATATCAGACAGACCCGCAGCTACCATCATACTGAATGGGCAAAAACTGAAAGCCTTTCTTCTAAGGCCTGGACCAAGACAAGGATACCCATTTTCACCACTGTTTTTCAACATGTTCTAGTTAGAGCAATCCGACAAGAGAAAGAAATAGAGAGCATCCACATTGGAAAGGAAGAAGTCAAATTATCCTAAATACGCCACAGACACACACAAAACACTATTAGAATTGATTTTTTAAAAGTTCAGTGAAGTTACAGGATACTAAATCACCATACAAAGACCTATAGCATTTCTATGTGCCAGCAGTAAACAACTTGGAAGAGAAAGCAAGAAACTAGTTGTGTGTGTGTGTTTATTTTACTTGCTGTTAATTATTTTAAATATTTAAAAAATTACATGATGGTCACTTCGATTAATATTGCTTGTCCAAGAGAAGACTATTTATTACGTATGAAAATTGTTTCGATCCTCTATAACTTCATAAGGTTTTTCAAAAACTTTCTTAAGAGCTCACAGTTTTTTTTTTCTAAGTTGAAAGGGAGAATATCTGAAATAACTAAGGGGCTTATGCTCTTTAATATTTTTAGTCTCTTAAGATAATGGGATGAAGGTTTTAGAGATGGTAATTTAGAAACTTTTTGGAAGGTTTAACAAATAAAAGGTAAGCTAATGTGTTCTTTTGTCAATTTGAAGAATATCAGAAAATACACACATTTCTGGGGCAGATGTATAGATCTGCTATGAAAAGCAGGTTGACATTATCTGGACGTATTAAAGATATCCATATTATTTTAATGTTCATTCAAACCACTTGGGGGTTATTAAAACTAAAATTCTAACTTAATAGATCTAGGATAAAATCTGAAATTCTAAATTTCTGGTAATCTCCTAAGATGGTAACTAGCATGCTAGTCTCCAGAGCAGTGGTTCTTAAAGTGTGTTTCTCATACCAGCATCATGAACCTCACCTGGGAACTTGGTAGAAATGTAAATGCACAGGTCTCACTCCCATTACATCAGAAACTCTAGGGATATGGCCCAGCAATTCGTGTTTTAGTGAGCCTTCCTGGTGCTCCTGGTACAAGTCAAATATGTGAGGATATAGGTATAAGAATGCTCATAATGGCACTGTTCATTAAAGCCCCAAACTGGATAAATTCCAAACACCCGTCAACAGTTGGTTAGATAAATTATGATTATTTACACAATGAAATCTACACAGCAATGAAAATAAGCAAGCAGCAGTTGCCTATAACACTGTAGATGAATCTTTGGAATATTGACTATATGAAACAAAGCATAAAAGAATATAAATGTGATCCACCTATATGAAGAAACCAGTTAACATTTTTAGAGGCCTGTGTCAGTGGTAAAACTGTGAAGAAAGAAAAATGGTTAACCATAAAGTCAGAATAAGGATCACCTGTATTTTAAGTTAAGGGGCGCCCGGCCAGAGCCAGGAGCTTTGCCGCTGGACTGTGCACTTGGTGGAGAGGCTGTGGTCAGACCTCCTGAGATGTCGGAAGGCAGATCTCACATTTCGGATTCTGGCTATGTTATAACGAATGACATTTGAACATGAGATGCCCCTGGCTGAAGAGTTGAAGTTAACGGGGAATGTGCAACAGTGCATTTTTCTGGCGTTGTCCCTCCTATGGAAGGATGCTGGTTAGGAGTGGCATGGAATGCTCCTGAAGGAGAAAAGCATAATGGGAGCCACGAGGGGACTTCATATTTTGCCTGCAGACACCCAAGAGGAGGATCCGTTATCTGTCCTAGCAAGGTCACTTGTGGAATAGACTTTCTTACTGCACTTAAGAGCCACTATGTGTTGGAAGACCGACACGACTCAAGGAAGATGGAAAAGAGCAAACTGTTATAGTTGGAAGTAAATCTGTGGAGACCGTCGGTTTTGACTTTTATAAAAACAGCACAGTCAGCTGGGCAAGCTGCAGGACATTTCTCTGAGGAACTGTGCAGTACACCGTGCGGGTGACAAGGGAGGAATTGAGAAAGCACGTCCTAATATAGGAAAGGTAGATTTGTCTCAAAACCTGTTGTCATCGTGGATGAAGTGATACATATTGCTGATGAGCTCCGATGCCTGAAATTCTTAATCTCTGTGAAAAGAAACTGACATATCCCTCCAGTTCAGTGTCTCTAACTGGAAGATTTTCAGCACTGACGGTTTTAGCTCTCAGCTAAACAGGAATAACCTGGGTCTAAAGTGCTCCAGTGGGCCTCTGGGTGCCCAGGTCAAGACTACACCTTGAGTCTAATGATATTGTCATTTCAGAAAGGCCAGCTGATGTTCTACAGGCTATGAAGTTGTTAGAATTTCCTTCTAATCAACTGAGGAAAATCAGCAATTTCTGATGCCATAGCTTCCCAGATTAGTCATCAGAATTTCATCCATACAGTTTCCAGATGCTGGAATTGGGCGCAAAACATCAAATGTTCTCATCCTTGAAGTACCTTGCAGTAAATGATAATTAGATATCATATTTATCAGTGGGCTAGATAAGTTACAAAGCATGTTTATCTTGCAAAAGAAACCCCCTGACTGAAAAAGACAAAGCAGCACAGACCACACGGTGACTCGTTATCACCAAGATTGGTGAGCTGAAGCCCTGAACAGGCGTGAACCTGAGCTTGATCACTGAAAAGCCTTTGAAATGAATGGAGGAAAAGGCTGGTGGGCAGCAGAATCCAGAAAAGCACAGACCAAAGGCAGAGCTTATTGCAGTCCACCCTAGATACCAGTTGCTCTGCCTTAAAGATGGTTTGCCTGAAGATGAGGAACAGCTTAAAACCCAGCAGTTAACACTGAGGATAAAATGCCCTAATCAACTAGATGGGAAAATGCTACAGAAACAGATGCCAGACGCCAAGACAGTTCCAAAGGTGAAGGGATTGCTGTCACACCTTCTCAGGGTTCCTCTGTCAGACTTTCTCTTGTCCTGTGAAAGTCCCAAAATGCCACACAGAGAAATTGCACTGGCCTATAGTCAGTAGGAAAATGACTATCTGTAGTCAGTACAGATTTATTCTATGGAAAATGGAGATCGTGTATTAGTGTGATGGTAGCAAGCAGCTAATACAATTTAGAGACTAGACTGTTCACCATATCTGGGGTTCACCAGCAATAGTAAATGATTTCTTATACGATTCTATTGTCAAAAAAAATGAGGTTTTACAACTTGCCGTAACTACAACAAAGGATATTGTTTTTAGTTAGGATGAAACCATTTCTAGGTTTGGATATGTTATAAGATAGCAATTCTAGAGGCCTTAAATCTACTCAAAATACATAAAAACCAAGTGAAGGGGTGTGCTGTTGTGGTGGGAGTACTTGGGAGACCCAGAGAGATGATGAGTGTAATACTTACGACCTGAGTGGTGCTTATTGATGTCTATATGAACAGTTGTTTTATAATTATTCTTTATAATTAATTAAGTAAATTTTACATGTTATGGCCTTTTAAAAGTTGCAAAGTATGTAAGAGAATAACAAAGCACCAGAACTCTTTTGTAACGATGTTTTTCTTTGTTAAAACTAAAGAAACTAAACTGGCTAAATTTCTTTATGTTCCTTTACCTTTTGCTCAACTTTTTAGAATAGCAGAATTAACTTGTCCTTAACTGCCAAGGAAGAGCTAAAATATCAGGTCGTTATTTCATGGATAACTGACCGCGGCCAAGCCCTGCAGAGTCTGCCCAGTCACGGGGGTTGCTCTCTCCGTGCTGACCTAGAACTGGCGTGGGACTGAAGTGAGAGCGATCGCAGCAGAATGACGTGAGGCAACATTCTCATGAGGTTTCCTTCAGAATGTTGAAGGTTTGACTCTCATAGTTCACAGCCTCACTGAACAGCTTCTACACAACGGATAGGCACACACCAAGAGGGTTGCAGAGCAGCGGCCGCACATGGAGCCACCGCGCAGCTTTCTAACACTACTGATTTAACTAGTCTGGGTATGGCCAAGGCATCGGGTGTAGAACATCTCTTCCCAGGGATTCTATCGTGCAGCCAAAATGAAGAGGGGCAGATACAGGAACCATCCAGCCTACACAACTCCTCAACTTTAGTCCTGACTTCCACATCTTTTTTAGTCTTTGTCCCAACTCATAGATTTTGAAGGACTTGAATTATTGTCAATGAAGGACCTATATAGAGGAACAAACAGCCACATCTTCTGGGAAGGTTTGGAGGTTGTTCTCCATTGTACCACCATACCCTGGGGCTACTCCCGGGCCTTACCTGAGCCTTCTCAGCTAATCACAGAGAATCACTCCTTCCTTCTACATCCTCATCTGGACAAAGAACCCAACAAAAATAGCAGAAACCAAGCGAAAAACTACATGGTTAGGTTTTAAGTCAAAGATTCAGGACCCTAACTGGCAGATATAATCACCTGGAGTGAGCAAAGTTCACCTGTAAAGATTTTTTTTAATGCCACCCTGTCTGTCTTCCTCCACATCTAATATCCACTGCTACAGGCTCAGGTAATTCTGGCAAACATCTCTACTGTTATCATCCATTGATAGGTTAGCCCCGAGATAGGTTTCGAGAGTTCCATGGATTATCCGCTCCCACAAATGACGAGCAATCTTGTGTCCATGTGCCTTTAGTTTGTACACAGAAATAGTTCATGGAAGCAATTCTCTGATTATTAAGTGGGTCTATAATCTCTCTCCTATTTAAGACTCATTTCAATATATTGGAAATATAAACTCTCACCAGAATGTAATTCATTTTTCTCATAAAAATATATAACACAGTTCTTATGTAAATGTGAGGTGTTATCAGTAAGACTTTATAACAATACTTTTTAGCTAATGAAACTTGAAATCTACTTTTTTGAAAAATTAAATTAAATACTCTAATACTGAACCTTAGCCTCACACTCTCCTATGGTCCTGGGAAGACCAACATTTCGCTCTTTGGGAAATGTTTAGTACTATAAGAATAACAACTTTTTTTCTTCTTTTTTTGAAAGTCAGCTTTCTTGATGGTTACTGCAGTGTAACTGTAATTCCTTCATTGTTTTAGCAGAATCTCAAGTTTTAAAATTATAAAACAGTGCTAGTAAAATAATTGAACTATAGTTATTCTTACCTCTCTCTCTCCCCTACTTTCTGAAGATGGCCAGTATGAACAGTGTCATATGTATCAGGCAAGTACAATATATACAATACTTTACTGTACTATATATATATATAGAGAGAGAGTGTGTGTGTATATGCATGTGTTATTTTTCAAACACAAATGCAACCACATAATTGGTTTTTATCACTTGACAATATGTCTTGGATATTTTTCCAGGACACAACTGCTTTCAAAAAAGTATACAGTGTTGTTTTCTGAACGTACCAGAAAATCTCTTATAATGAGCTTGCTTTCTATAAAATGGAAGTGGAATGTCTTTGAATATCAAAGTCAGCTGCTGTCATCAAAGCAGGCATTCTATTTTCTCCTGTCTCCTTCATCTGCACAAACCCCGTGGTTCTCACCCCTCTGCTTTCTTTCCTCCCTTTACCCCAGGAGAGGACAGAGCCGTGGCCTTCCTCAATCCATGCAGTCCTTTCAGAAGACCTATGCAGGGCTCTAGGGCTGCTGCATACCTAGTTTGCTTCTAATACAGAAATTTATTCTGCAACCTTTCTGTCAAGTGAGCTTGCACTATGTGTTTTCCACTGTGAGCAAAGAAAAATAGATTTAGCATCGAAATGTACCATCTGCGTCGAAATGTGTCAGTATGTGATGGAGCAGATTGAAACCTGAGCACCTTTGTTAGTTTTAATTCTCAGCCGTCCAGTGCTACATTCCTTTAACCCTCAGAACCATCTACCAGAGATCACCAAATCCCTTAGAAGTCAGGTCAAAACCTTGCTGAAAAGACTTCTTTTAGGTAGGCGCTCCTCACGCTCTCCTACCCGCCTTGCTCAGTGAGTCTCTATTCCCAAAGCAGCCACTGAAAACACAGTTACAAGTGAGCTGGTTTTCTCTCCCACCCCACAAATCCTTTCTCTTCTGACTTCTGCTTAATATTATGCCTTGTTACAATGCAAACATTTAAGATTAGTTTTCTACCCCCTTGACACCTCCTCATTGAAAAGATTCTTCCTAGTTTGAGCCGGGATATCAGGAATGTGGAAAAGCCAGCGAAGTTTTAATTGGATTAAACTCTGTGTGTCCCTCCACCCCTCCAAGCTCCTTACTGGCAACTTTCTTGACAGCTTAACTAACAAGATAATGTGCAGCCCAGAGGAGCTGCGTTTAGTGGGGCCTCCTGCCTCACCTGGGGCCAGCACACCTGGGCCGGCTGTGAGTGGCAACAGACCAACAGGTAACTGACAACAACCCCCCACTCTGATACTGTCACCAACTCTCAGGCTTTGTGCACTTCTGAGATGAAATTCAAACCTGAAATTTTAGCTGCTCAAAGTGATTGGATTCAGCAGGCGCCTTCTGAGCCTGCAGTGGAAGCGCCAGAGGGGGGAGCAAAGCCACTTCCCTGGCCTTTAATTCCCTCGTCCAAGAAAAATCAAAATCTGTCCATTTGGCACGTTTCAGAGGGAAAAAGGGCAATACAAATTTTCCTTAATAAAATAATGCCAGCTATTAAAGAGCAGTCTTGCCGAAGTCATTTGACGCCCCTCTCCCACAGGGCTGGCGGGCGCGGGGCCAGGGTGTGGGGAAGTGCAATTGGAGACATTAGTTACACCACCTTAGGTACGGTAGCAAAATAATATTTGATAAATGAAAATAAATCCAGGCAGACACAATTTCCAAATAGTTTTTAGAAGTACCTGTCACTGCCAGATTCTCTTCTTAAGCGTAACCCTTGGTGAGCGAATCCATTTCACCGCTTCTTCTGGGCAGAAAATTTCAGTGTGCCCTAAAAGCATTCACTGTTTCCGGAGGGAAAGTGACAAGCGCATTTTCGTGAGAATCGGAGACTCTGCCAAAGCTCCTCGCAGAAAGTTCTTACCTGAAAGTGGAGGAGTTGCAGTCCTACACTTTCATTTCAAAAGCATTGGGAAGAATGGTGACCCGCCTCACTCGCTCACCCTAGATACCCAAGTGTTGGTATCTCTAATGTCTTTCACGGGAGGACACCCATTTCATGCTGTTAGTAGAGCTAAACTTTAAATGTCAGTGTCTCTAAGAAAGATCTCTATGCTTCAAAATCCCCACTGAGATGTAAAGGGCATCTGCTTGACTGTGTCCTAAGTGTACATTTTGATACTGAGTAGTATAAAGAGATGAACAATATATAAGGGAAGTTATAAGTTATATATATCCCTCTATATATCCTAGAGATCTAAAGATAAACTTGACTGTGTTTTTCACTTAGATGCTAAAGACCTGATAATTTGGGGAAGGTTGAACCAGGAGTTCTAGTAACAAAAAGGTAGAAGAGGGGAAGAAAACAAAGATACTGCATAAGAATACTGAGAAGGGGAGGTCTAGAATGGCACAGAAATGGAATAACACAATCTTTTGACTTTTTCATACTTTAGGTTCACTATAGTCAACACTGAAGAGAATGTCACCTAATGTGCTGGGAGGGATGGTTGTATTAGAGAGTTGGGAGTGGGGTAATATTACGAGATGGTATCACTTGACCTGAGTTCCTGTCCTACTGTGGTACTTATGACCGACCGATGGTCCCTTAAAATAGAGTAAGTACCCACTCTGTTACTGGCTCTATATTATGACCATACAAATATACTATCTAGGTCGGTCTATCTTGGGATTTTAAATGTCTTCATAATACATATATTTATTTTGAGAACTAAATGTAATAATGTAAAGAAAGCACTAACGATGTCTCTCTCTCTTTTCTTCCTTTTCTCTTTCTCCTTCTTCTTGAAAATTATATACCATTATGCTCTATTCCTCAGCTGTAACATGGGGATAGTAGTAGTACCCACTTTATAGGGTTGTTGTGAGGATGAATGAAGTAATCCATTTTAATTGCCTAGGAATGTGCATGGCATGTAGTCACAACACTCCTTAAACAATTTTTATCAAGAGTTGACATCATAGCTATTTGATTATCTCTACACACACAGTGTTCTGGTAGGCACTGACCTTGAGAACCTAGATTTTTCTCTATCTCTGTTTTCCACCTTGTCTTTAAGCTTAGGAACTTGGTCTTAAGATTACCTTTAACAACAGAGCATAGTGTGAAAATGAGCCATGAATGAGAAGCTTCCCATCCCATTAACGTGCTGGTGACATGGATCGCCCTGGCACAAGAGTCAGGCAGAGAGGTACTTTTTCCTACTGAAAAGCTGCCCCAGTCTCTAAATTTCTACTCTGGTCAATCACCATTTTAAGAAAGTGGATTGAGATAACTCTGCCTTAGATGGCTGAAAGATACTATTGCCAACTTCTATAATTTAGGAAAAAGAATTCCACAGAGAAAGAAAAAAAAATGAAAATTACCCCTATTCTCTGAAAAATAAACCTAAAATAGGATTTATTTCACCCTGACCCTGAAGTCTAGAAAGCCAGGCTCTCATGGAAGGCAATGAAAAGCTAAGTCACTATTATTTGTCTTGCAAACCTTTTAGTAATAAAATGTTAAGGGGGTGGGGAACCTCCACCCCTACGGACACATGTGGCCTCCAGAACCTCAAGGGGGCCCCTCAGTGGAATCCAAACTTCACAGAATAAATCCCTTTATTAGAAGAATTTGTTTTGTAACATTTGGATTCAGTCAAAAGCCTGCACTCAAGGATCCAGTAGGCCACAGGCTCCCTACCCCTGTCTAAAATTATAAGCAAACTTTACATAGTACATACACGCAGTTTTGTAATGAGGGTTTATAATTTTTATCTGGTGTTCAGATAGGTGTGAGACTTCAAAAGGGTTAAGAACTTTAGATTAGACAACAATATATACTTACGTTTATAAAAAAAAAAAGACTGTTATCATTTTCATCTTTACATTGCCCAAGAAAGTTCCAAAGGTACTGTATAATACTTGGCATCACAACAAGACTGATGTTGATCCTCGCTTTCTTGAAAGCCAAAAGGAACTGTGGGAGTGGGAGGTGGCCCAGATTCTGGGCCTTTGGCCTCCACTGAAGAGTTCAATTTGCTTTTCTTGTGTTGACTGAGCATAGGACCTACTCAGCTCTATCCTAGACTCTGGAAAAATCATACAAGAGTGGCCATAATTGTAGCCTAAAGGTGATCTGGGTTCTCCGAACCACTTCCACTTCTATCAGACTCCTCTCAAATTAGTTGCTGAAGAGTTGGAAGTTTTGTGTTTCTTCCCAAACATTGGTCCCAAGGAGGATGGAGTTAGACGGTGAATGGCTCCTAATAACCCACTCCCACCCTGGAAACACTGAATGAGGAAGGGTCTATTTTACATAAAGGGTCAGATGTTGAATGCAGCATTAAAAATCTTCTTTAAAATGAATATCTGTCATTAGTAAATGTTTTCTGGATGTTGGCAAACACTATTGTAGGCACTTGATAAGCATTTTTTCCTTCAATCCCTGTAGCAATCCTATACAATTGGTATAATTATCAGTTTGTGGGTAAGTGAATCAGGGCTCATCATGGTTAAGCAAGGTAGCAGAGTAGAGACGCTTGCTACAGTCTGTACGGTTTCAAAGTTCAAGCTCTCAACCCCTGTCCTGTGGTAACAAGTTGTTTCTATCAGACTGTAAAGTATCCTGCGATTTTGCTTATCTTTGGTGTATTTTGAGAGCAGTACAACTGTCCTAAACACTAGCTGCCTGCATGTTCCCATGACTGAAGGGATGAGCCCTTCCTCTGTTTCTCTGAACTGTGAGTTACCAACCCAGATCCCAGAAGGTGGGAGACGCACATGAGTGCAGCTTCTCATGGATGTGGTGAGACACCCCATGTTATGTTCCTTGTATCCCTCAGCACGGATCATAGCTTAACAATTAACAGATGCACGAAAGACTGTATCTTAAATAAGAAAGGACTTTGATTTCCACACTCAACAAGGCTGTAGGTAGGCAATCCATGACTGCTGGGGTGGCTCAAATGTGACATCAAGGGCCAACCTCCTTCTGTCTTCCTGTGTCACCATTCACAGCTTATTCTGTCATGATGTCTGTAGAATAATGGCAGCACCTCTGGCCATTGTGTTCAGGTTCCAAGAAGGAAGGGAAAAGAGTAAATACAGAAGGAGGAGTTGCCAGCCAGGCTGTCCCTGTGCCAGTCACGTGACCACATCTAGCCATAAGGGGACCAGGGAGGGGAGGCTTGGTCCTGAGCACCTTGGCACTGCAAACATAAGTGAAACTGTGTTAGTGAAGAAGAGGAGGAGAGTTCCAGGGCAGATGACTACAGGAGCAGCCACACTTTACAAAGGGAAACAGCCTCAAGGCAATTCAGCCGAGCTCCCATTTCTCCATCTGTAAATTGTCACCTTAGCACCATCCCTCCAGACCCTGGGGTAAAGCCTGTGTATTATGCGGCCTCAGGTTTCTGTTGCATGCTGTCACAGATACAAAGGACTGGACTTAGTACGAAACAACTGAGAAAGCATGGGCTCAGATTCGGAAGACCAAGTTTGAATCCCCCATCCACCATTTACTACCAGTGTGACAAGTGAAGCCACATGTGAAGACAAGATTCTTCATGTGTAAAGTGAGGATGATAACATTAACTAAGCTGTGAGGTTTAAATGAGATGCTGTGTATAAATGTGCTGTGTGGAAAGTTGAATATAAACATCATCTAAGAGTATCATGATTTTCAACTGAGGAGCGCTCAGTTTGTTTTGTTATGGAAGTTGCTGTGTTTAAGCCCTGGCTCTGCACAAAGCATCATGCTGTAGAAAGAAATGTGCAGAGTCATAGGGAGCATCTGCTGGGGCTCACATCTCACAGTGCTGGTCTCCCTTTCAGACACACCTTTCCCATCTCTTCTCTAGAACAATTCCTCTGTGGAGCTCGGCACTCAGCTCGGAAGCCTCTTCTTCAGGGGCATCTCCAAGTCATCTGAGGCCCTTCTACCCTGTGGCTTCCATGATGCTTCATTTTCCTGGTCCTTCCCCCTTTTTCTTCTCTTTTCTGCCTAGAACGTAGAGATTCCTGAGTGTGGGCTGGGCCTCAGCCATGACTCTTGTTAACTGCTGAGCCCCACAGGTGAATCTCCACCACCTCTGTGGTTTCCTCTACTTCAGTGTGATCATGATTCTCTAATCTGTGTCTGTGGTTCATGCCTGTGTCTCAGACATCAAACCCATGTATCTATGACTTGCTAGATATGTCCCCCGGGGGCCCCAAACCACTGCAAGTGCAAAATGTTCAAAACCAAACTCATCCTCATCCTGTGGACTTTGGTCCCACTTTTGTGTTTTCTATTTGGGGTAGTCTCCCTATCTCCCCAGTTAGCTGGGCTGGAACACTGTGAGTCAATTCCTTTCTGCGCCTCTGTTTCCTATCCCACATTCAATCATTTATGAAGATTTTCCTTCTTGAGCACTTTTTTCTCTTTTTTGTTGTGATCACTGCTTTTGTTTTGGACGTGTTGACTGCCTTCTGTACGGAATGTCTTAACAGCTTCCTCTTTTACCTCTTGTGCCATCCACAGATCACAGCCGCTGGAGTAGGCTGTCCTACCTGAAATGAGATTAACCAAGTCTCCCCTTCACTTCAAAGCCTTTCCCACGGTGTCTCCCATGGAACATTTCCCTACTCAGAAACTAAAACTCAAAACGTTCATGAGTGACCTGGGACTCATCTGATGGGAGGCTCTCCGTATTGACCTGTGAACACACAAGATACGTGTAAATGTCATAGTGTCTCCCACAGCTCCATGTAACCCACATCCCTCAGTCTAGGGCCCATTCTGTGGGCTGCAGTCTTTACTTCATGCATACTTTTGTTGCATGGTTTAGACTGATTGTTTTCACCTTCACAGTTAAAATATCTAGCAAGAAATTTAACAGTTAAATGCTTTTCACTTAAATCTACATTTGTGAAGATCAGGTCTGTGTAGCCCTTATAGTCTCTAATCCCTGCATAACATTTCAGGGTAGAGCCAAGTAAGGACTTGACAATTGGAAAACTGATCAGAATTCCCAAGAAGTTACTTGGTCTCCATCTAGATTTTTTTTTTCCACTCTGATGTAGCAAAGCCTGAGTAGTCAAAATTAGTCACTCTCTGAGACTGTGTGTAGGAAAAGCATGTCCTTTGATGTTAACCTTCCTAAAAGGCTCAGATACCCTAACTACATATATGGTGACATCACCCCTTTGTGTTTGTGTGAATAGGCTAGATTAAGGAGATTAAGAAAGGAGGGGGTCAGAGGTGAATGTGGTTGAGAGGCAGTGGAGGGGGTGGGACAGCAAGTCGCTCCCATCCTGAGAAAACAGGCTTCACTCATGTCTTTACATGTACTTAAGCAGAGTAGCAGGTAGATTTTCGAATCATGACCCCTGCTCAGGGCTCTGAGTTCAATTTTTAGCTCTGGCTCTAACAAATGAAGGACAAGGCTTATTTCTTTATGGAGCTATTATTTGCTTTTCAATAAAAGATAAAGAACCATTAGGTGTTCTCCCAAGATGATACAGCCTCCTGAAATGTCTTTGCAGATAGTGAAGGAAAAGGATGTTCCTGCCTAAACCTAATGATTAAGTGCATGACATATTGAGCCACCCCCTTCTGGGGCTGACATACTAATGAATAGTTCCAGCATTCATTTCAGGTGTTAGATACCTAAAGCAAAAGAATATGCACTCTAGAGTATGTAAGAACAGCACTGACCACATACACCAGGGCTGGCAGGTTCGAACCCAGCCTGAGCCTGCTAAACAACAATAACAACTACAACAATAACAACAACAATAGCTGGGCCTTGTGGGGAATGCCTATAGACCCAGCTACTTGGGAGGTTGAGGCAAGAGAATCTCTTAAACCCAGGAGTTTAAAGTTGCTGTGAGCTGTGACGCCACAGCACTCTACCAAGGGCAACACAGTGAGACTCTGTCTCAAATAAATAAATAAATAAATAAGAATGGCAGCATTAAATATTGTGTTTTCTAATTTTTTAAGAAGTTATCAAAATGTATAGACATCCCTTTCCTCACTAGAAGTGCTCCTATCCAGTTGTCAGTTCATTACTCAAGCTAATGATGACCTGCCAAAAAATGCAAATCTATCTATAGCAGTTTCTGGTTTGAAACCTATAAATATCTGTATGATAAGTTCAAACCCTGAAGCACAAAATCCTTCACCCTCTGAGTTCTGAGAACAGAGTACATCTTTACACACTTCCCCCTCCCCAGTTCTGTCATCTTCAGCATACATGAGAAATATGCACACGTGGATGAGGGCACACAAACACAAACACATGTGCAAGGCCACACAGCTCACACTGTGCACACCTAAGCAAACATACATATATAGGGACACACATATACAGGTGGAAAACATATGCACATGGGTAGATATATAAGATATATAGGTACGTATGAAAGGACTGCACAGAAGTGCATATAGCCACACACACAAGGTGTGCGTACACAGGAATGCGCATGGTGTATGCAGACACATTAAAACACAAATGTATGCACAGACACTCATACACATGGGCACATATTGACACACAAGGACACATATAAGACTACAAATAAGTTTATATGTGCACAAACACTCATGTAGCTACATAGAAGGACAAACATGGGGACACGCACACATGCACACATGCAGATGTGGAAAACATCCAAAGACGCCCATTCCACACTCCATTTCATGCAGATTAATGCTTGTCCCTTCCTTGATCTCACTCCCAGCAAGGCAATATAGCCTTTTATTTAGTTCATGAACTAATTGGCCTTACTGTTCTTCCTGAGAGCACATTAATGCTACTCTCATTTTAGCTGATTGCTAAAGCATCTAGCTCTCTCCCTCATCAGGCACCTGGAGGTCTACAGCACAGACGTATTTCAGGGAGCATCACTGGAAAACATCGTTGTTAAGAAATAGGCCTTTCCGAGTATCACACATTCACTTGCAGCCTATACATTGTTTTAGACCATGTATGTCCAAAAGATATATAATGAGGCTTACAGATGGATGATACACATGTAATTTAAAATTTTCTAGTAAACACATTGAGAAAAAGAAAAAGGAAACAGGTGAACTAAATTTTAATAATATATTTTGTTTAATTAATTACAAATATTTTAACAGGTAATCATTATAAAATTATTGAGATAGTTTACATTATTTGTGTATGTGTATGCTGGTCTTGAAATTTAGTTTGTGTTTTACACTTAGGATATCACAATTCGGACTGATCACATCGCTTGACACAAATATATGCACAGACACTCATACACATGGGCACAGATTGACACACAGGCTCACAGATAAGAATCATGCAGCTCACATTGCAAGTTACACACTGTATGGTGCAGCGTAGATTTTGCGCTGTGGGTCAAACTGAATCAATAAAGGACAATATTGAACAAATATGTGGTTCGTCTCTGGCAGATCTTTATATGGCACTTAAAACAGACCTTTCAGAAACTTACCTAACACCGGGATTCATCTGTTTTGCTCTTTTTATTTTCCTTCTGCCTAATTTTTAAGTTATTTTTTATATGTTTTGTTTTGCTACATTAAATGCATTTTTTACAAGCCATTTAAGTCCTTTTTGGTTTATTGTCTGGTCTTGTATATAATAAGGCAAGTTAAAAGAAAAAGTAAAAGAAGATATTCATGCTCTTCCATCTCTCCATTATTCTTCATGTTCACCACTTGGAAAAGCCATTTCTAGACCCTTTCTCTCCTCCACCAGGGCAAGCAGCTTCCTGCTCTGTGCACTCAACAAAGAGACTTACCTTATAGCCCATTCTGCTGTAATAGCCATATGTGTTGCTAGCACTCACTGTGCTATGAGAAATCAAGCAACAAAAACCAGGGGACTTCTGGGGGAAACGAGGCAAGGGATACAATATTTTAACATGCCCAAGTTGGATGCTTGAGAGTCACTTAGCACAAAAAAGATAGAAACAGAATGAAAACAGCAGCAGGGTTTTCCACATACAAAACAGTTAAGTAATACATAAATACTATAATAAGTATGGCACTTGACTTTGAAAAAGACTAGAAAATTTGCCTGTGGAAGTGGGCATCTGAAGAGTTCAGCTCCAGGTTTATGATGGAAGGAGGGTTATCTAAAATCAGCAAATGGCACGGCTCCCAACCCACTAGTTGAGCTGGGGGAGCTGATGCATGTTCAGCTGTGTGCCTGTGTTGTTTCTGTATATTCTTTGTGAATTCTTATGCTGCTCAGTTTTCTGTGTTTACCTAGTGTCCCTTACAGATGCAAAATTCATGTTATGCTCACATTGTTTCCTAACTTAATAATCCTTAGGACAAATCTGTGTTTTTAAATACAAGCATTATAACATAACTGACAGCAGTTATTTTTATTATGACCATATTTTGCATCTGTTTACTTGGGGCTGCTTTCACAGGAGTCCTTCTTTTTCTGATCTAGACTGTGAATTCTTTGAAGGTAAGAATCACATCTTTGAATCCTCTTTCTAGCATCTGTCCCTGACACACAAGGAGTGCTCCATGTATCATTCAAACTTTATTAACCTGTGTTATATTTAACTGCCTCATATTACATTTGGAATTCCTTGGAGGCAAATACCACACAGTTATGCACATCTTCTTGCCATTTTTCTGTTTGAAACTGAATAAGTTCAGCACCAAGTGGACAGCAGACACGTGCACAGTGGTGCACTCTGCTGCCTGTGCTCATCATCTACCACCTTCTCTTACCCAATCTCTGGGACACTTACCCAGAATAAGAAAATGTCAGTGACTTAGTCAATGGATTCAATGTCTTAGCAGAGCAGACTAAGGGGAGCCAAGGCAAGCAAAGGAAACAATGGTCTGTGTTGTTTTTCCAAGTCCTTTCTCCGATCCCTCCCCCAGCATGGAAACCCTTCCAGACTGCTCCAGATCAAGAGTAACCTCACTAGTACTATAGAAATGCTTTTGTGTAGGACCAAGGTAATAAAACTAGTCAAAACCAGTGTGTTTTTCCCATTGGCTAAGCTGAAATAATTCTTCACCCTGGGCAAATGGACAAATGGAAATTTGAGTACAGAATTAGAATATCCATTCTGTACACTGAAAACACTCAGTGGGATCTTACGGTTCTTTCAAAACATGTACATTGTGTTAAAAAAACAGTAAGAGAAATAGAAAAGCGGAATCCAGAAAATTTGTTTTATTTTGTTTTCATAATGACAAAGTGTTTCTCACTTTTAAATTTGTGGTTGTGGGATCTTCCAAAGAATATGAATATCCACGTGTGTGTCATTGCCCTCTACTGGATAAATTGGACAAGGTTTCACTGGTTGTCCACACATTACGATAACGTAGTAGAACCTCCATAGCTGACCACCTCCCTACATTGACCACCTGCTTAAGTTGACCTAATTTTCATAGACCAGACATGCACCGCATGTACATATCAGTACAGTAGGCCTAGTTCCTTATGTGGATCAGTTTGTTATAGTTCTTTCATTGGTCAACTTACAGAGGTTCTGTAATAACTATAGTTAATAATAACTCATACTTGGCTAGCAGTTCATCTTTTTTTTTTTTTTTTTTTGAGACAGAGCCTCAAGCTGTCACCCTAGGTAGAGTGCTATGGCTTCACTGCTCACAGCAACCTCCAACTCCTGGGC